>NC_066585.1:99614827-99949470 GCF_024323335.1 Lathyrus oleraceus
AAAGCGCAGCAAGCTTTCTCGAGCTGTGGGTATCTTGTTTCACAGTCGGTACCTTTTTGCTAAGGTGGTATATTGCATGCTCTTTTCGACCAGACTCGTCATGTTGCCCCAGCACACCCTATTGAATTTTCTAACACGGTCAAATACATGATTAGAGGTCCTCCTTCAATTGGTGGCATCAGAATTGAAGGTTCTTGGAGATATTTCTTGATTTTGTCTCAGTAATTTGGAGATGGATTTGCAAGTAGCGGTCGAATGGGAGCTAAATCGGGCGACGTGGTCCAAATTCACCATTTCGATCGATGCCTCATGCGGCTGAATAGTAGTCTGGCAAGTTCTCAGGTACTTCACAATCTTCCTCACTTCCATCCTCGGCTTGGTAGATCGGATTTTCAAAGTCATAATGAACAGTAGAAGAGTTATTACCAACAGGATCCAGAGTGGATATGGATCGGCAAATTGTTACGTGAGTGTGTGCAAGAAAACATAGCTTATTTGAAAGATTACAGGAAAGATAAAGAGCGCAATATTTGAATGCAAAAGGTCCATTGATTTATTGAATATGAATATGCTTATGAAAATGACAGAACCCTTGAAAAATTAGCCATTTTGCCCCGGGTATAGACACAATGCCTTAAAATGCTAAAACAGCAATAACAATTACTCCTGACTAAAGGAAATCGGGATAGTGTCTTCAGCCTTCCAATTATTGAGTCCGTCACCAATTGTTGGAAAAATCCAGCTATCCAGGTTGCAATCGTTATCAACATCTTCTACAGCATTAACAGTCTCGTCATGATTTGGCAGAGGAGCAATGATGACATTAGGAGTCTCCGGAGGATCAGAGGTAGCCACCTGTATTTTTCCACTTCGAATGCCGTTTTCAACATGTTCACCTGTTAATATAAGTTCAGAGAAACCCAATGAGGAACTCCTTAATAGATGGCCGTAGAATGGGCCAGTCAGTGTGCTCATGAACATGTCCACTAATTCTCGATCAGTCATAGGGGGTTTGACTCTGCCAGCCAAATCTCTCCATTTTTGAGCATATTCTTTGAAGCCTTCTTTAGATCCCCTGGTCATATTCTGCAACTGTAGCCGAGTAGGCGCTAATTCAGAATTGTACTGGTAGTGTTTGTAGAAAGCTGTCGCTAAATCAGTCCAGGTGCGGATGTCAGAGCTCTCGAGCTGATAATACCATTCCAACTGTGTGCCAGACAGACTCTCTTGGAAGAAATGGATCCATAGTTTCCTATTGGCGGTATATGGTTGAATCTTTCTCACATAAGCTCTCAGATGCATCTGAGGACAAGATGCCCCATCATACTTAGTGAAAGTGGGGGTCTTGAATTTGCGAGGAATGACCACATCAGAGACCAGACCCAAGCTTTCGAAATCCAGACCGGGCGCCTTCTGAGCCTCCATAGCTAGCATACGTTCTTCCAGCAACTTGTACTTGCCATCTCTTGGAGAGTACTGTTCATTCTCATAATCTTCATCGTCGTCCTCAGGGTTGAAGAGATCAACATTCTCATCTTCTGAATCTGTTCCCTCTTCTTGGTCCCTCGAAATTCTGATTTTGACTCCCGCAGCCTGTCCTTTAAGCCTTCCCGGGTTAATGTAACTCACAGCTTTCTCGTCTTTCTTCTTCTCGAGCAAAAGAGCCTTCAGTTCCTCCTGCCCCTTGGATAAGTTCAAGATCATCTCCTGGAGTTGAGCATTCTGAGCCTGGAGATCTTTGACAGCTTGTTCGAGGGTCATTTTTCTGCTTGGAGGAAAACCGTGAGAACACTGATCCCTTAGAATACCTGCTATGAAATGTTATGTCATGCTATGCAATGTATGAAATGTTTTCAATGTTTAAAGCCCTTGAAATGGTTAGTACAATGCCACGATGTCATGATGTTATGATGTTATGATGTTATGATGTTAGGTGAATAACAAGCACAAGCAAGTCACACAACAATCATTCCTAAGTTTAAGGCTTGCATGAGTTCCATAGGTAAGTACCCTCCCCACTGAAGTTTGGTTGGTTCAACCTGTACTAGAATAGTAACCGGGTTCTAGAAGGATCTCAAATCACCGACCTTCCTTTAAGTCCACTTCAGTGCAACTCCAAGTGGTTGACCGAAGCTTCCCTAAAGTCCAATCTCAAAGAGTGTAGTATCGAGTATCAACCAACCCCAGTCGGAACCGAAGCCAGTTATCTCACTACTTTCTAATGGCTAGGATGAGTCAATTAGGGTTCTAAAGGTCTGGTTAATGCTTTGATGACACCACGCGAATGCCAAATTTTTCCTCAAGTAAACATGAGGAACATCAGGACATCCAAAGTGTCACATTAACCGTAGCTATCATTTTAACCATTCCAGTATACGCCGGATAGTCGCGATGATCTATTGCTACTTACCTAAGGTACACTAGATCCGGGTGTAGGATCTTTCACTCAAGAATACCCAAGCAATCCCTTAAAAGTAAATCAGACAATTTGAATAAGTGATCTTGTTTTTAAGGTAACCTCTCTTTTGATTTCCCCAGCAGAGTCGCCAGTTCTGTCATACGGTGAACTGACTTTTGTGTTTTGCTTTTAATCGCAATGTCGCGGATAGCAAGAGTCGCCACCGACTTTTCTTTTATCCAATAAGGAAAGGTGGAAAAGAACAGGAAAGACCTCAATAGATTTTGGGTTCGGGAGGTACATTATACAAAGGGAAGGTGTTAGCACCCTTTGTATCCATGGTTATCCATGGGCTCTTAATTGCTGGATCACTTATCTTTTTGTCTGAAAAAGTGTTGGTGAATTGCTTAAAAATGTTTGAAAGAGAGTTTAACCTTGTAATGATTCTCGTATGAATGTATACAAAGTATTTATCTCGTTTAATTTTGAAAGCGGTTTAGAAAAGGGTTTTGAAAAGAGAATTTAACTTTGTAATGATTCTTGTATGAATGTATACAAAGTGGTTATCTCGTTTAGTTTTGAAAGTTGTTTAGAAAAATATAACTCGGTAATGATTCTTGTATGAATGTATACCAAGTGGTGATTTTCTAATAATTGCAAAGTGTGAGGTGTGGAAATGTTTTAGGTTATGATCCAGCAATTGAGAGTTATACCTTCCTAAGGTCGTTATGAACTTCTCCTATCCTTATGGGGGTAAAATTGTCCTTACTATTGAGAAGTAAGTAATTTTACCCTTTTGGATGTTTAAGGGTCATCGTAGGGTCATCGATTGGTCATTGAAGGCAACAGTTGTAAGGATACCTTAGCATTCGAAGGGACGATCATCATTTAACCGTAGGCTACACCGAAGGGTCATCGAGGGACAAAATCGTATTTTCGAAGGCAACATCCGAGGGACCATGATTTATCTTATGATGATTTAATCGAAGGGTCTTTGCTAAGTGTATCCCCACATTCGCGGGACATGACCATAATACCGTAAGGCAACAAAGAGAGGTCCCAAGATCACATATTTAAAGGCCCTATTTTAAAGTCAATTAGGTGATTAGGATGAATCTCCACATTAAAATCAATACATTAAAATTAATACATTAAAATTAACACATTAAAATTAATTAAGCAATTTAGGGTGGATCTTCACAAGGGTATCCCACAAAATGGAAGACCTAAACAGCAATCTTCTCCTGGGACATATGAACCTTGGCAAAATTCAGCAAACGGGTTAGAATACCAAATCAGGGTGCAATCGAGGATCACACCGCAAAAGAAACACAGCAGCAAAAATGTCATGCAAAACAATGTATGATGATAAGGGAACAGATCAGAGAAGCATAGCGCAGAACAAACGAAATATGAGCGACTGTCCCGTTCGCCTCTGCCTCGCCTAGCGAAGGCCTAGCGAATACTCGCTACATGCTCGCTTAGCGATGTGCTAGCGAGCGGCTGCGGGTTTTGAATTTCAGAACAGTATGATCTCCGAAAACCTGGACTTGTATGGCACTTGATTACAGGAATAGCATGGACAAACATTCATGATATTTAAGCATATTTAAATTCGCATGTGAAATCAAATTACATACTCGAAACTTCAATCATGATGCTTTATGTATATAGAGATTACCGATTGAAAGCATAAAGCAATAGTGATACGCAAACCTGCTTGCAACTAAGCTGCTATGTTGAAGAGACTGATCGCTTTTGGTATCGGATGGAGTTGGGCGGCGGTAGCTTCGGAGCGGCCTTCAGGGTTTCTTCACTCGGAACTCTCTAAAGTAGCCTCCGGGGTTTCTGTGCCAAGGTTTCCGTCCGTCCTCCTCTGTTTTCCCCCTTTTCGTCTGTCCCCTTTTCGTGACTGAAGCTTGGCTATTTATAATGCTCTTGTTGTGACCTAATGGGCTCAGAATGAGGCCCAGAAATTCTGATATTCGCAAGCTTCGCTAGGCGAAGGAATTGCTCGCCTAGCGAGCCAGCTAGTTTGGGCTTTTACTGGATCTGGTGCTTCGCTGGGCGAAGTGTCATAACGAGGTGTTCGCTAGGCGAAGGAGTTGCTCGCCTAGCGAGCAAGCTAGTCTGGGCCTTTTCTTGGATTGGGCCTGTTGTGAGCTGGGCCTTTGTTCCTTTAAGATCAGTGCCTTGCAGAATAAGTCGGAGTGTCTTGAAAAGTGCCTTGTAATATTAACGGGCAAATTTTGGGGTATGACAGTTATCCAAGGGAGAAAACTCAACCTAAAAACCACAAATCCACCATGTGAGGATAGCTTCAACATGCTAGTGAGGGGTTAACCCTATAATAAGCATGGAAGACTCATTGTCCATCACTAAGGATATAGGTGAGTATTATATCAACCCTAAGGATAACTCAAACCTAATAGCTAAAGGTTATGAAAAAAACTTTTGGTAAGAAGTGCCCATTGAAACCACAAAAGCATTTGAATGAGTTATGTTTACCAATGAAAAGTATTTACAAAATATGGTCAAAGTTGACTTAAGGATTCAATTCAAAATAAGTGTTATGAAAAGAAAGTTTGAAAATCAAAAGCATAATGCTTAGGTTTCTAATGTTTGAAAACAAATGTTAATGTTTGCACCAGAGTTTTGGCTTGGGTTAGAGTGGAGGGAAGAAGAAGAATGACTAAGTCCTAAACATACAAAGGTGAAGGAAAAGAAATAAGACCACAAATGGAGTTCCCTTCTTGAGATCATAGTGATGATCCAAGTAGCTCCCATCCCTTGGAATAAGCAAGCAAATAAGCAAATACTCAAGCAATCAATCAATCAAGCAAGCTCTTAGGAATCTTCCAATGACTCTTGTATCTCTCACTTTAGATGCACATGACAATGGTTTTTCAATTTGGCTCAAGTTTGGGATCCCTAGCACAAGAATACACACATCAAAAAGTTCCATAAGGCAAACAATGAATGGACAAGAGTGAGTTTAGAGATTAGGTCCTTCCAATTCATCTTCAACATTAAGGCCTTTTTACTCCATTTTTACATAGGGAATGTCCTAAAGTCTAAGTCCTTTTTGTCCATTTTGCATTTGGTTGACAACAATCAAAATAAAACACAAGCACAATAGTATATACACAATTATGTGCTCAAGTGAGCAAAAGGCAAATTGCGTTAACATAAACATGTGCTCAAGTGAGCAAAGGGCAAAAGCAAATGAATAATATGTACAAGAATATTAAATTGCATTAATGTAAAGTGCAAGAATTAAATGTTAATGGTTAATAGTTAGTGTTAGTGTGCCATAAGGCAATTTAGCGCTATGTTAAGCAATCGTAAGTGGACTAATGTAGTAGTCACACCTATCTGAGGCCGGTCAATAAAATATAGGCAACAAACACAAGTTAGAGATCTTGATTAGTAAATCAAGCTCCTACAACTTGCCATGCCAAAAGAAAGTGAGAAATGATCTAATATTGATTTAGGTTTTCATGCTTGATTAAGAAGTAACCTATCCTTAATGCAAAGTCATTCACTTGATCTATGATCAAGATGAATTAGATTTGAATCAAGGAAGGTTAAACCTCCCATACATCAAGGCTAACCACCAATCTTTAACTCATTGATCAAAAAAAGAAAAAAAGATGAAGAAGAAGATGAATAAGAATGTACATTAATTGATCTTCAAATGAAATAAGCAAATTGCACTGACTAAAGACAAATGGAATCAAGGTCAAAAACTAGTAAACAGAAGCAAAATGAAACTTAGAAGTCAAGAAACAAATAAAATATTTTTGGTATTTTTCAAAATTAGAATAATACTTGAATTAAAATAAACAATTAAATGTCAAACTTCAAATTCATCTCAAATCAACTTTGAAAAGTTCAAATGGATCATCCTAAGTTCAACACAAAAAATTTCAGCATTTTTAGAAACCAGAAACTATTTTTAATCAATTAAAATGCATAAAAAATAACCTAATTGAACTAAAATCTCAAATAAATCTCAAATCAATTAATAAATTGATGAGAATATTTTTCATAGATCCATCATCATTCAAAGAGGTTAAGAAAATATTTTGGTATTTTTTGAATATTGAAAACTATTTAAAATGAACTAAAAATAACCAGAAAAGAGAAAATTCATAAAAAATATCAAATGCCAAAATAAAAAATAAATAAAAAATCATTTTTAGAAACTAGAAATAAAAAGAGAAATAATGCAATTGGTCTCATATTTTTTGGAATTAAAATGAAAGAGTTATGATTTTTTGAAATAAAATGAAATAAAATGAAATAAAAGAAATAAAAGAAATTAAAATCAGAAAAAAGAAATTAAGAAAATATGTGATGCGTTGGATCCAGGCTCATTAATTGAGCTGGCACATCCAAAGGTCCAGGCATGCGCGCGCACCAAACGCCTTGGTCAATGAGAAACACAAGGCCATTAAAAAAGTCATAAAAATGAAAGGACGAGATTAGATCTGGAAATTGCATCGCACGACTCAGATTTGATTTGGCAAATAGACGGTGGTGTACACCACCGTCTTCTCCGGCGAGCTCATCAGCTCCGGTGAGAATTGCAGACATGGCAATCTCAACCAAATGAAGCGATCTATACATCAATGGAAAGCTGGGGTGACGTACATCACCCCTGTACCATTTATTTTCACTCTAGATCTCCATGGGAAGAGAAATCAGAGGTGGAAAATGATGGTGTTCAACTTGAACTTAATGGATTTTCAAAATTAAAAGCACAGTTTAATTGCCTCTGATGAGAGGACTTCAGCCAAACCAACAAATGCAAGAAACAAGCTACAATCAGTGTGTTTCGAAGAAGAAAAGTTTGTGTAGCAACCTCTGAAATGTGGATCTATAGAGCACAATTCCTCTTAGTTATTGATTGCAGTGTGATCTAGAGATGAAGATGAAGCAAGGCCAAGGAATTTTGAGTCTGATAATCAACCAATGAAGTTGAAAATCAGATCTGAAATTTTGAAATGAAAGAGTGAATTCCTTTAGGTATGGCTATGGAGTGAGTTTTGCAGCATAACAGGCGCCTTCAGGTTGTTGAATAATGAAGCCAAGCACTCTTATTTATAGCAATTGGCAAGGCAATACATGAAAGTTTCATGTGCATGAATGAAGAGGACCTCCATGCATGGGCCTGTACAGGCGCATGGAGGGCCCAAATCCTATTGGTTTGGCAAGCTTAACATCAGCAAAGAAGTTTTGGACGTGCAGATGAGGTGTAATTGGCTTATGCAATGAGTTTTCAAGTAGTTTCCAAAAATGCACCAAAATGTTCTCCTCTTTGAAAATGCCTTTTCCAAAAATAAAACATGGTCTTATGGGTAATGGTTGGAAAGCTCTTGACATGAGTATCAATTGTTATGTTGAGCAAAACTTAATTTGGAATTGGGAAATTAGTGAAAATTGGCCATAAAGTTCAAGGTGCAAAATGTGTGTATGTGAAAAATTCCAAAATGGGCCAACTTCAAGCCCTTATGTTTCAATGATGAAAGCCCTAAATGACAAATCCTCCAACATTAAAGTTGTATATCTTTTCAAAACAATCAATTTGGACTCAAATTTTGCATAATTTGAATTTTTGATGAGAAAGTTATGGGCACTTGAAGTTGGATTTTTTCACATTTCAATGCATTCGGTCCAAAGTGACCTATAATGTTTTGCATTATCACATGTATTTCTTTTAGGATTATGAAAATTTGTTCAACATAAAAAATTCAGTATACATCTTAAAATTTCCAATTCACTTGATCCCACCTCAAAATCATAAAAAATGAATGAGTTATGTCCTTGGGAAGGTGGCCCAAAATTAGGGTTTCAGTTAAAATGACCTATAATGTTTTGAAATGGATGATGACTTTCCAAGCTTCAAATCAATTTTTGATGAACATTAAAGTTGTTCATATGGTTCTTAAGAACATGTTTTCCCTTGGGGTCATCTCCATTTGACAAACACATAAAAAGTTAGGTCTCAGTGTACTTCAAAATAGTCAGATGAATTGACTGATCAACTTCTCAAGTCCAAGCCTCAAATCTTGAGGAATTGATGATTGAGGATACTCAAATAAGCTAAAATATGCACGAAATGATGAATGAAAGAACTTCCCTTGATTTTATTTGATCATGGGTTGAGGTTGCTTCATGAGCAAGGCACAATTGATGAACAAATGAATTAGGGTTTCCTTGGGAAACAAGCCTTAAGCCCTTTGGTTTGCTTTGATCAAAATGACAAATTGAGATTATTGGGAGGAATATATGATGAATGAGAGATTTGGGAACCATTGTCATGATTGCTTTCATCTTCACCTGGCCATATCAATGAGCATAGGGTCTCCTAGGAGCCTTGGATCTTATGATTGCTCAAGCTACAAAATAAAAGATGTTAGTGACATATTTTTGTGCTTTTGGTTAGTAAACAAAGTAAGAAAAGCAATAATATACAATTCAAGCATGCTTGGTGATCTCAAACCAACTCAAAAGTGTTCCCACCCAAAGGTTAGGAGCCAAGATGCTATGATCCTTGAGGCAAAAATGCAAATGCAATGATATAATGCCATGAGGGATCTTAAGGTCAAAATTAGGGTCTTACATGAATGCTAATTGTTACTACAATATCCTTCTTTGACAAAAATCAAGAGTGGCGTGCCACATTAGCTTCCACTAGAGGATTTTGATGTCATGGACCAAAATTGTGTACATAAAACTAATTGCATCTAGGTCTAACATTATGTTTAGTGCATGCATGTGCACTCGATATTGTAACGCCCCAATTTTATTTAAATTATTTTTTGTAATTTAATTATGTGATAGTTGTGGTTGTGTTGTGTTGAATGGTGTTTTGATGTGTTGTGTATCCTTGGTCTGGAGTAGTTGCCTTAGAAATTAAGGTGTTGGGGAGTGTGTTAGCAAAAGTGTAGAAGGGTGGTGTGGTGAGTAAAACTAATTAACTATTTTAGTTATTATTTAATTTAATTAGTTAATTGAGTGTATTATTATTGTTATTATCATTATTATTACGAAAGAGATTAATTACTATACACTGTCAGTGTAAAAAGATTTACAATGTCGATTCATCACCATCACCCGTTTGCATTACTTTATAGGTTTTTAAAATAAAAGTCAAATTTATTTCAATATCCAACGTCTAAGATTAACTGACGGTGTAAAATCTTTTTACACCTTCAATTAAATCCATTTAGTGATAATATAATAAGTTAATGAAATAATAAGAAAAATAAAAATAGAAAAGAGGGGATTTGGGATAAAAACTCAGGGAACATAATATTTGGGAGAAAAGAGGAGAAACTGAGAAAGGGAGAAGAATATGCTATGGCTAAAGGGAAGAATTCACCATCGTTGAAGGTCAAGAATCTATTGATAGGAACTCTAAGATAAGGGTGAGATTCTGATTATCTAAGTGTTAACATGATGATGGTGGGTAGGTTATGCCATGTAAGTTTTGTGTTTTTTTCTCTATGTTCATTATCATGGTGATATTGTTAATTGTTGAATTGTGTGAATGATGAATTGTTGCTGTTAGAATTATGAAATTTGATTGAATTATTTGTTATCGATGTTGTGTGAATTGATGTTGTTTTGGGTTAGAGTCGGAACTGAGTTATGAATGTTTTCGATGTAAATAAGTTGGGGTTTTGAACTTTGGAAAAATGATTTTTGTGTTAAAATGTGGTACAAATGATTTGAGAGAAAATGGGGGTTTTAGGATGAATTTTAGTTTTTGAAAAAGTTGCAAAAAAGTGCTTATGCAACAGTGTAATCGGTTACCAAAATTGAAGTAACTGGTTATACTGCTTAAAAACATGTTTTTGGGCAAAGCTTAGAGGGTGTAATCGGTTACAAGTTTTTGGGTAACAGGTTACCCTGTGTAACAGATGTCACGCAGGGGCTGGAAATGGGGGTGTAATCGGTTACCAGTTTTAGGATAACCGATTATCGTGTGTGTGACAGTGTGGGTTGCACTACTGGATATAGTGTAACCGGTTACTGGTTTTGGGGTAACCAGTTACACTGGGAGAAATTTCTTAAAAACTTTAAAAATTCATAACTTTTGTTCCGAGTGTCCGATTCGAGTATCGTTCGAAGCGTCGGAAAGCTGAAAGCGTGTATTATCATTAGAGTGGTTACAGTACCTGAAAGTGAATAATTTTATGTGTGATGGTGTTGATATGCATTGAAATATTTACGTGGTGGTGTGACATGACCTTAAATGCATTTGTCGTTGCTTGTTATGTTGTATGTTGATGTTGTTGAGCTATATAACATGCGTTGATGCATGATGGCCAGTACTGGCGGTGTACATTGACTATGATGGTGGATCATTGTGCATGATATTGTTATTACATGTATAATTTGTTGCATGCATTCATGTTGTTAGACAAATGGCCAGTCATTGGTGAGCCTTAAATCCCATTGTATGGATTGGGCCGATAGCTAATTTCGGAGGTGATGAGTTCAGTGAGATGTTATCGGAGTTGATGGTAACGAATTGGTAACTTTGATCCTATGAGGTGAGGATCGAAGCGATGAACCCGAGTGTTCACATATTGGTACTACATGCATTGAGTCGAGTTGTTGAGTCTCATTGCATTATACATTGGTTGCATTTGTTATTGTGTTGGATGGTTGATTATGTTATTGTTATGTTGGATGTTTGTTATGTTGCTATTATGTGTGAATAACCATTATATGAATTATATGGAATTGTGTAGTGGAATGGGTTATGTGCATGTGATAATATAATGCTTACTTATTATCGTGCTTTTCTTTATATAATTATGATATCTCACCCCTTATGTTTGAATGTTGCCTCCACGTGGGTAACGTGCAAATAATCCGCAGTATGAGCTCAAATGTGAGTGGAATATGAAGTCTTTCATTTTATTTTAATGCTTGAGTCTGCTCTGATGTGTAACATCGGAGAATTGGGAGTGATGTGTCTTTCATTATGTTTTAACATTTCTTATAATGATATATTATGTTGATGTTGAATATGTTGAGTTAACTATTTGTTATTGTTGTTCCGCTGCTATTTAATAAAAATTAACATTCAAACATGTGGTTATTACTACTATTTTTATAAATGTCAAAATGTTACATGTCTTTTCAATTGAGTAGGTTGATTGTATGTTGTAATGTAGCATCCTAAATTGCATGTTGATTTGTTTTACTCTGATAAATGTTTTAAATTACGCAGGGAAAATTTAGGGTGTTACAGATATCAATCCTCTCCTTAGGAATCACATTTAAAAGTTGTAAAGTGCATCCTTAGATGCCTTTATGGTACATCTAAGTATGGACTTTGGTTTTCCAAAGGTAGCGATTATAGTTTGGTTGGTCACTCTTATTCCGATTTTGTCGGTTGCAAATCAAATAGGAAAGGTACTAGAGGAACTTGCCACATATTTTCAAACTCTTTAGTTAGTTGACATAGTAAGAAACAAGTCTTTGTTGCTTTCACAAAACCTCTTGCGACTGGGCCGTTTTTCAATATTCGTAGAAAATTGGGCATTCTCGATATCTCAAATCTTGTATAAAATATTTTTTTGCATGTACTTCTTATATTTGTTTTAACCTTCGCTCAAAAGTTATACTTCATGTGAGTGCATCCTCTGTCTCTCATCTTATGAGGTAATATCGTTTCACTTATCTCTTTGTTCTTAATATTTTATATAATATGTTGCTTATCTATGACTCTTGTATTTGTTTGCATGTTTATGTTCCAATATTCTGTGATATATTTGATGTATTATACATTTCATTTTTGTTCACTTCCAAAAAATTCATTGATTACTCATGAGTGTTTCAATCAATATGTTTATAGTGACGTCATGTTTTTATTTCATCATCACATGTATTTCATGCTATTCTTCAAATTTGAAGTATTTTTTATGTTATTAGTGTTTGATCATATTATTTATATATTTTTGCATGAAAATGTTATTTTTGCATGAATTTTTCAAAGTCCATAGAGAATGTCTCGACACAATCTCCATGGTAAATTGGATGTATCAGATGAATCTAATAAAAAAGAATTATCAAGTTAAAAGCATTCTTTTGTTTTTATTCTGGACTTCTTAATCAATGGACAGTAAAATAAATAATTATGATTAAAAGATGGTATGCAAATTAAAAAGGGAAAATATCTTCATTGACTTGGAGGAATGATTACAAAACGGTATGAATAACATTAATCTTAATCATACCTAGTTTCCTAAGCTTGGAAAAAGTATTCCCGTTCCAAATTCACTTATTCTTTTTCATCAGAAACAAAATGAATCACTCTTCTTCTTCTCTTGGACTTCTTTTATTCTTACTAATCTTCTTTTGTGACTTCAGTGTCTGAGGAAGAGAGGTTGAAGGAACCTCTTCAGAGGTTCTGACCCCCTAAGAAGTTGCCTCAGATACTTTTTAAGTCTCTGAAACAATAGGAGAAACATATTACTCAGAAGTTGTATTCATCTTGAATCAGATGTATGTTGAAGCGAATATGGATTTGTGATCTGGCTAGAACAAAGTTGTGTGCTTTTATAATGAAGACTCTCGAAGCTAATCACTAATTAAGAATGTCATACTAAGTCATAATTACTTATTGAAAACTGAAACGATTGTGATTTACCATCATAAGTAAAGAATCTATTGGGTTAAAATGCTTTTATTTTTTAAATTGGTATCAATTTGTTTTAAACTATCTATTTGTATTAGACTTTAAATTGTTTTTCTACCGTCTTCTTCTTTTGAAAAATGTTGTAATCTTTTGGATGTTTTATTTGTTTCAAATTCTTTTGTGTTCTTTTAAAATTTTGTGCATTTAAACTGTTTTAAAATTCTTTTAGTTTTATTGTTTTTCTCTTTCTTTTAATATATTTTTGATAATGACAAAGGGGGACAAAATATATTTAAGAAGAGAAAAACGTCTGAACAAAGTAGTGTCTGCCATAACAACTTCAGAGTAATAAGTTTTAAGTTAATATTTGTAAGTTTATATTTATATTTTGTGTAATTTATTGAGCTTAAATGACTAATTTTAATTTAACAAAGACAAATATTTAAGGAGAAGCTTACAAACCTTACCTTAATGGAATGTCAAGACTAAAGGAAGAGCTTACAAGCCTCAGCCTAAGGTATGTGAAAGTCATGGGGGGCTTACAAACCTCGGCCTCTGATGTTAGACTTTGTTGATTACAATTATAGGATTAAATTAACATAGATAAGGAGTTAAGAAGAGCTTACAAACATCGTCTTAATGGACTATCAGACTTAGGGATAACTTACAAACCTCATCTTAAAGTATTGTTCAACTTAGGGAGAGCTTACAAACCTCAGCCTATGATGTTAGAATATGTTAGTTAAACCATTAACCATTATTCTTAAATACATTTGTTTGTCATCATAAAAAAGGGAGATTGTTAGAACAAGATATGTTCAAGCTCCTAAAAGGTTTTGATGATAACAAAGTATTTAAAGAACAACAAGGTTTATAAATGGTTATTCTAGTGTGCAGAACCAAAAGACATTAACCTTGATATTAATCAAGTTAATCACTCTGAAGAACCATTAAAGGGAAGCAAAGCTGTTCTGAATCTAAAGTATCAGAACCAGGCTTCCAGACTCTTATGAGTCCATCCAAGTCTTTCAGATGTTGAACTCGTGCCTATCATGGAATCCAAATATCAACAAACTGTAAAGACTGGAATCTTTTGAAGCAAGCAATCACTGTCACAAGGAATGACCCTGCAACTTTTGAACGTGCTTAACCAACACTTATGAATGATCTGCTTCAAACAAATTTGTCTACATCAAGTCATCAACTATATAAATGTTAATCCAAACTAGTTCTGATCAAGACTATGATGAATACAAGCTCAGAACCTATGAACTCTTGACTCTGAAGTCTCACTTCAACCAGGTTTTGCAGACATACTCAACTTATGATCAAGCTTTAACTAATTCTATAAAAAGCCACTGAGTCAAGAAGTTAAGTATAAGGATAGCAGCGACCCTGAACAAGCTTCAACAAACGTCTATAAGAAGATTTCCAGTCTGAAGTTATCCATAGAAGATCACGTGATAACAATACAATACTTTATGTCTAATCAACATAAATCTATGTTGTAAGGATCTTATCTCTCCAACTGCTTTGAACTATACTCTCTTCTCCTAACGTCTCTATGATAGCTAAGTTTTGACTCATTCTATTGTCCAACAACTAAAGACCTTAAATGGATACTTGTACCATGATAGCTTCAACGATTATCTGTACTATGGTAGTTTCAATCTTCAACGGGTATGTTCCATAATCTACTTATAGATGAAAATTGAAAACATTCATGAGTGTTATGAACTGGTGAAGTTCATGGAACAATCTCTATGAGTCGAACCTCTACCTATCAAGAAAATGAATGTGAGTTGAATATTTTGTGACCGTGTTCATGTGGATGTGATACCAATTCACTAAAATGAGTTAAGAGAAATACACTTCAAAATATTTATATAACCAAAAGAGTTAAATGTGTGAGAATATGGATGAAACATATTCACATACATTATGAAGATAGAATATGTGAATATGTTCATCAGAACATAAATGCACAACAAAATGAAAATTTATGCAAGGAGAGAAGAATAATGACCACTTCATTCTTCCACACTTATGAGCAAACAACACAAATCTGCTCAAGAGTGTAAACCCTTGTGCATCTGCTTATTCAAGAAGCACACACATGGACACAAGGTTATCTCAGATTCTTACGGTTAAGAGAATTTGAAGACTACACAATGTGCTCAGAGTAAGTCTCCTTGTGATTAGATTGAGCATTAAAGTCCTAATCTAATTAGTTAGAAAAATAAGTCTCTTTCTATGTAATTGAGCAAAACTCCTTAACACGAGCTTAAGGTGAGAAGTGTTGGAGGATCCAATCCTGAAAATTGTTGGAAAAACTAATTATTAGTAATGGCGTTGTAAAAGTGTTATGAAAATGCACACAAACACTAAAAGACCAGGAAATATTATAGTCAATAGTGTGATGTTGCATGTCACCTATTTGGTCTTTCACATACAACCTTTGAATAACTTGGGCTACAAGTTGACCAAACAAGCGCCCCTCAATTGTATTCATGGATCCGCTCAAAGTCATCGAAGTATCACATGTAGACGACATCCACATAAGTGGCACTATTGTCCATAAAAATGGAAGTGACAACCAAATACAACATGTATGCTCTCATAGCATGCTCTATGTTTCACATCCTGATCGTCATCACCAGCAACCTGTTGTGCTATAAGTAGCTCATATGTATAAACCTTATATCGAAACCTAGCATGAGTCCCTTAAGTGGTTTCAAACTCTTTTATGGCCGCCTCTGGGTCAACTCCCAAATAGTCTACCATTATCTCTAGTGCATCGTCTCTGTTAATCTTCCTATGATCTTAAAGTTTTCCCGTAATCGAAAGATGCAACAGACACGGGGCATCGTCTAATGTGATAGACATCTCACCATGTGGAAGATGAAATGATGATGTCTCCGTGTGCCATATCTCTACAAACACGGACAATATATCATGGTTAATCGTACCATAACCAGTCTTGCACATGTCTCTCATCCCAGATAGCTTCAAAACATCTTAAAACTAATGCTCATTAGGCTGCTGCAGACCAATAATCTTTCGCCCATGGTTGATGAATTTTAGAGCATCACGGTTCTATAGAAAAATGAATCATCGTCACAAATTTTTAATATTATAATAAACATAATTTAAGAAGAATTAATCTAACTAAATTCCACCTCTCCATCCCAGGTATGTCTGGTAGTATGGTTTGGATAAATAGGAAGAAGTGACAAGTATGTCGAGCCTCCTCTAAAGCCCTGCGGTGCCTGAGGTGCCTATACTACCTCATATGCCTGGGGTGCCTCAGGTACCTCTAATGACTGAGGTACCTCTGGTAACTCAGGTACCTCTGCTGCCTCAGATGTCTGAATAGGTGAAACATGTCACCTATGGGAAGATGGAGGCAAGGATGCATGAGTAGGTGACACGCGTGTCATACGGGAAGAAGAGCGCAGATATACATGAGCTCTAGAAGTTGACGCCTCTGCATCATCCAGACTAGAGGTAATAGGAGCCTGCGAAGATTGGCTTTTTCCCCTTCGAACAGATGCACCCTGTGCAATTCTGTAGTGCCTCAATCGGTCTTGCTAATTCTTATAAGGAAACCAGACAAGAGTTATACAATGAATACAAGTAAAAATTTCCAAAAAAATGCACTAGAAAACTCTGGAGACGCATCTCCGGTTTCTGAGAATCAAAACGTTCGAAAATTCCGGAGATGCATCTCTAGAAATTTCTACAACTCTCATCAGCGTCAATGGCGAAAATGTAGTCCCCCAAAGTCGAAAAAATAGTTCATTGATCAATAAAACTACTTATCAAACATGTTTTTCATTTGCATAACATGTATAAACTACTTATTTCTTTACCTAATTATCAATTTCTACAAATTTATGCATAAACTCAAAAAATCTAGAAAAGAGAAAAAACTTACAAATTTTGAAGTTGGTTGAATGAATTTGAGAGAATGTGAGCTCTTTGATGGGGTTGATGTTGATGGAAGAAACTTTAAAATTTATTGAGTGATTCCGAGAGAATGTAAGTTGAGAGAGTTTGAGAAACTTAAGTGTTTTTTTAAAAGTGAGAAATGAGAAAGGATTATGGCGTGTTTTTAAGTAAATAGCACCGGAAGATAAATCTCTGTAATGTATGCAAAAATACATCTCTATAAATTTTTTTAATTAAATTAGAGCATGATTCAAAAATGTATTGAGTTCAAGTGCGTCTAAAGATTCATCCAAAATCTGAAAGTATTACGGTATTTCCCGAATAAAATCTCTTAAGGGAAAAAAAAAAAATCTTATGGATTGGCCAGAGCCGACGGCCCATTTTTGCAACTCATGTTTTCCTTGTTACCAACAAAAAAGCCCTGTTTTTCTCACATCAACGCCGCTGCAAGAGCACCTTACGCCGCTTCCGTCCGTCCAACTCAAAGCAACCTCTTCCCATTTACGAAAAACGACATTCATCTGCTTTTCATAAAGCATTGGGATTTCAAAACTTCAGTGTGCCTCTTCCACCAACACCACTGAGTTAGAGCTAGAAAAATGGATGATGAAATGGAGAAAGAAATTATTTCAGATAACAAAGAAGCAGAAGCCTTACAGAAAAAGCACTTATCAATGCTAGACCGTCTCTCCAAACGCCAACAATCCCGTTCAACCAGCTCCACTGAACCTTCCACCGAATCAACTTCCTCCTTCCTCTCCCGCTTCTCCGAACTAAAATCCTCCATCGAGTCTCATCTCTCCGACTCCCAATCAGTTGCTTCCGATCCATCTCAGCTTAAACCGCATTTGGATAAAATCTCCGAATCAATCTCCGATTTGGAAAAACTCGTCGCTCAAAGCTCCTACTTTCTTCCTTCTTATGATGTTCGATCTTCCCTTAAAACTGTTTCCGATTTGAAACGTAGCCTTGAGAATCTCAGCTCCGAGCTTATCCCTAAAAAGAAATTCTCCTTCAAGAATAAGGCTAGTAAGAAAGAGCGAGATTCCGTTGTTCCAGAATCCAAACAAAGTATAGCACCGGTGTACAATTCCGTCCAACCGAGCTATGTGGCGCGTGATTCTCCAGGGTTTAGGAACAAAACCGGTGAGGTTTTGGTTGGAGAGTTTAAAGAATCGGAGATAGGGGAATTCACGATTTCGGATCTAGATTCTTGTGAAGTGAGGATTATTGGTTGCATTAGGGCGCTTTTCATTCATAGATTGAAGGATTGTAGGGTTTACGTTGGGCCAGTAACGGGATCAATTCTGATTGAGGAAGCTGAGGGTTGTGTTTTCGCGATTGCGTCGCACCAGATTCGGATTCATGGTGCTAGAAGAAGTGATTTCTACCTTAGGGTTAGGAGCAGGCCTATAGTTGAGGATTGTAATGGTGTGAGGTTCGCCCCGTATTGTTTGAGTTATGGAGGGATTGAAGAAGATCTTCGAGGTGCTGATCTTGATGCTGAGACGGGAAATTGGGCCAATGTGGATGATTTCCGGTGGCTACGTGCGGTGCAAAGTCCGAATTGGTCGATTTTGCCGGAGAATGAGAGGGTTGGGATTCTTGATATATCTAATTCAGGAAGTATGAAGAAGGAGATTTGATTTGAGTTGTAGAGAGTGTTCTCAAGATTGTTTATTTTCATTTTATTAGTTTATTAATATTGCAACTGTGAAAGCTATTTGATTCTTCATCTGCATAGGAGTACTCTTCTTATCGGGATTTTGATGCTGAGATTAATGTGATTTTTGAAATGCAAATGCTTTTGCATATGTCTCTCTTTCATTGTTATTTATTTTTGCAAAGGAAACGGAGTATTTATGTTAGTCTGCATGCTTTTGTGTTAGTCAATTCAGGAATCACTGCATTTGCATGTGTTACAAATTCCTTGGCTACAAAGGGTGGATTATTTTATCTTAGGCCACAATCCCTTGTATGGTTACTCACTTTGTTATCCATAAACTATTTTTTTTACATAGCTTGGATAACTTCAGTATTTGATAGAATTGTATTGGTGGCACTCACCTGATACCTTTTTTGGAAGTTTTCTTTTGGATGAGCTCAAGGAAGCTTCAACTAATTTTACGGAACTAGAGATTATTCGACTATCTTACAAGAATTAGTTGTTCAATGGATCCAATATTTCTCCTATGTTCACTCTTCCGTACCTACTTGATTTTCTCTTCCTCGTTAACCAAATTGAAAGAGTTGTTGTTTGCTTGGTACCCCAAACACTGAAGAGTGGACTGAAAGAGTTGTTGTTTGCTTGGTATGCCAAATACTGAAGAGTGGAGATACTTAATTTCTTATGGTGCTTGATTAGCTTTCACTGACGACTTATTCATGGGTGCTTAAGCCATAATCTTTTATTTTGGTATGATAGTGTTGAATAAGAAAATGCATATCATAATTAATGTATTGTGCATATGATTATTTAAGTCACGACTTTCTAATATTGTGTTGGAATGTAAGTGAATCCAATATATCAGTATTATTAGAGTACCAATTTTTGGACCTAAAGATACATGAGTGGTCAATTTTTGTACTCAATATTGTCATTCTTTCATAGACTATTTTACATGACACTTGTGGTATACTTTTATTGGTGTTGTTCTTAATTGTGATTGTTTCTTGGGAAGTAAGTAGTCCTTTGCTCAATGACATATTAGGTTTCATTACTGGCATTAACAATAGTGTGAAGCCAATAATTATTCATATAGCAGCTGGCTTTCTGATATTTTCTCTATATTTGATTATGCAGACTTATATGATTCATATTATTTCATGTTTTCAGCATCACAGCATTTGTAGTCTACTATTCTATCTAATCATAGTGCTCTATCTATTCATCATGTATGATGTCAACAACTATGCCTACAAAATCACAGAATCTAAATGGAAGTCTCTCCTTTATATCTCAAAAATAATAATTGTGCGGAAAATATTTTGAGAAGCCAAATCTGTTGCAGTAGTGACAGGAGTTTGGTTGTGTTGCCAAATATTGGTACAGTGAAGTGTAATGGAGATTCTGTGAGAAGCCAAATCTGTTGCAGCCATAACAGGCATTAGTTCTGGTGTAGAATTTGATGGACATTTCATTGGAGTGTGCAAGGATTTTCTCTCTAAATTGAGTTTATGGGTGGAGCTGGTGTAAGTGTGTCTCTGCAACCACAACAGCTAAGAGCCTACTTGGAATCATACATTTCACTAAAGAGATGGCATCAATGTTCCTGTCATGTGTTATGTTTTATTCAATATTGATAAGATTTAACTTTTATTGTGTGGTGTATATTGTCTTACTTTTTTGTTTTTCTCTGATGAATTTTTGTTTTATGGAATACTTCAAAATTTGGAATTTAGCAGCTGTATATCTGGGTATTAATTTGTGTTGACTGAAGCTTTTAAAAACTAGACATAATTTGCATGAAATAGACTTTGATATGGTTTAGTTTGGTTATGATAAGGATAGAGAAAATTGAACTTTAAGTTCAGTTACTGATTTGAAATTCTACAACTATAAATTGGACCCTCTTGCCAGTATTTTGCTCTAACTCATGCTGCATAGGTCTTTTAGGAGTGAAACATAAAGCATTAGAAAATAAATAAAATTTGTCACGAGTTAGACAATGGAAGGACTTCAATTGATTAAGTATAGTGTGATATATCAACTGCAAGTTGAGGATTTAAACCTGAATTATGTGTGGACCATACTGTAGCAAATTAAACAGAACTCGCTGTTTAGAATTCAGAACATATTCCTGTATCATTATAAAGTAGAGTAAATTGCCTACATATTAGACAAATATTTTCTAAATTCTGATTGAAGAAGCTGAGAGATGCGTTTTCATTATTGCGTCACATCAGATTCGGATTCATGGTGCCAGGAGAAGTGATTTCTACCTTAGGGTAAGGAGCAGGCCTAAAGTTGAGGATTGTAATGGCGTGAGATTCACACCATATTGTTTGAGTTACCGGGGGATTGAAGAAGATCTTCGCCTCGCTGATCTTGATGCAGAGACTGGAAATTGGGCCAATGTGGATGATTTCCGGTGGCTGCATGCGGTGCAGTCTCCAAATTGGTCGATTTTGCCGGAGAATGAGAGGGATGGGAGTGTTGATATATCTAATTCGGAAAATATGAATGAGGAAGTTTGATTTAAATTGTAGAGCTAGTGTTTTCAAGATAGTTTATTTTCATCTCATCAGTTTATTAATATTATAACTGTGAGAGCCATTTGATTCTTCTTCATCCTCCTAGGGATACTCTTATCAGATTTTTGATGTCGAGGTTAATTTGATTTTTGAAATACAAATGGTTTTGGATATGTTTCTCTTTCATTGTTATTTTGTTTTGGTATGATAGTGTTGTATAAGAAAATGCATATGATATCTAATGTATTGTGCATATGATTATTTAAGTTATGGCTTTCTAATATCCTGTTGGAATGTTAGTGAATCCAATACAACAGTACCAATTTTTGGACCTAAAGATGCATGACCGGTCAACTTTTGTACTCAAAATTGTCATTCTCCCTGAGATTATTGCACATGAAACTTGTAGTATACTTTTATTGGTGTTGTTCTTAATTGTGATTATTATTTAGGAAATACGTAGGTCCTTTGCTCAATGACATATTTGGTTGTGCATACTTATATGATACAGTACATATTATTTAATGTTTTCAGCATCACATCATTGGTAAGTTTTTACCATTCCATCTAATCATGGTTAAGTGTTGCCAAATACTGGTACAGTGCAGTGAAGTGTAATGGAGATTCTGTGAGAAGCCAAATCTGTTCCATTGGAGGCTAGTTATACATTAAAGTATGGTTTGTAAGGTTTCTGTCAACTTTGTGCTCTGGAGTTATTTTTTGACTGGTGACATGATGTTAAGTTGGTTGTTTTTCTTTATGTCTTGCAAGTAGTTGAAGTCTAAGTCTCAACAAGTTATTGGAGTTGTTTGGCAATAATGACATGTTCTGTTATGATTGCGTTACAGGGTGGGATTTATCATTGGTTTTCTATCTAAAATGAATTTATTGGTGGAGCTGGAGTAATTGCGTCTCTGCAACTGCAAAAGGTAAGAGCCTACATGAAATCATACATTTCACTAAAGAGATGGCATCAATGTTCCTGTCATGCGTTATGTTTTTCTCAATATTGATGAGATTTGAACTTTTATTGTGTGTTGTATATGGTCCTTTTGTTTTTCTCTGATAAATCTTCGTTTGTGGGATACCTCAAATTTTGGAATTTAGCAGCTGTATATCTGTGTATTAAATCTGTAGGGTAATTGGACCGATAAGTATACAGTCTTAAGGCAAAGATTGATATTTTGAAAAGAACCTATAGGTGTAATTATATGATTGTATGACAATGTCTGTAATATTTTCAATTAAGATGAAGATGGGTGCTGTTGCTTGAAATGATACATGTTAAGTTTAACATTTAGTATGGTAAAGTAAAGAAAGAGGGAGATCAATGTTATATAGACTAATCTTTTGTTATAAGATACATTAGCCAGATCTTGTTTAGGAGTTCAGAGTGGAAGGGAAGGGAGAGATTTGAAAAAAAAGATAGGATTGAGTGGAAAGAATTGAATGATTTTGATTGGTAGGATTTTGGAAGGTTTGTTTTTATTCATAATATCAAAAATCATATAATTTGGATAACTCAAAATTTGTATTGAATATAGGTTTTGGAGGGCTTACATAAAATTTTCAAATATAATTTATATTATTATAATATTATGAAAATTAAAAATACAGTAATTAACACTCTTTTATAGTTTTATATAAAATTATTCTTTCAATAAATATCAAATATTTTCTTATATATTTTTTTAAAAATTGTTTTCGGAAGCCCTCCCCTCCTCTTCAATCTCTTAAACAAAGCCCTTAGAATTTTTATTAAAAGAACATGGGCAGTATATATAGACTACACAATTAAGATTCAATAATATATTTTAACAATACGCATGAGAGCTTATACATAACTTATAGTAAAAAAGATGAGCTTATACATAAATTATGGTAAAAAAGGTGATAAAGGTACATTTGTACTCATGTTTATACATTAACTTTTGAGTTATATTATTTGAATATTTGATTTTACTCGTGATATTTTACAATGTCTGTTAATGTGTCTCTTATTTTTTGATCTTATATATTTTTTGAGACACTTAATTTAAGTGTTCAAGTATCATTCTCTTAAGTTTTAAGTTTTTCTATATGCATTATCTTTCAAATCATAAAATAATAAAATATGACCTACACTTTTTGTTTATCTATGTGTTATTATATGTGTATCATATTCAAATCACTTGTCATTTCTTCTTCTTTCTCTTTCTCGGCTATTTCTCATCTCTTCTTCAACTATTCTTTTCTACAATCATATCCAATCAAATACATAGTTTATCATTTTTTTATTTTTATTTAGAATCATTATGTGATGAAGATGAAGATTTAACTCAGTAAGTTTCTAGATATCATTATAGATTCATCCAATAATATCAATGTTCTTCTTTTGTATCATATGTTTGTTCACGATTGTTCATATGTTTATAGATTTAACATAATATTAACCAACTTTGTTTGCTGTTATAGATTTCATATGTTTATTCACGTTTGTTCATTAACCATGTTCTAAACAATATTCATCTACTTTGCTTACACCGTTAACCATGTTTATTTCGTGTGAAACGATTTGATTTCATATATTTACTCATGTTGGTTCGTTAACCATTTTGGGAATTGTATTAGCCAACTTATGTTACACCAATAACCAACTTTGTAATAAACAATGTTATAAACCTGCCCACATGTCTGGACGTTTATTAATCAAGTTATAGACAACATTAACCATAATTTTGAATGCTATTAACCAACGTTGTTATAAATTTATATTATACATAACATTGACATTTTTTATGCAGCTTGTGTCATAATGGACAATTCAAGCATTTTTATAGAATGTGGTGGTAGTCTAGGGAAAGATGTAGAAGTTGATCACGGTGATTGTGGTGGTGATGATGACGACTCACTTTGGATTCCTGTAATTGAGATATGTTTTTCTTGTCTAGAGGAAGTTAAAACATATTACCAAGAGTATGCTTTAAAAAAGGGGTTTAGATGGAGGATTAGATCATTGAAAAAAGGAGATGACGGGGAGGTCAACTACCTAATACTTTCATGTTCAAGAGAGAGGTATAACATTTCAAAAATTTCATGCACGTTAAAGACACTACCATCTAGAGCGAAAAATTATCCGTCCAAGATTTGTATTAAATTGAAACAAGATGGTTTGTGGTACATTACACAATTTGAATCTAACTATTCTCATGAGACTAGCCCTACAAAAGCAAGATTGTTCAAGGCTAACAAGAAAATGAACTTATATATGAGGAGAACAATCCAAATCAATGATGATGCGAGAGTAAGGATCAACAAGATTTTTCAATCGCTTGTTAAAGATGCAGGAGGACATGAAAATATTCCATTTTGTGAAAAAGATGTGAGGAATTATATTAACAAAGAGCGTCGTGCAATTGAAAAAGAAGGTGATGGTAAGGCTTTGCTTAGTTAATTTTGTAAAATGAGGGAACAAAATACAAATTTCTTCTATGACATAGATTTGGATGATGATTTTCATGTGAGGAATGTATTTTGGACTGATGTAAGAAGTAAACCCGCTTACGAATATTTTGGAGATGTTGTAACTTTTGACATAACATACTTGACTAAAAAGTATGACATGCCTTTTGTTGCATTCGTGGGTGTGAATCACCATGGTCAATCAACATTACTTGGTTGTGGATTACTATCAGGTGAAGACACAAATTCTTTTGTGTGACTATTTAAGTCATGACTTCGTTGTATGCTAGAAAAAGCACCTTTGGGAATTGTGACTGATCAATGTAAGGCTATGAAAAATTATATTGAGTTAGTCTTCCCTACAACTCGTCATAGGTGGTGTTTATGGCATATAATAATTTTTTTTCCAAAAAAGCTTAGTGGATATGGTGAACACAAAAGGGTAAAGTATGCAATGAAAGAAGCAGTCTATGATACATTTACAACTAGTTTTGAACAAAAATGATGTTTGTTCATAGAAAAATTTGATCTCCAAGAAAATGATTGGTTGGGTGGATTGTATATTGAGTGTCATAGGTGGGCACCAACTTTGCTAAGGAAATATTTTTGGGTTGGTATGTCAACTACACAGCGTAGTGAGAGCATAAATGCTTTCTTTGATGGATATATCAATTCTACAACAAGTCTAAATCAGTTAGTAAAATAATATGATAATGCTCTTAGAAGTTGGACAGAAAAGGAATTTGAAGCTGATTTTAATTCGATGGATACAACAAATCCATGTGGGTCAAACTCGTCCATTGGGAAGCAATTTCAAAGTGAGTTTACTAATGCCAAATTCAAGGAAATTCATATCTAAAATGAATTGTTCTGCCTCATTAAATAGCATGGAAGGTTGCTTTGCTACGTATCATGTGTTGGAGGAGATATTGGTTAGAGACATAGGCAAAGAGCGAGTCTTAAAAGTTGTCCTTAATAAGGAAAACCATGATTTCAAATGTGAATGCTCATTATTTGAAATCATGAGCATTCAATACCTCTAAATTCAAATAATGAGCATTCAATACCTTTAAATTCAAATAATGAGCATTCACATTTGAAATCATGGTTTTCCTTATTAATTACAACTTTTAAGACCCGCTCTTTCTGTATGTCTCCAACTAATATCTCCTCCAACACATGATACGTAGCAAAACAACCTTCCATGCTATTTAATAAGGCAAAACAATTCATTTTAGATCTGAATTCCACTTGAATTTCCTTGAATTTGGCATTAGTAAACTCACTTTGGAATTGCTTCTCAATGGACGCGTTTTCCCACATGGAATTGTTGTATCCATCGAATTAAAATCAGCTTCAAATTCCTTTTCTTCCTGACTTCTAAGAGCATTATCATATTGTTTTAAGAACTGATTTAGACTTGTTGTAGAATTGATATATCCATCAAAGAAAGCATGTATGCTCTCACTACGTTGTGTAGTTGACATACCATCCCAAAAATATTTCCTTAACAAAGTTGATGCCCACCTATGACGCTCAATATACAACCCACCCAACCAATCATTTACTTGGAGATCAAATTTTTCTATAAACGAACACCATTTTTGTTCAAAACTAGTTGTTGTAAATGTATCACAGTCTGCTTCTTTCATTGCATACTTGATCCTTTTGTATTCACCATATCCACAAAGCTTTTCTGGAATTTTTTTCATTATATGCCATAAATACCACCTATGACAAGTTGTAGGGAAGACTAACTCAATAGCATTTTTCATATCCTTACATTGATTGGTCACAATACCCAAATATGCTTTTTCTAGCATACAACGAAGCCATAACTTAAATAGCCACGCAAAAGAATCTGTGTCTTCACCTGATAATAATCTACAACCAAGTAATGTTGATTGACCATGGTGATTCACACCCACGAATGCAACAATAGGCATGTCATACTTGTTAGTCAAGTATGTTGTGTCTAAAGTTACAACATCTCCAAAATATTCGTAAGTGGCTCTACTTCTTGCATCAGCCCAAAATACATTCCTCAAGTGAAAATCATCATCCAAATCTATGTCATAGAAGAAATCTGTATTTTGTTCCCTCATTTTACAAAAATAACTAATCAAAGCCTTCCCACCACCTTCTTTTCAAATTGCACGACGCTCTTTGTTAATATAATTCCTCACATCTTTTTTCACAAAAGGGAATATTTTCGTGTCCTCCTGCATCTTTAACAAGCGATTGAAAAGTCTTCTTGATCCTTACTCCCGCATCATCATTGATTTGGATTGTTCTCCTCACATGTAAGTTCATTTGCTTGTTAGCCTTGAACAATCTTGCTTTTGTAGGGCTAGTCTATTGAGAATGGTTAGATTCAAATTGTGTAATGTACCACAAACCATCTTGTTTCAATTTAATACAAATCTTGACAGGACAATTTTCGCTCTAGATGGTAGTGTCTTTAACGTGCATGAAATTTTTGAAATGTTAGACCCCTCTCTTGAACATGAAAGTATTAGGTAGTTGACCTCCCCATCATCTCCTTTTTTCGATGATCTAATCCTCCATCTAAACCCTTTTTTAAAAGCATACTCTTGATAATATGTTTTAACTTCCTCTAGACAAGAAAAACATATCCCAATTACAGGAGTCATCATCATCACCACCACAATCATCGTGATCAACTTCTACATCTTCCCCTTGACTACTACCACATTCTATAAAAATGCTTGAATTGTCCATTATGACACAAACTGCACAAAAAATGTCAATGTTATGTATAATATAAATTTATAACAATGTTGGTTAATAATATTCAAAATTATGGTTAATGTTGTCTATAACTTGGTTAATAAATGTCGAGACATGTGGACAGGTTTATAACATTGTTTATTACAAAGTTGGTTATTGGTGTGACATAAGTTGGTTAATACAGTTCCCAAAATGGTTAAAGAACCGACGAGTAAATATATAAAATCAAATCATTTCACAGTAAATAAACATGGTTAACGGTGTGAGCAAAGTAGATGGATATTGTTTAGAACATGGTTAATGAACAAACGTGAATAAACATATGAAATCTGTAACAGTAAAGAAAGTTAGTTAGTACTGTATTAAATCTAGAAACATATGAACAATTGTGAACAAACATATGATCTAAAAGAAGAACATTGAGTTAAATCTTCATCTTCATCACATAATGATTCTAAATAATTTTTTTTGATAAACTATGTATTTGATTGGGTATGGTTGTAGATGTAAAGAAAAGAATAGTTGAAGAAGAGATGAGAAATGGCACGGAAAGAGAAAGAAGAAGAAGAAATAGATACATTGGCTGATGATATATGGTTGTTGTTAGGAGAGAGAAACGACAAGTGATTTGAATATGGTCCAATATAATAACACATAGATAAACAAAAAGTGCAGGTCATATTTTATATTTTAAGTAGTATTCTTACACTATTCATACGGTGTAGTGTATGAATCAAGTGTAAGAATAACAAAATTGCTGTTCAGAAATGATATGCTTACACTCACTTATACACCTACACCGTATGAACAGTACAATAAGACTGGTTTTTTCGTAATTCATTAAATTAATTGGGGTAACTTGGTCATCTGCGCTTTATGTTTTAGGGTAACTCAAACACACAACCAAAAACAGTAGTGTGCGATGCTGAAGGATTACAACTCCTCTCTCAAAAAGTGGTAGAACGACGCTCTCCGTCTCCATCTTTGCGTCTCCGTCTCTGTCTTTGGTTCACCGTCATTTCGTCTTCATCTTCTTCGTGTCACCGTCTGTTCATCTTTATCTTCTCCGTCTCAAAGTTAGATGGTTCCACTTCCACCATATTAACATGAACTTTGGACATTTAAGGTTTAATCCTTTTAGGCACCGTTTACAGTGGAATCAGAAGCATGTACAAGAGTCCTTTGAAATTTAGGGTTTAATCCTTTTAGGTTAATGTAATAAAAAATTTAATTCCACGGTTGTTGTACTGATTATGTGTTTCTTTGGTTTTGTTTTGTTATTAGGTTGAGTGATTTATTGCTGAAACTATGACATCATCAAAAAATGGTGACGAAACTGAAGTAAGTAATAGGCATAGGTTTAAACTTTTATTTGTTTACATATTCTAGTTTGTCTGTGTCGTTGGTTAATCAAGTTTTTTCATGAATTTAAGGTGCGAATGAGGCATAGTTGTATCCCGGTGAATTTGAGCAGCATCAATGAAAAGTTAACAAAAACTCAACATGCTCACATCGAATGCACCCCATTCAAATGGGCGATGGATATTTCTAACAACTTCTCAATCTCAGGTGGTTTATTATGGGAGTTAGTAAGTAGATGGTACGTACGTAGTAGGGGATTTAGGGTTAGGGGTAGAATAGTTTCCTTTACTCCAATTGATGTTTCTTTTGCTCTTGGATTGTCTATTATTGGTAAGTCTCTAGTAGTAGAAGAAGATCAACAATGTCAAACATTAGATCTATTTAAAAGGGCTGAGGTAACCATTAACAATATCCGTAAACAACTTCGTTGCCATAAGAAAAAATTAGTTAATTTTGTTAGACTTTACATATTACTTGCATTTGCGGAGTTTTACTTTCCCAAAATAGGGAATAAGATATTTACGAGATTTTTTAAGCAAGTGGATGATTTGGATTCCCTTGATGCCCATAGTTGGGGAATTGTTGTTTATAACTTTGTGGTTTCTAGTTTATGTGAGTCTTCAGCTGTGTTGAAGGAGGGAAAAAACAGACACAAAGATATTTAAACGGGTGTGCTGCCATATTGCAGGTAAATATATTATATAACTTTATAGTTCCATCTTGTTTTTTGAAACTTTGAAATTTTGAAATTTACAACTTCTAATATTTGTTATAGATTTGGACATTCAACCACTTATCTTTGGGGAAAGTACCTGTTGTTTCTAGGTTTAGTTTTCCACGTGTATTGAATTGACCGGTTATAAGTATGCAGAAGAAAAATATTGAAAAAGCATTTGAATAAAATATGGTAAGATTTTGTGTGTTTGAATTGATAAAAATAGGTTTTCCGTTGTTGTGTGTTGATTGACTTTTTTGTTAGATAATTGATAGAGTGGTTACAACATAGGAAGAACTAAAATATGACATAGTCAATGATGCTCTGTTTGAACAAGGACAACATCTTGTGGATGTTATTGATTATCATAGATTGGTGGCTGAGAATAAAGATTTCAAAGAGAGGATATCAGTTCTTGAGTATGAAGTGAGGATGATGAAAGAAGCAAGAGTTAACACTCCGTCTGAGGATGAGGTTGTTCAAGATGATCGACAACTTGTGAACTTTATAACTGAAGATGAAGTAGGAACTTTGGCTGGAGATGTTGGACATAACACTCCATTTAATGATGATGCCAATGTTGCGGAAAATCAATCAAAGTCTAAATCCAACATGGCTACAAGAATGAGGAAGAAACCAAGGAAGCGTGGAAAAAGAACCAAACTGAATTTGTAAATCATTAATGTTGTAGTGTAGAATTTGTGTAATATGTATTGCAAAATTTGTACCAACTATGATGTGTTGTAGTGCAGAATTTGGCACAATGTTGACAATTTGTGGTTGTGTTTTATTCATGTGCATAATGTCTTGATTATGTTATCATTCATTTTGTGGTTAATGTGTTGGGTATGTTATAGTTTATTATGTTGTTAATGTGTTGAGAATGTGTTATAGTGAATATTGTTCCATCAATGTATTAACCAAGTTTGATTTAACAATTTCCCTTGTTTTGAAGTCTGGAACTGCATTAACCAACTTCATGAAATGTATTAACTAAGTCTGGGACTGCAATTTCCCTTGTTTTAAAGTCTGAAACTACAATTTCCCTTGTTTTAAAGTCTGGAACTGTATCAACCAAAGTTAAACTTTTGCTAACCAACTTCATAAAATGTATTAACCAAGTTTGGGACTGCAATTTCCATTGTTTTAAAGTCTGGTACTGCATTAACCGAAGTTAAACTTCCATTAAACAACTTCGTGCAATGGATTAACCAAGTATGGGACTGTAATTTCTCTTGTCTCGAAGTATGATAATGTATTAACCTAAGTTAAACTTCCATTAACCAACTCCGTGCAATGTTTTAACCAAGTCTAGGACTGCAATTTCTCTTGTTTTAAAGTCTGGCACTGCATTAACCGAAGTTAAACTTCCATTAACCAACTTCGTGCAATGTATTAACCAAGTATGAGACTGCAATTTCTCTTATTTCGAAGTCTGACACTGTATTAACCAACTTCATATTTTTTTATGTTTGGATACGAAGTAATTGCATTAACAAAATATTTTATATATTATATACACCAATAAAGTTTAGTACAATTTAAATTATGACAAAAGTCAATTTACAATACTGCACCATTTACAATTTGGGTTAATACAAAATTCAATTTACAATCTTGCAACATCCCACTCGAATATTCCACCTGAATAACATGAACCACCAAATGTAACTATTGTTAGTGCATGTAATGTTTTGAACAAGATTAAAAGAAATGTTTGAACATCATACCATCATGTCAAAATTTTCAAAATAGTATATATATGTGACAATCTCCCCAAAATACACATGTCACTAGTCAATAACCAAAAATTCCCAAAATCATCATAAATTTGTACAAACTTGAGATGAACCCGTCAAGGGTGTTTCACATGTTGTCAAAAGATCCATGAATGACATACAATTTCCAACCTGTACAATAACATACAAAAATCAAAAATATGACGTACGTAAAATCAAATACATAATAAATTAGTAGTTTAATGAGTACACTTAATTTATCCTAAACAACTACATATGTTTTCTGCAACTTGTACATACAAATTCCTCAAATTTAAAACACAATAAATTCTTCAAAGGGTACATGTGAATTCAAACATTATTTAATACAATCTTATAATATACACAAACCACAATACTTGAATCTAAGTAATGCTCTCCATTAACAACCTCAAGAGACGATTATACACAAATATTACTTCCAAACTGATTTCCCACCATTCCAATATTGCACTCCTATACATTTAAGAAACAAAATGCTAGATTCCATATATATATATATATATATATATATATATATATATATATATATATATATATAGACACACACACACACATTTAAGATATCATTTATTAAGGAAAGTAGACATATTGTAGTAAGCTCAGTGTGATCACTTTTTTTTGTTCGTTTCCTTGACCTCTTGGCGATCGTTTCGGCGACAGATGTTTTTCTTTTAGATGGAGGACGACCTTTGTGCTTGACATGTTTTGAACTGCAAATTCTATTACTATTGATTGGATTAAAATCATCATTGAGGTTTTCTTCAATAAGGGCACTATCCTTTGTGGAAATATTAGAGCTAAACAATTGTAATGTTTCATGGAGGTCTTCGGTAGTCTCTTCTGACTCAGCAGCTACCTCATAAAAATGCTTGCATAATTTCTCAAACCTGTCCATTTGTGACTTCAACTCTGTTACACCATAACTAGTCTTGATATATGAATGCTTCCTTTTAATGTTTTTCTTCCATCTCGTTAAAACATACTTCTCTAGAAGATTTATAATCCTCTCCTGACTACACACGGATAACACATGCCGACACATAATACCTCTAAACTCAAATAATGAGCATTCACATTTGAAATCATGGTTTTCCTTATTAAGCACAACTTTTAAGACCCGCTCTTTGCGTATGTCTCTAACTAATATCTCCTCCAACACATGATAAGTAGCAAAGCAACCTTCCATGATATTTAATGAGGTATAACAATTCATTTTAGATCTGAATTCCACTTGAACTTCCTTGAATTTAGCATTCGTAAACTCACTTTAGAATTGCTTCTCAATGGACAAGTTTGACCCACAAGGAATTGTTGTATCCATCGAATTAAAATCAGCTTCAAATTCCTTTTCTGCCCGACTTCCAAGAGCATTATCACAATGTTTCACGAACTGATTTAGACTTGTTGTAGAATTGATATATCCGTCAAAGAATGCATGTATGCTCTCACTACGCTGCGTAGTTGACATACCAGCCCAAAAATATTTCCTTAACAAAGTAGGTGCCCACCTATGATGCTCAATATACAACCCACCCAACTAATCATTTAGTTGGAGATCAAACTTTTCTATGAACGAACACCATTTTTGTTCAAAACTAGTTATTGTAAATGTATCACAGACTGCTTCTTTCATTACATACTTGATCCTTTTGTATTCACCATATCCACTAAGCTATTCTTGAATTTTTTTCATTATATGCCATAAACACCACCTATGACGAGTTGTAGGGAAGACTAACTCAATAGCATTTTTCATAGCCTTACATTGATCGGTCACAATACCCAAAGGTGCTTTTCCTAGCATACAACGAAGCCATGCCATAAATAGCCACACAAAAAAATCCGTGTCTTCACCTGATAGTAATCCACAACCAAGTAATGTTGATTGACCATGGTGATTCACGCCCACGAATGCAGCAAAATGCATGTCATACTTTTTAGTCAAGTATGTTATGTCAAAAGTTACAACATCTCCAAAATATTTGTAAGCGGCTCTACTTCTTGCATCAACCCAAAATGCATTCCTCACATGAAAATCATCATCCAAATCTATGTCATAGAAGAAATCTGTATTTTGTTCCCTCATTTTACAAAAATAACTAATCAAAGGCTTACCATCACATTCTTTTCCAATTGCACGACGCTCTTTGTTAATATAATTTCTCACATCTTTTTCACAAAAGGGAATATTTTTATGTCCTCCTGCATCTTTAATAAGCGATTGAAAATTCTTGTTGATCCTTACTCCCGCATCATCATTGATTTGGATTGTTCTCCTCACATGTAAGTTCATTTTCTTGTTAGCCTTGAACATTCTTGCTTTTGTAGGGCTAGTCTCATGAGAATGGTTAGATTCAAATTGTACAATGTACCACAAACCATCTTGTTTCAATTTAATACAAATCTTGGCAGGACAATTTTTCGCTCTAGATGGTAGTGTCTTTAACGTGCATGAAATTTTTGAAATGTTAGACCCCTCTCTTGAACATGAAAGTATTAGGTAGTTGACCTCCCTGTCATCTCCTTTTTTCGATGATCTAATCCTCCATCCAAACCCCTTTTTTAAAGCATACTCTTGATAATATGTTTTAACTTCCTCTAGACAAGAAAAACACATCCCAATTGCAGGAACCCAAAGTGAGTCATCATCATTCACCACCACAATCACCGTGATCAAGTTCTACATATTCCCCTTGACTACTACCAGATTCTATAAAAATGGTTGAACTGTCCATTATGACACAAACTGCACAAAAAATGTCAATGTTATGTATAATATAAATTTATAACGTTGGTTAATAGCATTCAAAAGTATGGTTAATGTTGTCTATAACTTGGTTAATAAAGGTCCAGACATGTGGGCAGGTTTATAACATTGTTTATTACAAAGTTGTTTATTGGTGTGACATAAGTTGGTTAACACAGTTCCCAAAGTGGTTAACGAACCAGCATGAGTAAATATATGAAATCAAATCGTTTCACAGTAAATAAACATGGTTAACAGTGTGAGCAAAGTAGATGAATATTGTTTAGAACATGATTAATGAACAAACGTGAATAAACATATGAAATCTATAACAGTAAACAAAATTGGTTAATACTGTGTTAAATCTAGAAATATATGAACAATTGTGAAGAAACATATGATCCAAAAGAAGAACATTGATATTATTGGATGAATCTACAAAAATGATATCTAGAAATTTACTGAGTTAAATCTTCATATTCATCACATAATGATTCTAAATAACTGTCATACGGTGAACTGACTTTGTGTGTTTTTGCTTTGGAAAGCAAATGTCACGGATAGCAAGAGTCGCCACCGACTTTTCTTTTATCCAATAAGGAAAGGTGGAAAAGAACAGGAAAGACCTTAATTAGATTTTGGGTTCGGGAGGTACATTATACAAAGGGAAGGTGTTAGCACCCTTTGTATCCATGGGCTCTTAATTGCTTGATCACTTATGTTTGTCTGAAAAAAAAAGTGTTGGTGAATTGCTTGAAAAATGTTTTGAAAAGAGAGTTTAACTTTGTAATGATTCTTGTACGAATGTATACAAAGTATTTATCTCGTTTAATTTCGAAAGCAGTTTAGAAAAATATAACTTGGCAATGATTCTAGTACGAATGTATACCAAGTGGTGATTTTCTAGTATTTGCAAAGTGTGAGGTATGAAAAATGTTTTAGGTTGTGAGCCAGCAATTAAGAGTTATACCCACCCAAGGTCTTTATGGGCATTTCCTATCCTTATGAGGGTAAAACTGCCCTTACTATTGAGAAGTAAGTAGTGTTATCCGTTGGATGTAAAAGGGTCATCGTAGGGTCAGCGATTGGTCATTAAAGGCAACATTTGTAAGGATACCTTAGCATTCGAAGGGACGATCATCATTTAACCGTAGGCTACAACGAAGGGTCATCGAGGGACAAAATCATATATTCGAAGGCAACATCCGAGGGACTATGATTTATTTTATAGGGACATGATGATTTAATCGAAGGGTCTTTGCTAAGTGTATCCCCACATTCGCGGGACATGACCGTAATACCGTAATATCGTAAGGCAACAAAGAGAGGTCCAAGATCACATATTCAAAGGCAATATTTTACAATCAATTAGGTAGTTGTAATCAATTAGGTAATTAGGTCCATATTATAATCAATTAAGTAATTAGGATGAATCTCCACATTAAAATTAATTAAGTAATTAGGAGGAATCTCCACAAGGGTATCCCACAAATAAAGCGGAATACCTAGCAAGCGACCTTTTCCGGGAGTATGTGAACCCTTACAAAATTCAGCAAACAGGTCAGAATACCAAATCAGGGTGCAATCGAGAATTACACCACAAAAGAAATCACAACAGTAATAGGGTCAGGTAAACAATGCATGGTTATGATAAAACATGTCAGATGAGCAAAAATCAGAACAGAAAAGTCAGCGACTGTCACGTTCGCTCCTGCCTCGCCTAGCGAAGGCTTAGCGAATACTCGCTACATGCTCGCTTAGCGATGGGCTAGCGAGCGGCTGCGGGTTCTGGTTTTGATAACAGTACAATTTCAGCAAGCTTCACACCCTATGGCATCCATTACAGAGATTACATGGTTAAACATTCAAGATATTCATACATACTTAAACTTACATGCAAAACTTAAGATATTTTTATAAATTCAATCATAATGCCACATGCAAGTTAAGAACATAAAGCGGTAATAGTAATGCAAACCTGTTTGCAATTGAATTGCAACCTTGAATTGGCAAGTCGGATTGAGTTGGGCGGGGGTAACCTTGGTGCAGATGAGTTTCCCTCAGGGTTTCCTTTAGGGTTGCTCTGAATTCTCTGGGTTAGCCTCCAGGGTTTGCTGTGCTTTCTTTCTATCTCCTGTTTTCGTTCCCTTTTCGTTCTCCTTTTCTGAATGAGGTCCTTGGTATTTATAATGCTCTTTTTATGACCTAATGGGCTCAGAATGAAGCCCAAAATTTTCTGGTATTCGCAAGCTTCGCTAGGCGAGTGGCGTAGCGAAGGGTTCGCTAGGCGAAGGAATTGCTCGCCTAGCGAGCAAACCAGTTTAGGCCATTTTCTGGATTTTGTCATCTGTGTGCTGGGTCCTTGTTCTTTTAAGATCAATGCCTTGAAAAATAAGTTGGGGTGCCTTAGAAATGCCTTGTAATATTAACGGGCAAATTTTGGGGTATGACAGCTGCCCCTGTTCAATATTCTTGAACCGAGAGAGTTATAATGGTGTGTATGCCATTCGTGGTCTGGAGGTGGAAGATTATTGAACACTAGAATGCCCCAAAAATTTGCACTTGTTAATCAAAGGTTAGTCTTGATGGAGATGGGCTTAAAGATGCCATCCAGGAAGTTTGATGATGAAAGATCAGAATGGATCACACGCTGCTGGGGATAAAGGATCAGAATGGACCATATGCTAGATCGTATCTGAGTAGCAGAATGAGTTATCCATTAGGCGGGTCACTTCGTTGGGGATGAAAGATCAGAATGGATCGTACGCTAGATCGTATCTGAGTTGCAGAATAAGCCGTACGTTAGGCTGTATCTGACGAAGGTAGAATCAGAATGGATCGTACGCTAGATCGTATCTGAGGGTTTGAAGATCCAAATGGGTCGTACGTTAGACCGTATTGGAGTTGCAGAATGAGCCGTACGTTAGGCTGTATCTGAAGAAGAAAGTAGTTGTACGCTAGACTACACCCCGGAATGTACCGTACGCTAGGCAGTATCTGAGGGTTTGAAGATCCAAATGGGTCGTACGTTAGACCGTATTGGAGTTGCAGAATGAGCCGTACGTTAGGCTGTATCTGAAGAAGAAAGTAGTCGTACGCTAGACTACACCCCGGAATATACCGTACGCTAGGCAGTATCTGAGGGTTTGAAGATCCAAATGGGTCGTACGTTAGACCGTATTGGAGTTGCAGAATGAGCCGTACGTTAGGCTGTATCTGAAGAAGAAAGTAGTCGTACGCTAGACTACACCCCGGAATGTACCGTACGCTAGGTAGTATCTGAGGGTTTGAAGATCCAAATGGGTCGTACGCTAGACCGTATTGGAGTTGCAGAATGAGCCGTACGTTAGGCTGTATCTGAAGAAGAAAGTAGTCGTACGCTAGATTACACCCCGGAATGTACCGTACGCTAGGCAGTATCTGAGGGTTTGAAGGTCAGAATGGATCGTACGTTAGATCGTATCTGAGTTGCAGAATGAGCCGTACGTTAGGCTATATCTGCTAGTATTTGTATATGTTGTATTTGCAATGAATATCTGGGATGGGCTTAAAGATGCCATCATTAGGAAGATGCCAGAATGCTTGCCAGAATGAATGTTCATATGGAGTATATCTGAAAGATGCCATCATAAGGATGTCCGTCTGAATGGATCTTTTATTTTGACTATATCAGGAGGATAATTAACCTGAAAAGAAAAGTTAGCTTCATGCCATGTCATGATGCATGAGATGTTTTATGCTTTTGAAAATAACTGCGAACATTGTATGCATGTATGTGATGTGAAATGATGCATGGAATGAATTATGCGTCTGAGAATTTTGCCAGGGGAAAATAAATCCCCATATCCTGGTTGGAGATATTTGTATTGATGACCCTTTCTCAGCCGGGGGTATTGGATTTCTGTCTGATGGTAGAAATGTTCAACAGAAGTCTGGCTGGGGGTGAAAGAGATGACCAATTTGTCTAGTAATGTCAATTGCTTCTGGGGAATAACTGGCTTTGCTGGGGAATAGAATTAGCAACGGATTCATTGGAAAGCATGGTTAGACCTTCTCCTCGATCCTGAAGTCTTGTAGTAATCGCTATTTCTATTTTATGCATGCATTTTTGGTAAACATCGATCATATTCAAATGCGTATATTAATTCAAATTAAATCAATGGACGTTTACGCAAACAAAACAGAAAAAGTAAAACAAAAGCATCTTTTTGGAAATAAAATTATATTGATTTTGAAAGAGGGCCTATAAACAGGCAATTTGTATACAAGGAGACAGAAATCCTAGTAAGAGGAAATCGTCGAGACAACAACGAAAAGCTATGAAGAAAAAAGTCATATTGGTTTTAATTCTGCCACTGTCATTATGTCTTCAAGCATCTCATCTCCTACTGTCGGATTAGAAGTGATTGGCTTGTTCCGTCCCTTTGACTTGGGTGAAGTTGTCTGAGAACGGGACATAGTCATACGCTTTTAATCCCTAATTTTTGCCTGGACCGCCTTTTCAGGTTTTCAGTCCACCAGGATACCCTTTTTTGTCCAAGCCGCCTTTTCAGGTTTTCGACTTGCCGGGTGTACATTTTTATATGTTTATCCCTAATTTTTGCCCGAACCCTTTTGGTTCGCCGGGATGCCCTTACTTTTGCCTAGATACGTCGACCTAGCGGGTCTCTTTTATGCGTAGTATTTTTTAACTATGTCCGCGTTCACGGGATGCGGGAAATCTTCGCCATCCATTGTAACGAGCATCATGGCTCCACCAGAGAATACCTTCTTAACTACGAATGGCCCTTCGTATGTGGGAGTCCATTTGCCCCTGGGATCACTTTGTGGTAGAATGATACGCTTGATCACCAAGTCGCCAATTTGATACACCCGTCTCTTGACCTTTTTGTTGAATGCCTGGGTCATGCGCTTCTGATATATCTGCCCATGACAAACAGCCGCAAGTCTCTTTTCATCAATCAAATTTATCTGATCGAGTCGAGTTTGAATCCATTCATCCTCGTCTAAACCTGTCTCTTTCATGATTCTTAGAGAGGGAATCTGAACTTCCACCGGTAAGACGACTTCCATTCCGTAGACTAAAGAGAAGGGAGTTGCCCCCGTCGAAGTGCGTACTGAAGTGCGATAACCGTGAAGAGCAAACGGTAATATCTCATGCCAGTCTTTGTATGTTACTGTCATCTTTTGTATAATCTTCTTAATATTCTTATTAGCAGCTTCCACGGCGCCATTTATCTTTGGCCGGTATGGAGAAGAGTTATGATGTTTTATCTTGAACTGCGTGCAGAGTTCAGTAATCATCTTGTTGTTCAAATTAGTGCCATTGTCAGTGATAACTCTTTCAGGAATGCCGTATCGACAAATGAGATTATTCTTGATGAATCGTGCCACCACATTCTTGGTGACAGAAGCAAATGAGGCGGCTTCTACCCACTTTGTAAAGTAATCAATAGCAACAAGGATGAAACGATGTCCATTGGAAGCAGTAGGTTTAATCTCTCCGATCATATCAATGCCCCACATTGCAAAGGGCCAAGGGGCTGTCAACACGTTTAATGGGGCAGGAGGCACATGTACTTTATCCGCATAGATCTGACACTTGTGACAAGTTCTGGAGTGATGGTGGCAATCAACTTCCATGGTATACCAATAATACCCTGATCTCAGAATCTTCTTGGCCATTGTATGTCCACTAGAATGGGTCCCAAAAATACCGTCATGCATGTCTCCCATAATCTTTTCTGCTTCCTTTTTATCCACACAGCGAAGCAGAGTCGAATCATGATTACGTTTGTATAATACTCCATTACTCAGAAAGAATTTAACGGAGAACTTCCTCAGAAATTTTCTGTCATTGATGGATGCCCCTTCAGGGTATTCCTGAGCTTCTAAATATCTTTTTACTTCGTGGAACCAAGGTTTCTCTTCTACTTCATCAGCGTTAAGTTCATAACAGTATGCTGGTTCATCTAATCGTTCAATGGTGATCATGGGAGCTTCATTGTCCCATCTGACTCTGAACATAGATGACATGGTAGCCAATGCGTCTGCCAACTGATTCTCCTCTCGTGGAATATGTTTGAATGTAATCTCTTCAAAATATGGGATTAATGTCAACACCCGTTCTCGATAAGGGATGAGATTCGGATGTTTAGTGTCCCATTCTCCTTTGATCTGACTGATCACTAAGGCTGAGTCTCCGTACACACTCAAAAACTTGATTCTTAGGTTTATAGCAGCTCTGAGTCCCAAAATACATGCTTCGTACTCGGCCATATTATTGGTACAATCAAAACATAGTCTAGCGGTGAAAGGCGTATGGCAACCCTTGGGAGAAATAATTACAACCCCAACACCATTGCCCAATGCATTAGAAGATCCATCAAAAACCATAGTCCATCGGGAACCCAGTTCGGGTCCTTCATCTGGTCCAGGTTCTTTGTAATCAGTAACAAGCATGACATCCTCATCTGGGAACTCAAAATTCATAGATTGGTAATCATCAACTGCTTGATGAGCCAGATGATCGGCTAACACGCTTCCTTTGATTACTTTCTGAGTAGTATACTGGATATCATACTCTGTTAAAATCATCTGCCATCTTGCTATTCTTCCGGAGAGGGCAGGTTTCTCAAATATGTATTTGATAGGATCCATCTTAGAAATCAACAAAGTGGTATGATTCAACATATACTGTCTTAGTCGGCGAGCAGCCCAGGCCAAAGCACAACAAGTTTTCTCAAGCAGTGAGTATCTCGTTTCACAGTCGGTAAACTTTTTGCTAAGGTAGTATATGGCATGCTCTTTTCGGCCAGACTCGTCATGTTGCCCCGATACGCACCCCATTGAATTTTCTAACACGGTCAAATACATGATTAGAGGTCTTCCTTCAACTGGTGGTACCAGAATTGGAGGTTCCTGGAGATACTTCTTGATCTTGTCAAAAGCTTCTTGACATTCATCATTCCATATCATCTCTTGATTTTTCCTCAGTAGTTTGAAGATGGGTTTGTAGGTAGCAGTCAAATGGGAGATAAATCGGGCAATGTAATTCAAACGTCCCAAGAAACCTCTGACTTCTTTATCTGTACAGGGAACTGGCATTTCTTGAATAGCTCTCACCTTAGCCGGGTCAACCTCAATTCCTTTACAACTGACAATAAATCCCAAGAGTTTACCAGATCTTACTCCAAAGGTGCATTTGTTCGGGTTCAATCTCAGCTTGTATTTCTTCAACCTCTCAAACAATTTGTACAAATGATCGAGATGTTCTTCTTCAGTATGAGATCTGGCTATCATGTCATCCACATACACTTCTATTTCATGATGAATCATATCATGGAACAAAACCACCATAGCATGCTGGTATGTTGCCCCAGCGTTCTTTAAACCGAATGGCATTACTTTGTAACAGAAAGTGCCCCATTGCGTCACAAACGTAGTTTTCTCCATGTCTTCAGGTGCCATCTTAATCTGGTTATAACCCGAGAATCCATCCATGAAGGAGAATACTTTGTGTCGAGCGGTGTTGTCTACCAGAACATCAATGTGCGGGAGTGGAAAGTCATCTTTGGGACTCGCTTTATTCAGATCTCTGTAATCGACGCACATTCGTACCTTACCATCCTTCTTCGGTACCGGTACCACATTAGCAACCCATTGAGGATAAGAAGTAACGGCTAGGAAACCGGCGTTAAATTGTTTCATAACTTCGACTTTGATTTTCTCGGACATCTCAGGACGCATGCGACGAACCTTTTGCTTAACAGGATGACAATCTTCCTTCATTGGCAAACGATGCACTACTATATCAGTATCCAGTCCTGGCATGTCTTCATACAACCAAGCAAAAATCTCCATATAGTCATGTAACATCTGAATCAATCTTTCCTTGACACTGTTTCCCAATCCTGCTCCTATTTTGACTTCTTTCTTGTCCACTTCATTACCCAGATTTACAATTTCGATTGACTCTTCATGCGGATGTATAGTCTTTTCTTCTTGCAGTACCAGTCTGGCAAGCTCTTCAGGTACTTCACAATCTTCCTCACTTCCATCCTCGGTTTGGTAGATCGGATTTTCAAAGTCATAATTAACAGTAGCAGAACTATTATCAACAGGATCCAGAGTGGATATGGAGCTGCAATTCGTTACGTGAGTGTGTGTAAGAAAACATAGCTTGTTCGAAAGATGACAGGAAAGATAAAGAGCGCAATATTTGAATGCAAAACGTCCATTGATTTATTGAATGTGAATATGCTTATGAAAATGACAAAACCCTTAACAAATTAGCTATTGTGCCCCGGGCATAGACACAATGCTTTGAGAATTTCAATTTAAAAATTTGCAACACTAAAATAGATAATAACAATTACTCCTGACTAAAGGAAATCGGGATAGTGTCTTCAGCCTTCCAATTATTGAGTCCGTCACCAATTGTTGGGAAAATCCAGATATCCAAGTCACAATCGCTATCAACATCTTCTACAGCATTAATCTGATCTTTGACTATCTTTTCAGAGTTAAACCCCAGGCCAGAGTTATCAGACTTGTACGGTACATCGATCAGTTGACCCCAGCCAGTACGACCACCATTTTCAACCACGGCTTGAGCATCTTTCAGAGAAATCATAGCAGGAGGGGCACGAATGACTTTGGGCACAAGGGAAGTTGGCTTAAGGACATGACTGGTCGGGTGAACCATTTCAAATGACTGAGAAGGAGTCTCGAAGAATTCGCCATCCATCTCGACGTATCTGAAGGCCTGCACACTACTAACAATATACTCTTCTTCTCCACACACAGTGACAATCTTACCCTCTATTGGATACTTCAGCTTTTGATGGAGAGATGAAGCTACGGCACTTGCCCCATGAATCCAAGGGCGTCCCAGCAAGCAGGAATAGGCCGGACGGATGTTCATCACGTGGAAGGTAGTGTTGAAGACTTGAGGTCCTATCTTGATAGGGAGAACCACTTCACCATGAACAGCACTTTTCGCACCATCGTACGCACGCACCACAGTATCACTAGGTTTCAATTCGATGCTCTTACAATCAAGCTTATCGAGCACAGCTGTCGGCAGTACGTTCAAAGAAGAGCCATTGTCGATTAATACGTGAGATAAGGTGATCCCCTCACACTCAATGGAGATATGCAGAGCTCTATTGTGATTCTTTCCTGCCGGTGTCAGGTCAGCATCGGAAAAGCCTAGGCCATTGTCAACAGTCAAATTGGCCACATAGTTTTCGAATTGATCGACGGATGTCTCCTGAGGTACATGAGCAGTCTTTAAGAATTTTATCAATGCCTTGGCATGAGATTCAGAAGATAATAACAAGGATAACATCGAGATCTTAGACGGAGTATGCCCCAGCTGTTCTACCACATCAAAATCACTCTTACGGATGATTTTCAGCATTTCCTCCACTTTCTGTTTGGCAACGTCTTCGGTAATAACTTCGACCGGTGTCCTTGACTGAGAAGGATTGACTACTGGTTCCTTTCCTCGAGTTTCAGGGGCGGGAGGTGAGATTTCTGGAGAGAAGATCCTTCCACTTCGGGTAATTCTACTAGTCCCAACAATGTCGTTAGGATTAGCAGAATTACCAACCTGCTTTACGCCATGGATGTAAACATCACCTCCATAATTCCACGGAATGGCTTTGCTTGAGGAATACGGTACTGGGTCAGGTGCAGTAATGATCAGGGGAGCTACCTTGGGCTCAACCGTAATCTTCACAGACACTCTAGTAGCGGTAATCTTCACCGGAACTTTGGACCTAGCAATCACAGATATTTCTTCAATAGGGTTTTCCCCCTTAGGAATCTTCTCAAAGAGAATTGTACGATCATCCATCAGCCACTGAATACTGTTCCTCAATTTCAGGCAATCATTGGGTCGGAGCATACAGAGATCGCAGTTTTCAGCACAACCTGGAAATAAACCAGCTTGCCACAAATTCTTCTTGATGATCAGGAGAGGAGATGTTAAGTCCGCTACAGTAGTAATGTGGGAATTGTCATTTACAACATTAACGGTCTTGTCATGATTAGGCATAGGTGCAGTGATGACATTGGGAGTCTCTGGAGGATCAAATTCAATTTCCCCAGCGTCGATCATGTCCTGAATCTTATTCTTCAACAACCAGCAATCGTTTGTATCATGCCCGGGGCTATCGGAGTGATATGCACACCTGGCATTGGGATTATAACGAGGCGAAGTAGTGTTGAGATTTGCGGGAGGGCCTCTGAGGGTAATTAAATTTGCCTTTAGCATACCCTGCAGTGCTTGTACTAAAGTCATATTGATCTTGGTAAACTGCCTTCTTGGCCTGTCTTGTCTGTGCTGGAAGTTTTGAGCTGGCGGGGCTGCAATTGTAACCGCTCTGATGGTCTGGTCACGACTTTTCTTGTTATGACCCCTTTCACCGTACACAACATTTGACTCATTCTTTCCCTAATGGGGCTTTCTGGTGCTTGCAGAGGTAGCTGCCTGTATCTTTCCACTTCGAATACCGCTTTCAACATGTTCACCCGTCAATATAAGGTCAGTGAAACCCGATGAAGAACTTCCCAGTAGATGGTTGTAGAATGGGCCAGTCAGTGTACCCATGAACATGTCCACTAATTCTCGATCAGTCATAGGGGGTTTGACTCGGCCAGCCAAATCTCTCCATTTTTGAGCATATTCTTTGAAGCTTTCTTTAGATCCCATAGTCATATTCTGCAACTGTAGCCGAGTAGGCGCCAATTCAGAATTATACTGGTAGTGCTTGTAGAAAGCTGTCGCTAAATCAGTCCAGGTGCGGATGTTAGAGCTCTCGAGCTGATAATACCACTCCAACTGTGTGCCAGACAGACTCTCTTGGAAGAAATGGATCCATAACTTCCTATCAGTGGTATACGGCTGAATCTTTCTCACGTAGGCTCTCAGATGCATCTGAGGACAAGATGCCCCATCATACTTAGTGAAAGCGGGGACCTTGAATTTGTGGGGAATGACCACATCAGAGACCAGTCCCAAGCTTTCGAAATCCAGACCGGGCGCCTTCTGACCCTCCATAGCTAGCATACGTTCTTCCAGCAACTTATACTTATCATCTTTTGGAGAGTACTGTTCATTTTTCATAATCTTCGTCGTCGTCCTCGGGGTTGAGAGGATCAGCATTCTCATCTTCCGAATCATTTTCTGTCTCCTCTTCTTGATCCTTCGGAAGTCTAATCTTGACTCCTGCAGCCTGTCCTTTAAGCCTTCTTCCCGGGTTAATGTAACTCACAGGTTTCTTGTCTTTCTTCTTCTCGAGCAAGAGAGCCTTCAGTTCTTCCTGCCCCTTGGATAAGCTCAGCATCATCTCCTGGAATTGAGCATTTTGGGCCTGGAGATCTTTGACAGTTTGTTCTAGAGCCATCTTTCTGTTTAATAGGAAGACCGTGTGAATATTTATCCTTTAGAATACCTGTTATGTAATGTTATGTTATGCAATGCAATGTATGAAATGTTTTCAAGGACTTTTGGAATTTAACTTTGCATAAACTAAAAAAGAAACTTTTATTAATAATTTTTTAATCAATATTCATTATAATAAATAATAAAATACAATAAAAGCTCAAGTCTCCCAGGGACGGCTTCTTTTTGGGCGAAGATATGCGTTGAGTCTTCGTTCCTCATTAAGCTGGCTGGTGAGCTCTAACACTTTCTTCCTTTCAGCACAAAATTGAGCTTCAAAAGTATCTCTTTCCTCTCTCAACTGGATCCAGGATTTCTTTAGCTCTTCAACATCGGTAGGCATATCTGGATAAGGAATGATCTGAGGAGTACCTCCTTCAACTTCTGGTTCAACAATCAGCGGTCCGACTGCAAGATATGGCATGACAAGCTCACGAGCTCTGGCGCGTACCCATCTGAGATAAGGTTCCATAGGAATAGAGTTTTTCTGTCCTAAAGTGCTTCTTTTCACCATGCCCCAAGCTCGTACAAACCTTTGACGGAGACCTTGGGAATCGTTGTCATAGTCAAACACCGTGCCTTGGATAATCATTTCATGTGGACCATCTCTTCGAGCACAACCAAACTGACGTAGGGCTAAAGCAGGATTATAAGTAATACCTCCTCTTATCCCCATGAGTGGTACATTAGAGAATTCTCCACAACGGTCAATGAGGATAACATTTTCTTCGAGATGAGGACACCAACGGATGTCTGAATGGGAGAGTGACATTATCCTTTGAGACCATTTCAAATTCTGCTCATTCTTCAAGACTGATTGAGGAAGGTGCGAAATAAACCACCTAGATAATAAAGGTACGCAGCACATGAGAGTCCCTTGCCTTTTCATAGTACGAGTGTGAAGGGAATGCAAAATGTCTCCCAGCAAGGTAGGCACAGGGTTATGAGTGAGAAATATCTTAATAGCATTCATGTCTATGAATTGGTCGGGATTAGGAAATAGCACCAAACCATAAATTAGTAATGCTAGAACATCTTCTAAAGCATGGACCTTCATAACTTTTAGGAATTCTCGGGCCTTATTTATCAGAAATTTGGCAAGTAAACCCTTAATTCCACTTCTTGTTACCCAATTGGTTTCAATGTCTGACTTTGTCATGTGTAAAGCTGCGGCAACTTCTTCAGACTTCGGAATCTTTTCTAAACCACTGAAAGGTGTTTGATCAAGAATAGGTATCCCAAGCATCCTGGAAAATTCTTCTAATGTGGGTACCAACTGATAATCTGGGAATGTGAAGCAATGATGTTTAGGATCGAAGAACTGGAATAGGACTCTTATCATATCTTCTTTGAAACCAGTGGTAACCAAATTGAGGAGAGAACCATGTTTCTTGATGAACTGAGCCTGATCGGGAAGTTCTGACACTAAATCCTTGAGTTGAGGAGAGATGGCTACAAAATTGATCCGGATGGTCTTCCTGGGAGTCATAGCCTTACAAAATAGAGCAACGTTAAATCCCTAAGTCCTTGAAATGGTTAGTACAATGCCATGATGTTATGATGTTATGATGTTAAATAAGAAACACGCACAAACAAGTCACACAACAATCATTCTTAGGTTTTAAGGCTTGCATGCGTTCCATAGGTAAGTACCCTCCCCACTGAAGTTTGGTTGGTTCAACCTGTCCTAGAATAGTAACCGGGTTCTAGAAGGATCTCAAATCATTGACCTTCCTTTAAGTCCACTTCAGTGCAACACCAAGTGGTTGACCGAAGCTTCCCTAAAGTCCAATCTCAAAGAGTGTAGTATCGAGTCTCAACCAACCCCAGTCGGAACCGAAGTCAGTTATCTCACTACTTTCTAATGGCTAGGATGAGTCAATTAGGGTTCTAAAGGTCTGGTTAATGCTTTGATGACACCACGCGGAAGCCAAATTTTTCCTCAAGTAAACATGAGGAACATCAGGACATCCAAAGTGTCACATTAACCGTAGCCATCATTTTAATCATTCCAGTATATGCCGGATAGTCGCGATGATCTCTTGCTACTTACCTAAGGTATACTAGATCCGGGTGTAGGATCTTTCGCTCAAGCATAAAATACCCAAGCAATCCCTTAAAAATAAATCAGACAATTTGAATAAGTGATCTTGTTTTTTAAGGTAACCTCTCTTTTTAAGTCCCCAGCAGAGTCGCCAGTTCTGTCATACGGTGAACTGACTTTGTGTGTTTTTGCTTTGGAAAGCAAATGTCGCGGATAGCAAGAGTCGCCACCGACTTTTCTTTTATCCAATAAGGAAAGGTGGAAAAGAACAGGAAAGACCTTAATTAGATTTTGGGTTCGGGAGGTACATTATACAAAGGGAAGGTGTTAGCACCCTTTGTATCCATGGTTATCCATGGGCTCTTAATTGCTTGATCATTTATGTTTGTCTGGAAAAAAAAGTGTTGGTGAATTGCTTGAAAAATGTTTTGAAAAGAGAGTTTAACTTTGTAATGATTCTTGTACGAATGTATACAAAGTATTTATCTCGTTTAATTTCGAAAGCAGTTTAGAAAAATATAACTTGGCAATGATTCTAGTACGAATGTATACCAAGTGGTGGTTTTCTAGTATTTGCAAAGTGTGAGGTATGAAAAATGTTTTAGGTTGTGATCCAGCAATTAAGAGTTATACCCATCCAAGGTCTTTATGGGCATTTCCTATCCTTATGAGGGTAAAACTGCCCTTACTATTGAGAAGTAAGTAGTGTTATCCGTTGGATGTAAAAGGGTCATCGTAGGGTCAACGATTGGTCATTGAAGGCAACATTTGTAAGGATACCTTAGCATTCGAAGGGACGATCATCATTTAACCGTAGGCTACAACGAAGGGTCATCGAGGGACAAAATCATATATTCGAAGGCAACATCCGAGGGACTATGATTTATTTTATAGGGACATGATGATTTAATCGAAGGGTCTTTGCTAAGTGTATCCCCACATTCGCGGGACATGACCGTAATACCGTAATATCGTAAGGCAACAAAGAGAGGTCCAAGATCACATATTCAAAGGCAATATTTTACAATCAATTAGGTAGTTGTAATCAATTAGGTAATTAGGTCCATATTATAATCAATTAAGTAATTAGGATGAATCTCCACATTAAAATTAATTAAGTAATTAGGAGGAATCTCCACAAGGGTATCCCACAAATAAAGTGGAATACCTAGCGACCTTTTGCGGGAGTATGTGAACCCTTACAAAATTCAGCAAACAGGTCAGAATACCAAATCAGGGTGCAATCGAGAATTACACCACAAAAGAAATCACAACAGTAATAGGGTCAGGTAAACAATGCATGGCTATGATAAAACATGTCAGATGAGCAAAAATCAGAGCAGAAAAGTCAGCGACTGTCACGTTCGCTCCTGCCTCGCCTAGCGAAGGCTTAACGAATACTCGCTACATGCTCGCTTAGCGATGGGCTAGCGAGCGACTGCGGGTTCTGGTTTTGGTAACAGTACAATTTCAGCAAGCTTCACACCCTATGGCATCCATTACAGAGATTACATGGTTAAACATTCAAGATATTCATACATACTTAAACTTACATGCAAAACTTAAGATATTTTTATAAATTCAATCATAACGCCACATGCAAGTTAAGAACATAAAGCGGTAATAGTAATGCAAACCTGTTTGCAATTGAATTGCAACCTTGAATTGGCAAGTCGGATTGAGTTGGGCGGGGGTAACCTTGGTGCAGATGAGTTTCCCTCAGGGTTTCCTTTAGGGTTGCTCTGAATTCTCTGGGTTAGCCTCCAGGGTTTGCTGTGCCTTCTTTCTATCTTCTGTTTTCGTTCCCTTTTCGTTCTCCTTTTTTGAATGAGGTCCTTGGTATTTATAATGCTCTTTTTATGACCTAATGGGCTCAGAATGAAGCCCAGAATTTTCTGGTATTCGCAAGCTTCGCTAGGCGAGTGGCGTAGCGAAGGGTTCGCTAGGCGAAGGAATTGCTCGCCTAGCGAGCAAACCAGTTTAGGCCATTTTCTGGATTTTGTCATCTGTGTGCTGGGTCCTTGTTCTTTTAAGATCAATGCCTTGAAAAATAAATTGGGGTGCCTTAGAAATGCCTTGTAATATTAACGGGCAAATTTTGGGGTATGACAATAACTTTTTATTTTTTTTCATAAACCATGTATTTGATTGGGTAAATAAAAGAATAGTTGAAGAAGAGACGAGTAGATGACGCGGAGAGAGAAAGAAGAAGAAGAAATGAAAATAGTGTGACTAATGTATGTGGTTGTTGTTAGAAGAGAGAATGTGATCATGACCCACATATAACACCACGTAGATGACCAAAAATATATAAGGAATATTTTATTATTTTAAGCAGTATTCTTACACTGTTCATACGATGTAGTGTATGAATCAAGTGGAAGAATAAGAAATGTGTTAGCTGATCATGTCATTTTACACTATTGATCATGTCATTTTACAGTATTGTATTTGTCATAGAAACTATAACACGCGTTATCTCCTAGTTTTAACTACTACTACTACAGTTATGCTGAATTTTCTAGTGAACAACATGGAATTGGCCTTTTTGACCAAACAACACGTGCTCTATGTACATACAAAAACAACGTGCATGCCCCGTCTCTATCCACCTCATATATTCAAATTTGCACAAACCATTTCCATATTTAAAGGCTATTTATGGAAAATCAACCTGCATCATTTCACTCACCAAAGTCACTCTCCCACCACCCTCTACCAATACACCATTCAACATACCCTACACTTAAACATCAATCAATATGCAAGATCACTCTGAAATAACTAATGTTCCTCTTCAAAACCTCTCACAACTAAGCACCAAAATGGATTCTCTTCAATGCTTCATATCTCAATCCATCAAAACCAAAACTCTCCTCCCCAAACAACACTTAGACACACTCTCCAACCAAATCTCCTCAACCATTTGCGAAGTCATCATCAATGCAACCGCTCTTCTTGCCACGTGTCATGTAACAACACCGGCCGAGTATTACACGACACGTGGCAAAAACGACATTTGCGTTTACGATGATGCAACAAATTACGAAGATTCCGACATAGTGGAACTCGATGCCGTGGAGTTACTCGCTAAAAATTTTCATTTATGTGAGATTTGCGGGAAAGGATTCACGCGCGACGCGAATTTACGTATGCACATGCGGGCTCACGGGGAACAGTTCAAGACTCCAGAAGCTTTGCGTGGCGTGAGGGAAACGCGCTTGACCTCGACGCGATTTTCTTGTCCGTACGATGGATGCAAAAGGAACAAGTTACACAGGAAGTTCACGCCGTTGAAGTCGGTGTTCTGTTTGAGGAACCATTTTAAGAGAAGTCATTGTCCGAAAACTCACACGTGTGATCGGTGTCGGAGAAAGAGCTTTGCGGTGGTTTCGGATTTGAAGAGTCATGTGAAGCAGTGTAAGGGAGAGTCCACGTGGAAGTGTTCCTGCGGAACTACGTTTTCTAGGAAGGAGAAACTGTTTGGACACGTGGCACGGTTTGAGGGGCATTCACCGGTGTTTGTTGTGGCGGCGGCAGAAGAAGGGAGAGGACAATCCGTGGCGGCGGAAGGGGAAGGTGTGGCCGTGGGTGCAAATTTGACTAACGAAAGTGATGGGTTACCTGAAGGTTTCTTTGATGATTTGGATAAGTTTTGGGTTTGACTTTGACTCTTTTTTGGAATAATTTTTTTGGACTTTTGCACGATTAATTAATAAATTTTTCAGAATTATTTTTAGATTGATGAAAGATTTTGTATTTGCTCTTTGATCAATATTATTTAACAGGAGGGTTGAATTTGTTTTTAGTTTCTATAAATAGATCATAATTCAATTTTATAGTCCCTTATAATTGAAGGTTTACGTGAAACATGTTTTATATTTATCAATGAGAATTATTTTTTTCAATTATTTGTTAGCATGGATGATATTCGATGTTTAAGAAATTAAAAGTTTTAATTCATTTGCACCATTCTTCTTTGAAAGTCAAGTCTTATATCCTTCTTCTTCATCTGTGTGGTGTGGTGATGTGGTCCCATATATTGTGCTTGTGGTCCCTTGCGAAATGCATTTAACTTTAACTACCCATGCGAGGTAACGAAGAGCTACATGAAAGACAATCACTTGTTATCTCGGTGATTCTAAAACCGAGGTTAGAAATTAAAAGACATTTTTATTATTTTTTGAACTGGATGGCGCGACCAATATTATTACCTCAGTTTTATGTAAACACCGAGGTAATTTCTCAATGTTATTACCTCGGTTTATGTAAACACCAAAGAGTAAAGTTTTTTTTGTACCGTCGTTTGCACCTGTATTACATAACCATTTACAAAATCATATTCCTGAATATATAATAATATTTTTAGAACCAATTACAAGAATATACAACCATATTTTTTGGAACCTGTGTTACAGAACCAATTACATGACTATTTTGAAAACTAAAACAAAGGATTATGAAACAAAAGTAATAACCAAAATGAATTTTTTTTTTATGTTGTCCAATAGGATTTGTCATTGGTCCTTAAGCACCTATAGTTTGAACAATATTTGAAACTAATTATTAGGCCAGTCAACAACAATTTTAAATATATAGTACAATGACTAAAAAGGAGTAAAATGATTAATTATAGATTTCAAAGGGATATAAAATATTTACTTACTAGTTTTCTCATATCTCCTTTTCATAATCACAACGAATAACATGCACATCATCTGAATCATTTTCTTCATATGCTTGACGTACATGTGTTGCTAAACAAGGCGTCTTCATATGCAAATGTGCTTGAAGAACTACTTCTCGGGAAAATGTTTTAACATTTAAACCTTGAATACATCTACCATCATAAAATCCATCATTATGAGACTCAGGAATTCATATAAAGGAAGCTTCTGACAAATAGTTTGTACAAAACTCAATAGCTTCTTTTGTGATGTACATTTCTACGATCGAAGCTTCCAGAAGGTGATGATTCTTTGTATACCCTTTAAAAATATTCATGTAACTCTCTACCAGATACATCCATCATAAATAAACTGGACCACAAATTCAAATATCCCTTACTAGATAAACAACTAAGTGAACCATAATGTCAAAGAATGATGGATGGAAAAACATCTCTAATTGGCACAAGATAACTACAACTCCGTGTTCTAAGTCATCTAAATTTCCAGGTTCAATAACTTTACTACATATAGCATTGAATAAACATCAATGTCGTTCCCTGGTTGTTTTGGAGCCGAAATCATCATCGATAACATCATATACTTGCGCTTCATGCACAACCATGGAGTTAGGTTGTAAAGTATGAGAAGAATAGACCATGACGTATGGTTAGTACTCAAATTACCAAAAGGGTTCATTCCGTCAGTGGCAAGTCCAAGCCTAAGGTTCCTCGGTTCAAGGGAAAAATTTGGATACAAGGAATCAGTTTTCTTCCATTGCAATGGATAAGCTACATGGAGAATTTTTCCATCACACACTTTTTCATTTGCATACCATATAATATTCTTTGCATCACTAATATTATCAAACAATCTCCTGAACCTTGGAATTATCGGTAGGTACCACATTATCTTGGCAGGAATATCCTTGCTAGTTACACCATCATCGTCATCAACATCATTGTCCTTCTTGTAGTGTGACTCATCGCACCTCGGGAACTCCTTCATGTTTTCAAAATATTTCCTATATAATATGCAATCATTACGATATGCATGTATTTTAAAATAGTCCAAACCCATTGGACACAATATCTTCTTGGCCTCATAAGTACGGTTCGACAGCGTGTTACCTTTAGGAAGCATTTCTTTCAACAATTCAAGCAATTTAGTAAAACTTTTATCCGTCCACCCACCTCTTGCCTTAAGATTAAATAGTATTATCACATATGACAATCTTGTAAGATTTTTACATCCCGGATACAACGAATCTTCCATGTCTCTTCGAAAAGTATCTACCACATTAGCATTCTTGAAAGCATCTACTCTAATATCACGAATGATGTCTTCTAGAGTATCATTCGTAACTTCATAATCTTCAACTGTATGTGACATAGGTCTTTTTTTTGTTGCTTCACCATGCCATACCCATTTTATATAATTTTGAATAATTTCATCGCAACGACAATGATTGAATATAACATCCCTATAATATTTTTTCGTATTAAAGCGGTTTTTACAAGGACACCAAAAATCCCATTATTGTCAGGAAGGTTTTTTCCAGCGAGATCAAGAAATTGTTTCAATCCATTCTCATACTCTATACTTAATCTATTCGCTTTCATCTAACTACGATCCATAACCATATAAAGCTTCTGAAAAAAATAAAAATAGCACACAACCAACAAAAATAAAGCTTCTCAATAACAACAACAACAACAACAAGAACAACAATAATGGAGAATAACAAGAACACCATTAATGGACCAAAGCAACAACAAGAACAAGAACAACAACAATAACAATAATAACATACCAGAGAATAATGGTGTTCTTGCTAAAAAATACTAAAATGTTGAATTCCTTGTTCCAGTTCAAGGAAAGCCTAAAATGAATGGTTGAAGTGTTCGTTATGTGAGGTTTTTGTGTTTTATGTCTGCCTTTTACCCTCAAAATATCTTCTTGTTTATAGGTCTCCTTCTCCCTCTGCCTAACTCTCCATATCCATCATAAATTCTCCTATCAATAACATCAGCCGCCACTATAATTGCTTTTTAACGATCGCCTCTTCAATAATTACAACTCCCTGCCATAATGTATCATATTGTATTTGTCTCTTGTGAGCCTTCAAATGGCGTCCGGGCCTTGTTATCGGGCCCGACTTGTACTGATGGGATCATTCTCGATTTATAAGAGGTCGGATCCATTATGCCTATTCTGATGTCCTAATCGGATTCTGATTAGTAGATCTGATGTCCTACCCGGGTTCCGACTTGTAATGGTAGCATGACTATCCGGTATGTTGACCTTACCATACTCGGCTATTACGCTAATCTGACCTTAAAGAACTCAAATGCTCAAGTAGGCTTCGCCGACCTCCTACCTCGGTTGGTCAACTAATTTTCCGGGATGTACTTAAGCCCCCTGAGCATGAGATCTAAAAGGTTGAAATGCTTGGACAAAAGAAGCCCGAAAATTTATTTTTATGCCTGATCCTTCCTTATGATTTGAAACGCTTCATACTGTTTAGGTCTTTTTATCAAGATTTTCTCCTAATTAAAATCACGCCTCTTTATCTTCTGATTTACCATTCGTTGGAATGAGTCTTTTCCTCTTCTAAGCACATTTTCAGAGCTTTCATTTGTCTTCCCAGACCAGGTATATTTTCTTTTCATTTCTTCCTTCTTTTATTCCATGGCTATTATTAATGCATGTGAGGAGAATGTCAAAACATTGAGAACCTTGAGCGCTCATGTAGAGATACTCTAACCTAAGATGATTTTGATCGTATTGTAAAGGAGACTTACGGAGATATTACCACCTTTTTTAGCAATTTTGACTTTGATTCTTCTTTATCAGGTTCATCCATGGAGGTGATGATGGAGATTATAGAGTCATTTGATCAAGAGGTAATGAGTTACGACCACAACTGCATAGACGAGGTGGAGATGACTAAACTCCAATCTTTGAGGAATGTATCTGCTACTGGAAATGAATATGATGTTATTTGGGAACCCTGTTTTCCAGGGGAATGTGTTTTCCTAGCCTGCGCTAGGGGATTTAAAGACGCATATTTCCATTTCAACGTCGAGGTATTGAAAGATTTTAACATCCACCTTCCCTTTACTGACTTTGAGTCTGATCTATTAAAAACCCTAAACACCACTCCTTATCAACTTCGTCCTAATAGTTGGGGGTTTATCAAGGCTTTCAAAATAGTTTGTGAGACCATAGATATAGAACCCACTTTAGGCTTATTTTTCTCCTTTTTAGAAATCAAAGGTGTTGAAAAGAGCGGATGGGTGACCATTAGTGGTTTTCCCGAAAAGAGTTTTCTCCAAGCTTACACTACTAACTATAAAGGTTTCAAAGACTAATTTCTTCGCATTAGATGTGGACAGAGATGTCCTAAAGTAATATATGCATTAGACGGATCCCATCTTTTTCCCATCTATTGGACCGAGAATCCTCTTTCGGTATCCGGGTTGGATTTCGATAAATTAAACGACCAAGAAGTCAGGTCATTAGTTATCTTGGACTCTTTCTGTATGATGAAGGTCTGAGATCTATTATATTCATACGAAGATTAAATGCTTTCCTTTTTGGGTAATGTTTGACTATTTATTTCACGTACCATTTTGTGATGTCATCTCGCATTCTGCTAACTTCTCTTCTTGTTTTGTTTTCAGAAAAATGACTGACATTTTTGTGAAGGAGCAGAAAAGGCTGATACTAGAAGCCCGGGCGGCGAGGAGAGCAGTTGACCAGGCTGTTGTTAAATTGTACTTTTCCGGTTTAGAAACCCGACTGTTGAAGAAAAGAAAGGTAGCCCAAAGCAAATCCATTCTGTAACACCTCAAAATTTGCCCTCCTCTCTTGGGACTAGCTTAACATATTGCATTTCATTTTTTAGGTCATTAGGCATTGCATATTTGCATATCATGTGGCTACATGGAACAAGTCATCCTCCCAGGTCTTGATCAGAAGATAAAGAGGTTAAGATGCAAGTCAGGGTTTCATTGGATTGATCATTAATCATCTGAGGATGTGTGGTACAAATTAGGGTTTCTTGATTTCTCAAGGGGGTTGAGCTTCATCTTGGGTGAAATGGTACATCATCATCATGGTCTTGATATCATCCAAGAGATTGATCAGATACCTTGGGATTAGGGTTTTGACCACTGGTCAACCCTAATCAGTTGAATCATCTGCATTGGGCCAATCAGGGCTTGGCAAGGAGATGGGGTCTACAATGGATTTGGGGATCATTTTATGATTATATGGAGCTTATGGAAGCTAGGGTTTCATCATTGAGCCATTTCATCAGGAGTTTGAAGCTCAAGTTGATCAAGGCATAGCCAGATTCATCTATCAGTCAGAAAAGTCAACTGTGGTCAACTGTGCCTGAATTGATGGATTTGGAGGTGGGAGAGAGTTAGAGACACTTCATTCATGTCTAAACAAGTTTCATTTGACATTTCAAACATCAAGAATGAAGAAAATAAAGTCAGATGGAGACTTTCCAAAAATAGAAAGTGACTTGTAATTGAAAACTGCCAAAAATGGAAAGTTTTTCTCCTCAAAATTACGTGTCCAAAAATGCTTCAAATGAAATTTTGTTCAATATAAAAGTTGTAGATATTGCTCTCACCTTTCCAAAAAGTCCAAGAACATGAATTTCTCATGTGTGGTTGGCAAGTTATGGATTGATCATTGTCCAAAAAAGTGGAATTTCAAAGTGGCATAACTTTTGATTCATTTGGCCAAATTGAGTGAGGTTTCTTTGAGCAAACTCCATTTGACATGTACTATCATGATCCATCATCACATGTCATGAAAACTCATCACATAAAAAGTCCATTTTTCAAGTGAATTAATTTTAAAAAGTGGAGGGAAAAAGTGATTTTGAGAAATATTCATGGTTTTTACATAATTCCAATTGCATTAGCTCACATACACCATTTGAAACTTGCTGCAACAAAAAAATTCCACTGTTACATTGCATTGCATAAGTGTGGATGAAATTACCAAATTGCCATTTAGCATGAATTTGCATTTTCACTAATCCACTTCATTAGCACTAATTGTGATTACTAACATGTTTATGTATTATAATCCTAACTGTTTTTTGATTAATCATAACAGAATTTCATTCTAGATCTGAAAATCTCAAAAACCTCTTCACTTTCTCTCTCACTTTTTTTCCAAAAATTTGCAATTTCTTCAAAAACTTTACATTGATCTTCATCCATTCATCATCTATATGCATTATTGAAGCTAATTGAAGCAAGATTTCCTCATTTCCAAGCCAAATTTTGGATTGTTAAAGTGAGGTGCAACAATGGCAATTCAAGATTTCATCAAGATCGTGCACAATTAACATCCAAGACTTGCTTCATTCATCAACTCAAGCATCGTAGAAGATCTGTTTTGGCATTACAAGGTGGAAAACGCACGAATTCACAACTGTACATCATTGAAGGTGATTTTTCGATCTCAATAATTCTTGAATTTGTTTGATGCTTTAGATAGATCTTTGAATGTAGAGAATTCTGCAATTTGAACCACTAAATTTGGTTGAGAAACGAGGAAGTTATGATGATTTGAAGTTTTGTGCACATACATGTTTTGCTTCGATTTTTTTTATTTATCAAGAATTAGATCAAAATAATTATGGATTCATGATGTACGTTGAAAGACCTTTCCGTTGATATAAAGTTTGTCCAATTTGGTGAACATTTGTTCTTGAGCCTATGAATGTCATGAAGAACTTGAAAAATTTCAAAAAAACATGTGTTAGATCCATTCGCGCGGTATTGTTCATGAAATCCCGTGTTTGTGCGCGCTGCCTTATTAGACCACTGTTCGGTCCTGCTGTATAGCATGCCTCCTTGGCCTAGCGGTTGGTGAGAGCGCCTGTGATCACTGCGTACAGGGTTCGAGTCCGCGCTATGTCCCTTTTCCACTTTGCCTTTCCATTAATTTTCATTATGTTTTCATGTGCTTCACTTGCTTGTTCAACTTTTTATTTTTTATTTTTTTCTCAACATCAAAAATCCATATCTAACTCATTTTTTATCCAAATTTGATGAGATTTTTTTCTCCATTCTCCTTGTGACGTGTAGTTTTTTATGGTGATTTTTAATATTTTTGTGCACGGGTGAAAAAATAAAATGCCTAGGGATTGTTTGAATGTGTCATTTATGTGTATGTTTTGCCATATTGATCATGAAATCTTGATGACTTATCCAAAATGCTTGAAATCTTACATGCATATTCTTGTCTCTTTTCCGGTGATTTTGATGTATAGTTTGCTGATTTTGAGTTTCTGGTTAGAAAGATATGATGTGATCAAGTTGAGTGTGACAATGTGTGTCACACTATGTTATGCCATGTTCATGAATTTTGTTTCCATGCCTATGCTATGTCTTTTGCCCTGGATTTTTGCATGTGATTCCATCTGGATGTTAGGTTTAACCATGATATTTTGTAGGATTTGTTAATACATTTCCTATTTGATTGGTATTTTTGTTTGCTTTTTAGTCATTTTAGGGTTTTTCTTGAGTGATCAACTTACATGACTTGTAAAATTCTCATTCCTTATCATATGAAGATGAAATTTTGTGGATTGGTTCTTAACATGTTTAACTTCATTTTGGGTTTAGTCCCATTCATTTATCATATTTTGTCACTGTTTTATGATTGGTTGAAGTTGGTGCTTGTTTTGATACCATGTATGAGTTTTCTTTAACTTGTCTGGACTTTATGAATTTAATTTCCCTACTTCTACTTGTCCAAATAGCCTGAAATTTGATATGCTACTCATGTTGTGTGTTCTGTTTAGGCTGGAATTTTTGTGGAATTTATTGAGCTGTTTTGATATTGATTTGATTGTGATCATTCTGTTTGCTCCAATGTGTTTCCAAAGTGCATAGTTTGGCATGTTTTGTATATGAAATGGATTTGGTGCATAGTTTTGGTGTGAGACCAATTGGATTCTCTTCTTGCTTGATAAATCTTGGTTTTGATCAATTTTTACTTACTGTTTTGAATTTTTCATCTCCTTTTGACCCTAGGCTTGTCCTAGTGGTCTTGTTTCTCACGTTTGGATGTGATTTTCAGGTTGAGATGCAAATGCTTTAAGGAGATTGCTTCAAGTTAATTGAGTTTGATTTGGTTAATTGTTGTGAACTAACTTGTTTTATTTTGTAGGATGCTTGGCTCACTTGCTTTGAGCTTGTGCTTGGCTCACTTGAGTTGATTGTGCTTTGCACATTGCATTGTTTGATTGCACATTGTCTGTTGATTCTTATCTTGTCTGTTTTGACTCTGTGATTGGTATACTGACTGAATTAGATTGATTTCAGGTACTTTAGTCGCTTTAGTTCTTTAAGAACTTGCTGTGCTGCTGCTTGGTTGTATAAACCAATTGAGGTAGACTCTCTTGTCTCCATGTAGTCTGGAAGACCTGGCTTGTTATTTAGCCAGGCAACTGTCTGAAGTCCTCCTTAAGAGGCGATGTTTGTGATTGTTTAACTTTGTCCCCAAGCAGGAAAATACCTTGATTAAGGCAATTGGCAGAACCCAAGGGATGTGCAATCCATCCCCTGCTATTCTTGTTGAGTCGTCACTCTGCTCACACCACTGTGTTGATGCATTGGGACATTAACCCAAGATCGGTTGAGTCAGAGTCTTGAGTGTAGAAGGGTTCCCATTTTCTGAACCCACGCTCCTTTGTCTGAAGCTCTCCCTGTCCAGGGATAAGAGTTGTGAAGTCTCATCTTCACTCACCTTTCATCTGCTTCACCCTGACTCTCAATGTCAGGGTTAAGAGCGAACACTACCCTGTACAGTTGGCTTGCTCTTGCAGCCTCACCCTTGTTTGAGCCTCACTTGACTGGATATAGTGTGTGCTACTTGTGAATGTTTGATTTGTTTTGTTTATGCTTGCATGCTTTGCTTTTTCCTGGTTAGGATTAACTCACTGTTGCGCAAGTAGATAGAAACCATAACATAGGGCAATGATGCATGATAACATCTAGGCTCGAGTCCAGCTCCCTAGTAGTGTGTCTCCCTTTGTATCTGGTTAGAATTTCTTTCCCGTTCAGGGGAACTACGTCGCCCTGATCCTCATACCAGATGAGGTACGTAGGCAGGAGACCGTGCGAGGTCTCTCCGGGCACCCTTTTCTTTTTTTGAGTGTGTTGTGCTTGACAACTATCAGGCTCGAGTTCCCGACTCCCTGTTAGTCTGTGTGTTCACCCTTCTTGGTGTTTGCTTGACAGTTGCTAGGCTCGAGTTCCCGACTCCTTAGTAACTTGTTGTTTGTTTCTTCTTGTGTGTGAGTTAGGAGACGGATGTAAGCCCAGCCATTGGCATTCCGTATCCTCTTGTTGTGTGCTTGGAGTCCGGTATAAGTCCATCAAGTGGCATCTGGTTTCCAGTGTGGGTCTGTTTGGTTCGGAAGCTGATGTAAGTCCAGCGATTGGCGTTCGGGTTCCAAGTTTGCCTGTGTTTGTGTGTGTCCTGTTTGGCGTGCGTGAGCCGAACTACGACAGCTCTGATTCTCGTTCCAGACGAGATACGTAGGCATAGGATGCGATGTCCTAGCGAGCCCTCTTCCTCTTCCCCCACCTGTGTTATCTTCAGTGTGTGTGTGTGATGTTTGTTTAGCAACCTTTTCTTTCTTTTAGAGCATGGATCCCGTCGAGTACGACGGACGTGAGGGGTGCTAATACCTTCCCCTTGCGTAACCGACTCCCGTACCCTTTCTCTTTGGTCGCGAGACCTGGCTTTTCCCAGGTTTACTCTGAGCGTTTCCTTTCCCTCTTTTGGGATAAATAACGCACGGTGGCGGCTCTGTGTTGTTTTGTTTTAGCCCGCCGGTTGTTTTTCGCGGATGCGACACATTCCTACTGTCTCAGAGCCACAACCTTCGACTGTTTTTCCTTTGAAAGGATTTCGTCCAAGTTCTCCAAAGAAGATGAAAACTTTAATGAGTGACAAGGTCTGTAGAGCTGATTAGAAAATTTCATCTCTGATGTGTGAGCCCGGTGGGGGCGACCACACCAGATCATCTAATGAGTTCAAGTTTTGGATCAACAACTTCAATGGATTGAAATTCCTCTACGATCACCTGAATGACACAGACGGCATGAACAAGGTGAAGGGGTATAGGGCAACAAAAGTGTTGTTTTAACCCGCAAAATGTTTGAAGTCGGGGATGAAAGTGAATAAAATGGGATGAAATTGAGCCAAGAGGTTACTCAATTGAGGGATCACTAGAAGGCGCAAGCAGTAAGACTATTTGACTTGAAGAAGCAATTATTGGAGGAGAAAACCAGGAGGGAGAAATTGGAGGCTATGAATCAGGAGTTAAAATCTACTATTAACCAACAGTCTGAGAAAATGAAGTCGCATCAGGATTCAAATGTCCAGTTGCAAAGTTCTTTGCAGAAAGCTCAAATTAATGTCCTTGACACCGGTGACGCCGCCTTTGATAGGGCCAAGGCTTAAACCTTACGCCTCTATCCTGACCTTGACCTGTTCGAGGTGGATTTCTTCAAGGTTGTGGTTAATCGTCACCTTATGGATATGGAAGAAGTTGAGCCCTCCCTTATTGACGATCTGATTCAAGAAGATCGTACTGCTGTCAGTGATCTTGAGGATTGGGGTGATGATAAAGATAAAAAGTAGCTTTTTTCCATGCATCTTGTAATGTTTTCGGGAATGACCTGCATCACTTTATATTTTTTTAATGCTTATTGGTTGCATTTATCTTTACAAATGTTTTTTCGAGATGGTTTTTACGGAGGTCTTAAGTGCTTGCTAAGCTTGGCGAATGCTTAACTTTCTCAAAAGCGTTTCAAGATATAATTTATGTATTTCTTTATAGCAAGCTAGTAGGAGGATAAAAAGGCTAGCACATATGTTTTGAATGATTTGTGAAATTTAGATTGTCGATCTTTGGCATTACCGAGTATGACCAAAATTTTCTTCTTGCAAATACTTATGACGTCTAAAATTCCAGGGAATTCGGTCGAGCTTATGATGTATAATAATGCAAGTAAAATTCTTAGTCATAGTAAATTATCTATGAGGAAGTTAGACCGAGAAATCGTGGAGCCCCGGTGAGATCTCATTGGATCGTCGTTTTACTATCTCCACATCTATCCATACTAAAACTTTGATGGTCTACGGGTGTTTTATCTTATAGATGACAATTATTTGTTAACCTAAGCCCCAAACATATTAGTCGGTTTCAAACACGTCAGTTCGACTCTTGTTTTATAGACTCATACCACATGAGCTTAAAGCCCTAGTGAGCCAAGCCTTTACATTTTGAAGAATTTTACCAATTCTCGGGCACGGGCCGACTAATTCTGATAAGATCATGTTAGATATTTGGAATCCAATGATTCCCTTACACTACTTTAAAGTCGAAGACTTCGACTGCATTTAATGGCCAAAGCCGATTATGCCAGAGGCTTCAAGTGCGTTTGGACTTCAGTTAGGCCATAAATTTTGTTAAATGTTACCCGACCAAAGTCGATTATGCCAGAGGCTTCAAGTGCGCTTGGACTTCAGTTAGGCCAGGGGTTTCATTAAATGTTACACGTTCGAAGCCGATTATGCTAGAGGCTTCAAGTGCGCTTGGACTTCAGTTAAGCCAGAGTTTTCATTAATTGTTACCCGGCTAAAGCCGATTATGCCAGAGGCTTCAAGTGTACTTGGACTTCAATTAGCCTAGAGATTTCATTAAACGTTACCCGGACGAAGCCGATTATGCAAAAGGACCTGTATTGCATGCTTTACACAATATATTCCTCAACCATGGGTGCCTCATTAAAAACCATTGCTCACGCAAGGGAAAAGAGTACATTCCCATAATTTTATTAATAACATTTATTACATAGACTAGTTATGATCAAACTTAAAACCGATCACACTTCATACTCTGGATCTTTCTATATCTTCTAAAGCCTCAGACTTGTAAGCCTTATTATTCATCCTCTGATTGGAAATAAAGGACCATTCCCCATCCGAGGTTGGGTTACCTCTTTTCCTGAAGCTCGTTACCATCAAACTTGCTCTGTGACATCCTTTTTTCCATACCTCAACCTCGAGTTTTCTGTTAATTCTTTGTGTGACAGTCATGCTATATAGGCCTACCAAACTGATTTCTTCATTCGGAGCATGATGTTCCCAAGTTGGTATGATATTCCTGATCCACATACTTTTAATCCTGCCTTGCTCCCTCCTTACTCTGAATGGTACAATCTTACTTGTTGCCTCTGGCGCTTCCAATCTGGTGAAGTGATTGATAGCCCATACTAGGAACCTAATATGTCCATTAGTCATGAGCAGTGAACTCAGAATATCTGATATTTGTTTGTAAAACTCCCATGGTATGCTTAAGAGGTCATGCACGAAGGAATTATGCCTTATGCTAAAGCTACCTCCAATGTTTCTATCTTCATCTTTCAATATTTGACTAGCTTTAATCTGAGTTGGGTGAACTAATCGAACGTAGCTATGCATCTTTCTTGACTCTCACTATTTATTAGCTGGTTCTTTGGTAGCTCCTCTCGTGGATCGATATTGATTGAGTTTACTTTTAACTAATCATCCTGGAGTGGTTCGTCAACATAATTCCTTCTTTTCTATCTTAGACTATCTTTATAACATTTACTGGCTATTCTGTGGTCGCTTTCACTATTCCAACTCGGTCGTCTTCTAAGGGATACATTAACTTTAGATACATGGTGGACAATACTGCTTTCAAAGCATTGAACAAAGGCCTACCAATAATAATGTTATAGGGGGATGCAACATTGATAATTATATACCTTACCTGGATACTCTTCGTATGGTCTCTACTTCCGAAGGTGGTCATTATGGGCATATACCCTAGTACTTGTACATGTTCTCCAGAGGATCCTACCAAAGTACCTTTGAACGGGAGTAACTCGGTGGTATCAAAACTCATCCTTTTGAATGCATCCCAGTATAAGACATCCACTGAGCTTCCGGGGTCTATAAAGACTCTTTTTATGCTTCAATCCCAAATTTTTACTTTAATCATCATGGGATCGTTTTTGTGAGCCAACACTCCTTCTGAGTCCTTTCTGGAGAAACTGGTCACAACTGAATCCTCTTTCCCCTTTGACGACGACTTTTCTTCAATATGCATTATTGACCGAGCATACCTTTTCCTAGCCTAGCTAGTTTCTCCTCCTTCCTTGAATCCCCCTGCTATCGTATTCAGCGTATGACAGGTTATTCTGGCTTCGTAGACTTCTTATGTACTCTTCCCTTTCTTTTGTGTAGGATTTTCCGAATTGGAGTCTTCTCGAGGAGGACTTCTTTTTCTGGACTGTCCTCCCACGTCTTTAACATACAATAATAACCGACCTCTCTGAATTAATTATTCAATTTCTTTCTTCAACTGGTGACAATTTTTTGTATGGTGTCCTCGAAGTCTTTGGTATGCACACCATGCACTTCCGTCTTTTCCTATCACAGTGTGCATGTCTTTTGGGACCATCGTCCTTGGGAGAAATTGGAGGTGATAGAACTCCTTTAATATGTCTTCACGCCTAGCATTTAATGGCGTGTCATCCTGATCTTTTTCGAATGGTCTCCGAAATGGTCTTGCTATTGGGCGATCTCTAGGTCTTGGCTTAAAGTATTACTTCCTATGTATGATTTCTTCTTCCCTGGTTCGCATTTTCTCTTTTGCATATCATGATATTTTCTCCATACTAATTTCTTGTCCTTTGATGTAACACTTTGCTCAGGTGATAACCTCATTCATGTTAGACACCGATTTTGGTGTTAAAGATTTGTTAAACTGTCCGGCCTTGAAACCGTGCTGAAATGCTCCGATGAACATTTCTTGATTCGGATGAGATGCCTTAATTATTTATTCATTTAATATTTCCATATATTCTCGGAGAGACTCTGCTTTCCCTTGTCGGGTGCTAAATAGACTAGTGGTCGACACCTTCCTATGCTTACTTGCCAAAAAGTGTTGTACCATCTTCTTGGTCAAACTCCTAGTAGTTGATGATCGAGAACCAGGGTAGACTCATATACCACCTTAAAACACCTGCCTTGAAGGTCCCGTCCATGAGCTTAAATTTGAGTAAATCAGAAGCTCCTACTATGGCCATCTGATTATTAATGGTAGTAATGTGTTATTGTGGATTAGTCTTACCATTGAAAGACACTAATGATGGTGGATTGAAGTTCTATGGGACCCGATCATCCCAAATAGCTTCGGATAAAGGCTGAGAGTCCATAGGCTCCTCTGTATCTCCATCTTGAAGACTTGGACGTTGTCTTGCAAGGCTTTGTTTTGCTGACGAAGTGCTTCTACCGCATCGAGCAATTGAGTTATACTTGACGGAGGAGGTGGGTCACTTCGATTGGGAGATGAGCCTGAATTTGTCCAACTGAAGTATTAAAGCTTTGATGATGGTTTTGTGCCTGGGAAAGTTTTACCGAGGCCCCATGGTGGGCGCCAAAAGCTCTTGCTAAAAATCACTAAAAGGTTGACTTCATTGTTCTAGTTCAAGGAGAGCCTAAAATGAATGGTTGGAGTGTCCCTTATGTGAGGTTTTTGTGTTTTTTGTATGCCTTATACCCTTAAAATATCCTCTTATTTGTAGGTCTTACTCTCTCCCTGCCCGACTCTCAATATCCTTCATAAATTCTCCTATCAATAACGTTTCTTGTCCCTTGTAATTTCTTTTTAACGGTCACCTCTTCAATAATTATAACTCTCTTCCATAATGTATCATATTGTAATTGTCTTTTGTGACCCTTCAAATGGCGTTCAAGCCTTATCATCAGGCCCGACTTGTACCGATGGGATCATTATCGGTTTATAGGAGGTTAGATTCGTTATGCATGTTCTGATGTCCTAACCGGATTTCAATTAGTAGCTTTGATGTCCTACCCGGGTTCCGACTTGTAATGGTAGCATGACTATCCGGTTTGTTGACCTCACTATACTCGTCTATTACGCCATCCGGCCTTAAAGAACTCTAATGCTCAAGTAGGCTTCGCCGACCTCCATTTCGGTTGGTCAACTAATTTTCGGGGATGTACAAACGGTGATAGAGTTTTTTCGTTCGTTAGGGCTCTTTGAAGAATAAGTGTTCTTTCGTTGGCTGGAGAAGAAGTGTTCTTTCGCTAGGGCTCGAGAAGTGAATGAGGTAGATGTCGCATCTTGAAAAATAGGATCATTTGTGATGGTCACGGAAAAAATGATTCAAACAGAGTCGCCATCGAACTTTATTTATTCCAATGAAGGAAAAGGAAAATATCGATAAAATCTTTAAAAAAGGAAATGGTCGTCGCGACCAAATTCAGGGTTCAGGAGTCGATTACGCAAGGGGAAGGTATTATCATCCCTCATGCCCGTTGTACTCAACAGGAACCTTTTAGATAAATTTTCGATTAAATGTTAGCTTATGTTAATTATTTTCTTCGAGAGATAAAATGTAAAAAAGTGAAAATAAAAGGGGTCGCAAAATATTTTTATTAGGTGCTTGACGAGATTGCAGGCCTCGCTCCTATGTATCATCGGATGCAATAAGGAAATTAAAGCTTTGTAGTTCGGGGAGAATGCTACGACTTGCCTATTGGTGTCTTTTAATGAGCAAATATTTAGATCGCATTCTAACAGTTAAACGTTACTTGTGCTCATAATTGAAGACTTAAAGCGTCTATTTGTATTCACATTAGAATGGACTAAACAATGTTCTTTCTGAAAAGGTTTTTTAGTTATTGATCGCACAGGGGGTGAGAAATTAGGTTTAATGTGTTGAATATTTTTTAGGCGAAAGACGATTTGTGATACGGTGAACTGACTTTGTGTTTTTGCTTTGAAAAGCAATGTTGCGGATAGCAAGAGTCGTTGTTAGGGACCAATTGGTACTACTTTTTATATCATTTTATTGGTCCCTTTTACCAAGTTTTGATGTAATTACACACTTTTATTCTCACTATTTTGTATAAATGCAATTAGGTTTAATTTATTTTGTTTTGAATAGTTATTTCACATATTTGTTAGTTTTGTAGAATTTTTGGATGAGAAAGCTTTTGGATTGCAGCATCATAATATGGAAGATTTTGGATGAAGCTTGCAAAGCAAGGAAGTTGAGGCAGCTTCAGTTCGCCCCGCGAACATCTTTCGCCCCGCGAACTGAATGAGGCAGCTTCAGTTCGCCCTGCGAACAAAGTTCGCCCCGCGAACCCTGCGAATCCAGCAAACTGATTTTGGGTCAAAAGTGTTGTTTTGAAGGCCAGCTGGTTTTGCCATTTTGGGTCTGCCTTGGAATAGCTTTTCTGCTTCGGATGGAAATGATCAATTAAGGAAATGTCAACTCTTTTAGGAGAGAAAAACATATTATTCATTGATTACTATGGACACATTGACATAGAGAGATTTTTTGGGAGAGAAAAATAGAGTTTTTCTTCTTTAACATTCTGGTGTGTAACAATGATGATGAGGAGCTAAACTCCCTTTTGTCAAGATTGGAGGTAGTAGCTATTCTCATATGTTTATGTATTCCATTTGATTTATATATATATGATAAAGATTGTTGATGTATTGAATACTGTTTTTGCCCTAAGTTGAAAACCATATTTGAGTAGTTGTCGAGAGAGATTATTTGAGTCTTGACATAAAACAGATTTTCAAGTAGTGAATGAGTTGTAGAGATAGATTTATTCATTACTCTTCTTTGGTATTAAACATTAAAGATTTCTATATTGATAGTTAGGTGGGGAGATCATCTAAGGATCAATATAGTGATTATCACAATATCATTTAGACATAAATGACTTTGAGAGGATACTTGAACATCATCAATAATCTTAAATCTATATAGTTATCATAAGGAAGCATAAGCATTTGAAATAGTGAACTCCAATCTTGCCAAGCTTTTATATTTGATTAAAACCATTTTACCGTTTTTAGTGACATTTACTCATAAGATAATTTTCCAACCAAAACAACTTTGTTACTTTTTAAACTTATAACATTTGGATTATAGAACGGCGGTAATATCAACCAATCTCTGTGGATACGATATAAAAATATTTGCCGAAGATATACTTCTCAATAAATTGGCGCCGTTGCTGGGGATTGGTGTTCGATATTACAAGCATTGCGATAATTCATTGTTTTAAGTTTTGTTACTTTTATTACTATCCCTCTTTTGTTTCACTTGGTTTGTTAGTTTTGTAGATTCTAGTGCATGCGAGGAAAAGTTACTGAGGAGCAACTTCAATTCGATCCTGAAATTGAAAGAACACTTCGGAAGCTCAATAGCAAAACACGAAGAAGAAGGAAACTAGCCGAAGAGAGGAACCAGAGAGAAGAGGCATCTACTTCCGCACTTGTTCCAATCAAAGAAGTGGCTGTAGAGGCTTGTGACGGAAACATGGCGGATGACAATCGTACCGAAATGTCCGCTAATAGTCCAAGAAGAAATGCTCAATTTGCCCGTGGAGGAAGAAATACGGAAATGAAGACCAGAATCCTCCAACTTCTCTATGCAAATCCATTCACCGGAATGGATCATGAAGATCCGTATACCCATCTCATCAAATTTTATGAGATTGCGGGTTCTACGGGAATAGATGAAACGGGTGAAGAGGCACTATTCAAAAGGATGTTCCCACACTCCTTAGTGGGAAAGGCAAAGGAGTGGTACCTTGATCAAGCATCGAGAGTGATGACAGATTGGAATTTGTTAGAAGAAAAGTTCTTAGAAAGATATTTCCCTCAATCCCGATTCATGGAAGCCAAAATGGCTATTGCGGTATTCACTCAAGGAGGCAACGAGTCTCTAAATGAAGCTTGGGAAAGATTCAAGTCAATGTTGAGAAAATGCAAGGGACATGGTTTTGATGAGCTCACTCAAGTCCATATTTTTCTAAATGGGCTCCAATCAACTCACAGAACACTTTTGGATGCTACCGCGGGTGGTTCTCTTATGTCAAAGAATGCTGAAGAAGCTAAAGTCATTATTGATCGGATGGCACTCAATGATCGCCAAAGTCAACATGACCGTAGCCCTTCACAACGTAAACCGGGAGTTCTTGAGTTAAATACCAATGACGCCATTCTTGCTCAAAACAAACTACTCTCTCAACAAGTGGAGTTGCTTACTCAACAAATGGCCAAGCTTCCATAGCAAATGAAGGAAATTCAAAGGTCTCAGGTTCGACATCAAGTAGCATGTTGCGAATTATGTCAAGGAGATCACCCTACTGGTTTTTGTCCTCCACTAGAAGAAGTAAGCTATGTGAACAATCAAAATCAAGGCTATCAAAGGAACAATCAAGGTTATCAACCATCAAGGTTCAACAATCAAAATTTTCAGCAGCAAAGTCCTTACCAACATCCAAATTCTCAAGGACAGCAGTCGCAAGGAGGAAGTTCCAAGCTAGAGGATACTCTTCAACAATTCATGCAAGCTTCCATGGCAAATCAGAAGAGTAACGAAGCAACAATTAAAAATTTGGAAACTCAAGTAGGCCAACTTGCAAAGCAACTGTCGGAACAAAACGCAGGATCTTCTTTCTCCGCTAACACTCAACCCAATCCAAAGGAGCATTGTAAAGCAATTTTTACTAGAAGCGGTAGAGAGTTGACAAGTAAAAAAGGTGAAGAAATTAAAGTTGAGAATGATATGGATGTTGTACTGGAAAATGAGGATGTGGCTTGTGGGAAGGAGAAAGTGGCAGAAACTGCTCAGTTCGCGCCGCGATCTCCCTTCGCGCCGCGAAAACAGCAGAACCAGCAATTGATGGAGGAACAGCAGTGTGAAGCGGAAATGAATAAGGAAATCGAACCAAGGAAGAGGAAGAAGAAGAAAGGAGAGAAAGGAGTGAAGGGCATTCCAGTTCAACATCTACCCTATCCGCACGCACCATCAAAGAAGGATAATGCTAGACAATATGCACGGTTTATGGACATATTCAAACAACTTCAAATCAATATTCCATTTGCCGATGCATTAGAGAAAATGCCGCGGTATGCAAAGTTCATGAAGGATATTCTCACAAAGAAAAGAAGACATGTGGAAGACGAGACCATATTGCTTGATGCACGTTGTAGTGCCATCATTCAAAAGACTCTCCCAAGAAAGGAATCCGATCCGGGTCGAGTTGTTTTACCGGTAACCATTGGAAGCACATACATTGGTAATGGTTTGATTGACTTGGGCTCTAGCATAAATTTAATCCCCCTATCCATTGTTAAAAGATTGGGGAATGTTGAGATTAAATCGACAAGGATGACTCTACAACTAGCCGACAAGTCTACCACTTCACCATACGGAATTGCTCAAGACATGCTAGTGAAAGTGGACAAATTTTTGTTTCCGGTAGATTTTGTGATAGTAGACATGGATGAGGATCGTGATGTTCCTATAATTCTTGGAAGACCATTCATGAAAACGGCTCGAATGATGATTGATATTGATGATGGACTAATGAAAGTGAGGGTGCAAGATGAAGAGGTAGCCTTCAATCTTTTTGAAGCCAAAAAGCATTTTAATGGTAAGCATGACTCCTTCCGAATCGATGCCACCAAGGAGGGACTAGGTGAGATCGCAGACCAGGTTCATCTTTCTAATCCATCAGAGAAATCTCTTATCGGAGTCTACAAAGTTTCGACCAAAAATGAAAGAAAGGAGATGGAAGCAATGTTGCCTGAACTAGAATCTCGTGGAGAACTTGCTTATCATGAAGAGGCAAACGAAGGGTTGGATATGACAAAGAATGTGGAAGAGTCAAAACTAGAACCACATTTGAAGTATGTGTTCCTTGGTGATGCCTGTACTAAACCGATGGTCGTTAGTAATACATTGTCCACAAAAGAGGAAAATCAATTGATGCGAGTGCTGAAAAAGAAGGAAGTTGTCAAACTAGTAGAGACCGGGATGATTTGTTCTATCTCCAATGGTGAATGGGTTAGTGTTGTGCAAGTAGTTCCGAAAACGGGTGGTATCAAATTTTATCGAAGGTTCATCAAGAACCTCTTGAAGACAACAAAGCCCTTGAGGAAGTTGTTCAACAAAGCCGGATCGTGAAGACCGTTGAACCGTTGAGCTCAAACGACGTTAAACAAAGCGCTTGTTGGGAGGTAGCCCAACGTTGTAAGTCTGCATTTTAATTTTTTTCTGCTGTGTTAAATTTTGAAAAAAATTGGGTTCTGTTTTTTACCGTTCGCCCCGCGAACTGAATTCAAAGCTTCAGTTCGCGCCGCGGACAAGGTTCGCCCCACAAACAGTGAGTGGCAGAACCAATTTTTTAAGAAAATTCCTTCAGTTCGCCTAGCGAACTGAAAAAAAAAATTCCTTCAGTTCGCCCAGTGAACAGAGTTCGCCCAGCGAACTGAATAAAATAAAATAAAAAATTCCTTCAGTTCGCCCAGCGAATTGAGCGTGGCAGAACCATTTAAGTTCTGTTTTATGTCATTTTCGTTTCATTCCTATTTTCACAAACTTAGGAGATTCTTTCAACAACCTCGTTGCTCCACTTCCAAACCTCCAAATTTCAAAACTTCTCCTCTCCATTCCCTTCCTAGGAGGATTTTGTTGATTATGCTAAGTGGCCTGAGGGCAGGCCAATTTTTTTTTTGAGGGGGGGGGGGGGGTGCAGGAGGTGGTGTAACCCATGGCGATGAGTTGAAGGAAGATTGAGGAGTTTGTTGAACTTTAGAGTTTGTCTTGATAATTGCATGAATACTTTTTGAAATTTAAGTGTGTTACAATCAAATTGATTTACCAACAATTTTGTTTAATTGTTCTTACTCTTAAGTCAAGCTTAAAGCAACCAAGAAATGTTCGCAAAGAAAGAAGCATAGGACACTTCGAGTGGTGATGATAAGAATTAGTGTTGGCATTTCAAGGTACACTTTATCGCTTTCTAGACTTAACATGAGTATTTTGATGGTGTGTGCAAATTCCATGTCATAAATTCATTGAAGTATATGTCATTTTTGAATCAAAATAGGACTTAACCAATTGTGAGGAGGCTTTCCATTGTACACTAAAAAGCTGGAAACCGAGCATTATTTCAACTCATTCTTATCATGCTAAATCATGCATCAATCTATTTTTGTGTAAAATTTTTGAAAATGATAGAGGCATTGTTTGTTGAGAGAAATCACTTGACCAAAAAGTTTGAATCAACTAACCTTGTGAGGAATAATCCTTAGTTAAACCCCTTTGAGCTTATTTTAGGATTCATTTTATTAATCATTGAAAAATCAATTGAAAATTGTGGAATAAATGAATCCTAATTTCTTTCGTGTCAATTGAAACATCAAGTCGAGTTGTTGCAAATTTTGTCTTTTGCTTATTTCTAAGTAGGGAGCATTATTAAATAAATTTAGTTTTGAAATCTAAGTTGGGGAGAGTAAAATGAGAAGTGATTAGAAACTTGGAAAAGTGAGTTTTTTTTTATGAAAGGGTGAAAATTTGAAAAGAAATAAGAAAAAGAAATCACCCTTGAAACCATAGAGCAGCGAAAAAGAAAAGAAAGAAAAAAAAAGCAAAGAAATGCTCATGGTTGTGTGGATGTGGAAAGAAAAAGAAAAAGAAAAAGATAGGGATCAAAGAAATGGAATTGTGTAGAGTTGAATATTTGGGAATGCTCCCTTAGGATAAGCAATTGGGTTGAATTCTCTTAATCATATCCTCTCTTGTAACCTAAGCCACATTACAACCTTGAAAGACCTCTTGATTCTCATTTTTCACATGATTTGGTACTTGTTGTGATAACCGCATGATTTAAGTTGTTGTTGATTTAATTGCTTGGATGAGTGAAAGTAGCCCTTCATGTTATTCATCATCATTATGATGTGTGTGTAAGTTTGATTCAATTTTGACATATATGGCTTTGAATTCGTTGGAATGATTTTTGCACTTTACCATTTCCCTTATTCATGTTTTGTCTAGAATTGAGATAGGTGAATTGAGAAAATGCCAAACGCTTTTGAACCATTTGAATGTCTTTGGTAAATACTTGTTTCAATCTTTTGTGTCATTGCTTTGGTTGTAAGGGTGGAAACTTTTGTTTAGGGACAAACAAAATGCTAAGTTGGGGAGAGTTGTTAGGGATCAATTGGTACTACTTTTTATATCATTTTATTGGTCCCTTTTACCAAGTTTTGATGTAATTACACACTTTTATTCTCACTATTTTGTATAAATGCAATTAGGTTTAATTTATTTATTTTTGAATAGTTATTTCACATATTTGTTAGTTTTGTAGAATTTTTGGATGAGAAAGCTTTTGGATTGCAGCATCATAATATGGAAGATTTTGGATGAAGCTTGCAAAGCAAGGAAGTTGAGGCAGCTTCAGTTCGCCCCGCGAACATCTTTCGCCCCGCGAACTGAATGAGGCAGCTTCAGTTAGCCCCGCGAACAAAGTTCGCCCCGCGAATCCTGGGAATCCAGCAAACTGATTTTGGGTCAAAAGTGCTGTTTTGAAGGTCAGCTGGTTTTGCCATTTTGGGTCTGCCTTGGAATAGCTTTTCTGCTTTGGATGGAAATGATCAATTAAGGAAATGTCAACTCTTTTAGGAGAGAAAAACACATTATTCATTGATTACTATGGACACATTGACATAGAGAGATTTTTTGGGAGAGAAAAACAGAGTTTTTCTTCTTTAACATTCTGGTGTGTAACAATGATGATGAGGAGCTAAACTCCCTTTTGTCAAGATTTGAGGTAGTAGCTATTCTCATATGTTTATGTATTCCATTTGATTTATATATATATGATAAAGATTGTTGATGTATTGAATACTGTTTTTGCCCTAAGTTGAAAACCAGATTTGAGTAGTTGTCGAGAGAGATTATTTGAGTCTTGACATAAAACAGATTTTCAAGTAGTGAATGAGTTGTAGAGATAGATTTATTCATTACTCTTCTTTGGTATTAAACATTAAAGATTGCTATATTGATAGTTAGGTGGAGAGATCGTCTAAGGATCAATATAGTGATTATCACAATATCATTTAGACATAAATGACTTTGAGAGGATACTTGAACATCATCAATAATCTTAAATCTATATAGTTATCATAAGGAAGCATAAGCATTTGAAATAGTGAACTTCAATCTTGCCAAGCTTTTATATTTGATTAAAACCATTTTACCGTTTTTAGTGACATTTACTCATAAGATAATTTTCCAACCAAAACAACTTTGTTACTTTTTAAACTTATAACATTTGGATTATAGAACGGCGGTAATATCAACCAATCTCTGTGGATACGATATAAAAATATTTGCCGAAGATATACTTTTCAACAGTCGCCACCGACTTTTCCTTTATCCAATAAGAAAAGGCGGAAAAGAACAGGAAAGACCTTGATTAGATTTTGAGTTCGGGAGGTACATTATACAAAGGGAAGGTGTTAGCACCCTTTGTATCCATGGTTATCCATGGGCTCTTAATTGCTTAACTCACTTATGTTTTCCTTGTTTGAGAAAGTGTTTGAGAAATGTGGTGTGTTTAGAAAATATTTTGAAAGGAGAGTTTAACTTTGTAATGATTCTTGCACGAATGTATACAAAGTGTTTATCTCGTTTGATTTTGAAAGATGTTTAGAAAAATATAACTTGGCGATGATTCTGGTGCGAATGTATACCAAGTGGTGATTTTCTAAAAGATGTTTTGAAAAGTGTGAGGTGTGAAAAGTATTTTAAGCTGTGAGCAAGCATTTAAGAGTTATACCTAACCAAGGTCTTTATAGGTATTTCCTATCCTTAGGAGGGTAAAATTGTCCTTACTATTGAGAAGTAAGTAGTCTTATCCTTTGGATGTAAAGGGACATCGTGGGATCGTCGATTGGTCATTGAAGGCAACATTTGTAAGGATACCTTAGCATTCGAAGGGACGATCATCATTTAATCGTAGGCTACAACGAAGGGTCATCGAGGGACAAAGTCATATATTCGAAGGCAACGTTCGAGGGACAAGGTCATATATTCGAAGGCAACGTTCGAGGGACTATGATTTATCTTGTAGGGACATTGACCTTTTGATCGAAGGGACTATGACTTATCTATTTAAGGATGATGATGATTTAATCGAAAGGGTCTTTGCTAAGGGTATCCCCACATTCGCGAGACATGACCGTAATATCGTAAGGCAACAAAGAGAGGGTTACCCTATAGGTGCAAGTGTGGAAATGATTGGATTCGGATATATTATCTTGAATTAATTTATCTAAGTTCGATTATTTATCTTTCCATGCAATCCTATTAGCATACATCTAGACAGTTATATTCACAGTACGGAAAAATTAAAGTGCGAAAAATAAGACTACGCTATTACATGGCTTCGGGATGGGGGTACATAATTTAAAAAGGGGATATAAAATATCTAAATCTTAATTAACGAGTACAAAATTAAAAGGGCATACAAAATAATAAAACCTAATTAAACTAAAAAGAAAGAAATAAAAAAAATTTAAGAATGAATTAAGAATATTTTTAGTCTATAATAATAGAAACTTTTTTTTTATGAATTTATGGGAAAACTTAGACTAAATTGATAGAAATTTTAAAAGAAAAGAGAAAAAAATATAATTATATTTTTATTATTCAAAACAGCCCATTTTAATTAATTAAGTGATATATAAAAATTTTAATTAATAAACTAGATTAAATTATATCCTAGTTTAAATAACTAATATAATATATTAATTAGAAAATTAATTAATGGGTTTTATTTTAATAATAGAAAAATAGTGGTGAATTAATTATAGTGGAAAGGGAGTAAACATAGTAAAAACACTGAAAAGCTAAAAAATAGGTCCTAGGGGCTCGAACCCAGGACCTCTACGTTGGTCCATTCGTTATTTATTCGCCTTCATTAAAATATATATTAATTCTACATGGATTTTTCCATTTTGACACAACACCACCATGTGTTGATGATTTTAGTATCATCAATGTATTTTAGTAGTAATGTGATTTATTATAGGCCGATGCAATTATGCGTTAAAGCTTGGAAACGAGTTAGGGGTAGTGCGGAGTGCACGCTCGTCGAGTCAACGTATAATTGAATGCGAATAATTGAAACGGGGTTCCAACGTTCGAAATTTTCTTTTGAACTTCGAATCCTTTCCCAACCGACGTAACCGTTTCTGAACAGTTGCGTCTTTTCAGTTTCTGTTATTCATCTCCTATATAAGGAGTCATTTGGCCTCAGTTTGAAAAGTGATAACGAAATTAAATTTTCTCTCTACATTCCTGAACATCTCTCTTTGCCAGAAATAAATTGTTTTTCAAGAATTATCCCCACAAAGATTTCGTGAACCCAGGCAAGAATAGGGTCGAAATACTTTGTTCGGAAAGTGTACGAACACGATTCTTCGAAGTTATCCAGGATTATCATACCCAATTTCTAACAAACGAACAAAGTATTTTCTGATAATCATGGCTGGAGGAATCACCGTCAAGGAGATGACTACAAACTTCGGAAAATTGGACAAGTTTTAAGGACAAGACTTCAGGCGTTGGCAGAAGAAGATGCATTTCATGTTGACAACGTTGAAGGTGGTGCATGTCCTGTCTACACCGATTCCAGAACTTCTGGAGGAAGACACAGTTGAAAATCTGAGACGTAGATCAAAATGGGAGAACGACGACTACATATGCAGAGGGCACATTCTTAACGGTATGTCTGATCCCTTATTTGATATTTATCAAAACATAGAATCTGCAAAGGAATTGTGGGATTGTCTCGAATCCAAGTACATGGCAGAGGACTCATCCAGTAAAAAGTTTCTGGTAACCGATTTCAACAATTACAAAATGGTTGAATCGAGGTCTGTCATGGAACAATTCAATGAACTCCTCTGAATCCTTGGACAGTTCACACAACACGGATTGAAGATGGATGAAACAATATCTGTCTCAAGCATCATAGACAAGTTGCCTCCTTCGTGGAAGGATTTCAAACACAATCTGAAGCATGGAAAAGACGAACTGTCTTTGATCCAACTTGGAAGTCACTTGCGCATAGAAGAATCTCTAAGAGCGCAGGAGGATGACAAAGGAAAAGGCAAAGAAATTGTTGGACCCTCGGTTAATATGGTCGAAGAGGGTGGTAAGAACGGTAACAACAAAAACAAAGGAAAAAAGCGTGCTTTCAAGAACAATAAGGGCAGTTTCGGTGCTAACAAGAAACCGAAACTAGAATGCTGGAAGTGTGGCAAAACAGGCCACTTCAAGAAGGATTGTCGTTCCGGCAAAAAGCATGATAACGCGAATGCAAGTGGTTCAGGAAAGGGGTCTAAGGACCAATCCGAAAACCAAGGTCAGAAATCAATTCGTGATTTGAATAGTTTGATTAAACATTCGGTTTCACTAAATTCTGAAGCATTCTATGTGCAGGATGATGTTATCGCGTGGTGGATTGATTCTGGCGCTACAACACATGTTTGCAAGGATCGTTTCTGGTTCAAGACTCTTGTTCCAGTGGAAGATGGTTCTGTCCTCTACATGGGAGATGATCACTTCGCTCCCGTTGAAGGCAAAGGAAACGTGGTGCTAGAATTCAGTTCTGGAAAGACTATTACTTTGTTTAATGTTTTGTATGTTCCTAAACTACGTAAGAATTTAATTTCTGGTCCTGTATTAAATAAGCTTGGATACAAGCAAGTGTGTGAATCCGATAAATATGTTTTATCGAAGTCTGGTGTGTTTGTAGGATTTGGATATTATAATAATGGTATGTTTATGATGAATTTGAATGGAGTTCCTAATGATTCTGGCTCTGTATTTATGTCCTCTTCGAATGTTATCAATTCATCGTTATGGCATGCTCGTCTAGGACACGTACATTATAAAAGAATGCATGAAATGTCTAAAGATGATTTAATTCCTGTTTTTGATAAAAATGTAGAAAATTGTAAAACTTGCATGTTAACAAAGATCACTAGGCAACCTTTTAAAAGTATAACAAGGAAATCTGTCATTCTTGAGTTGATACATAGTGATTTATGTGATTTGCATGCTACTCCATCATTAGGACATAAAAAATATTTTGTCACTTTCATAGATGATGCATCTCGATTCTGCTATGTTTATTTGCTGCACGCTAAGGACGAATCCTTGGATAAATTCAAAATTTATAAAACTGAAGTTGAAGTGCAACAGAATGTGTTGATTAAAACATTACGTACAGATAGAGGTGGTGAATATTATGATCCTGTATTTTTCCAATCCGTAGGAATCATTCATGAGACTACGGCACCATATACACCTCAACAAAATGGTGTGGCTGAAAGGAAAAATAGAGTGCTTAAGGAAATGGTGAATGCCATGTTATCTTACTCTGGTTTGAGTGAAGGGTTTTGGGGAGAAGCTATGTTAACGGCTTGCTATTTGTTAAATAGGGTTCCTAATAAAAGGAACAAGACTACCCCATATGAACTTTGGTATAAGAAACGACCCAACTTAACATTTCTACGTGTTTGGGGTTGTAGGGTCGTGGTTAGACTCCCGGACCCAAAAAGGAAAACTTTGGGTGAAAAGGGTGTAGCTTGCATCTTTGTTGGATATGCTGAGCACTCCAAGGCCTATAGGTTTTATGTTATAGAACCTAATGACTCGATTTCTATTAACACGATTATAGAATCGAGAGATGCCATATTTGATGAGAATTGTTTCTCTTCTATACCTAGACCAAAGGACTCTATACCTAATTCAGATGAATCTCTAAAGGATGATCATTCAAATGATGTGCCAAGTGAGACACTTGAACCTCGTAGGAGCAAAAGAGCTAGAAAATCTAGATCTTATGGATCTGATTTTCAACTATATTTAGTTGAGGGATCAAAGGATCAGATTGACACTCAATACTATTATTGCTATAATATAGAGGAGGATCCAAGAACGTATGATGAAGCTGTGAAATCTCGAGATTCTGCTTTTTGGAAAGAAGCAATTGACGAAGAGATTGGTTCTATCATGGAAAATAATACTTGGGTATTATCTGATTTACCACCAGGTTGCAAACCATTGGGTTGCAAATGGATCTTCAAAAGGAAGATGAAAGTCGATGGTACAATTGACAAGTTTAAAGCTAGATTAGTTATCCAAGGCTTCAGACAAAAGGAAGGGATTGATTATTTCGATACCTATGCTCCTGTTGCCCGTATCACTACTATTAGATTGTTGATTGCCTTGGCGGCTATTCATAATCTAGTGATTCATCAAATGGATGTCAAAACAGCATTTCTGAATGGTGATTTGGAGGAAGAAGTGTATATGAAGCAACCTGAAGGATTTGTAATGCCTGGTAATGAGCATAAAGTGTGTAAGCTAATTAAGTCATTGTATGGGCTGAAACAAGCTCTGAAGCAGTGGCATCAAAAGTTTGATGAGGTTGTCTTGTCTAATGGTTTCATTCTAAACCAAGCTGACAAATGTGTATATAGCAAATTTGATACTTCCGGTAAAGGAGTTTTCATTTGTTTATATGTTGATGACATGTTGATCTTTGGCACCGACCAAAATCAAGTTGATAAAACGAAGAATTTCTTGTCATCAAGGTTCTCCATGAAGGATATGGGAGAAGCGGACGTTATTCTTGGTATTAAGATTAAACGGGAGAATAAGGGGATTGTAATTACGCAATCTCATTACATTGAGAAAATACTCAAGAAGTTCAATTATGAAAGTTGTTCTCCAGTAAGTACTCCCATGGATCCGGGAGAAAAGCTTATGCCAAATACAGGTAAACCTGTGGATCAACTCGAATATTCAAAAGCTATAGGCTCTTTGATGTATGATATGATTAGCACTAGACCGGATATTGCTTATGCGGTTGGAAAGTTGAGCAGATTTACTAGTAATCCTAGTAGACATCATTGGCATGCGATAACTAGGGTATTCAAGTACTTGAAGGGTACAATAAATTATGGATTGTCATATATGGGATTTTCTTCGGTGTTAGAGGGTTATTCGGATGCTAGTTGGATAAATAATGCTGAAGATTCATCCTCTACAAGTGGATGGGTGTTCTTGCTTGGGGGAGGTGCCATCTCATGGGCTTCCAAGAAGCAAACATGTATAACTGGTTCCATAATGGAATCTGAGTTTGTAGCATTAGCTGCTGCTGGTAAAGAAGCGGAATGGCTAAGGAATTTGGTATATGAGATTCCGATATGGCCTAAACCGATATCACCAATTTCTATCCGTTGTGATAGTACTGCCACATTGGCTAAAGCTTATAGTCAAATATATAATGGAAAGTCTAGACATTTGGGTGTTAGACATAGTATGATTAGGGAATTAATCATGAATGGGGTGATATCTATTGAGTTTGTTCGGTCGCAACAAAACTTAGCTGACCACTTGACGAAGGGGTTAGCTAGAGACTTAGTGAAGAAGTCGGTAATTGGGATGGGATTAAAGTCCATTTAAATCTGTTAGCTATGGTATACCCAATTCCCTTCTAATACAATATTAGAAGCAGAATTCAATGTGGAAAGATCATAGTTAGAGATTGGAGCAATTGTGTTTATCTTCCCAAGGTATGTGCTCAGACCTGCAAGTGATGGTTAGGTTGAATTATATCTTCTTAATGGTTCTTTTGGAAAATTGCAAATGCAGGTGCAAGATTAAAAGAATCACCTATGTGAGCATGAAGTTTTGCCGCTTCAAGAAGCTTGGACTTGGCTTCCTATATGCTTATTAATGGATAAGGACACATGGCTTGTAAAGTGTCAAGTATGAATAATAGAGTATTGTAAGAAACATATGTGTACTATATCTTCAGACACTCAAATGGATTGACGGGTTCAATCGCTATGACACCCCGATTTTCGAGTATTTGGAATGTGTATTTGTACTAAGATGAAAATTCAATCGCAAGACATTTTCATTTATGCATTTGTTTGATCGTTATACCTGTGTGTTATACCCTTGTATATATAATTGTATATACTGAGTAAATCAAGGATTACACTAAAATGGGGGGGATTTATTGGTGATTTTAGTATCATCAATGTATTTTAGTAGTAATGTGATTTATTATAGGCCGATGCAATTATGCGTTAAAGCTTGGAAACGAGTTAGGGGTAGTGCGGAGTGCACGCTCGTCGAGTCAACGTATAATTGAATGCGAATAATTGAAACGGGGTTCCAACGTTCGAAATTTTCTTTTGAATTTCGAATCCTTTCCCAACCGACGTAACCGTTTCTGAACAGTTGCGTCTTTTCAGTTTCTGTTATTCATCTCCTATATAAGGAGTCATTTGGCCTCAGTTTGAAAAGTGATAACGAAATCAAATTTTCTCTCTACATTCCTGAACATCTCTCTTTGCCAGAAATAAATTGTTTTTCAAGAATTATCCCCACAAAGATTTCGTGAACCCAGGCAAGAATAGGGTCGAAATACTTTGTTCGGAAAGTGTACGAACACGATTCTTCGAAGTTATCCAGGATTATCATACCCAATTTCTAACACCATGCATGTTACATCTTTCTCTCTTACGGCAAGCTACTTTATTTTTTCTCATGCTGTTTCTTTCATGTGAATACAACAAACCTGTAATTTCATCTTATATCAAACCACACACATAAAATAAGATCATATATAATCATCATGCAATAATAAAAATAGTCATGCACAAATCAAGAAGCTTATATTATTTTACTCATGTATTAGTTCTCTTTACTGCAAGTGATAATAATAAAACAAACCTTACACATACATGTTAAAGACAACCAAGGATTTATATTATCACCATTATATCATCATCATCATTATTATTATGTAATAACAGCATGTGAAATAAACATAATCATGCTAGAAACAACACTCATATAATAATAATTAAATGGCAGATATAATTCTTTAATCATGCAAACAGAATTTCTCCAACATGCTATGACATATCAAGAACAGATGCATACTTGAATAAATCAATACCAACATCCACCAAACCATGAATACATCATCTCAATATATATATTAAACCAATATTATTCATGCATGAATTAAGGAGTATTGCAAGGTAATCATGTTGGATGCAAATTCCATAATGAACACTTACTGGGGATTTGATTCTCTTATTCAGGCTATGAGTGCTTTATGGTTGCTTCCCTTTTCCCTGCCCGTGAATCTTCTTGCTTCTGCCTTGCCTTGTGTATCTTCTTCTGCTGTATCTCTCCTCTTTTCCGTCTCCTCCCTCTCACTGCAGCCATATGAAGTATTTATAATGGTGTGGATTAGGGTTTAACCTTGCTAAATATTTGGATCCCTTCCTATACTTTAGGGTTTAACCTTGCTAAATATTTGGATCCCTTCCTATACTTTAGGAGAGTCAGGGTTTAACCTTGCTATTTATTAAATACAAATAATGAATAATTCAAATGACTTTTAACAAATAAAAATTAATTTAAATTTTAGTTACATAATTGAATTAAAATTTAAACCTATTTCTATTTTTACTTTCATCATTTAAAAAAAAAATCAAAATTATTCTTACTTATATCAACCAAAATTATTTTATAATTTATGGGCTTTTAAAAAATGTTACTCTTATAAATAAATTTTATTAAGTAAAACGTGAATTACTAAATAAATACTATTTATAAATAATGAATAAATAGAACATGAGTCACTAAATTATAAAAAATAGTTATTATAATTTAATGAGCTTTAACAAATAAATTAATTTAAAATTTTAATTATACAATTAAAATTCAAATCTATTTTTATTTTTCATTAAATTAAAACTATTTTATTTATTATATATATATTATATATATATATATATATATATATATATATATATATATATATATATATATATATATATATATATATTATATATATATATATAATATATATATATATATATATATATATATATATATATATATATATATATATATATAATTTATTTATATCATACAGATAACCAAAAATTATTATTTTTTATATCTGTATCACATAATAAATAAATTAAAATTTATAATTTATATGAGAATGTATGCTAATGAATGAATGCAAATGTGAAATGAATGTCATGCATGAATCAATTTATCATAAAAATTAACAGGCAAATTTTGGGGTATGACAGCTGCCCCTGTTCAATATTCTTAAACCGAGAGAATTAGAATGGTATGTACGTCATTCGTGATCTGGAGGTGGAAGATTATTGAACACTTAGAATGCCCCAAAAATTTGCACTTGTTAATTAAAAGATAGTCTTTATGGAGATGGGCTTAAAGATGTCATCCAGAAAGTTTGATGATGAGAGCTTCAGAGTGCGTCGTACATTAGACCATATCTGAAGACATGGGTGTCACACTGGGTCGTACGCTAGACCGTATAATGAGTCATCCATTAGGTGATATTAGGGTGCGCTGAACCTGATGAGATAAGGATCAGAATGGGTCATACGCTAGACCGTATCTGAGTAGCAGAGCGAGCCGTCCGTTAGGCTGTATCTGGAGAAATAAAGATCAGAATGGATCGTACGCTAGATCGTATCTGAGTAGTAGAATGAGCCGTCCGTTAGGCTGTATTGGGCGATAAAAAGTAGTCGTACGCTAGACTACATTTCAGAATGTACCGTACGCTAGGTAGTATCTGATGAGAAGAGCCAGACTGGGTCGTACACTAGATCGTATCTGAGTTGCAGAATGAGCCGTCCATTAGGCTGTATCTGAGGATAAAAGATCAGAATGGATCATACGCTAGATCGTATCTGAGTAGCAGAATGAGCCGTCCATTAGGCTGTATCTGATGATAAAAGATCAGAATGGATCATACGCTAGATCGTATCTGAGTAGCAGAATGAGCCGTCCATTAGGCTGTATCTGATGATAAAAGGAGTAGTCATACGCTAGACTACATTTCATAATGTACCGTACGCTAGGTAGTATCTGAGGGGATGAATATCAAAGTGGGTCGTACGCTAGACCGTACTGGAACAGTTGAAGGAACCATGCGTTAGGCTGAATCAGAATGAGCCGTACGTTAGGCTATATCTGATAATATTTGTATATGTTGTATTTGCAATATTTGTATATGTTGTATTTGCAATAAATGTCTGGGATGGGCTTAAAGATGTCATCATTAGGAGGATATCAGAATGCTTGTCAGAATGAATATTCATATGGATTATATCTGAAAGATGTATCTGAATCTTGAATGTAATCGATAAAGATATCCATCTGAATGAAATACATATATATATATATATATATATATATATATATATATATATATAGATATATTATATATATATATATATATATATATATATATATATATATATATATATATATATAGATATATAGATCAGGGTATTATTGGCTGGCACTTGGATTCAAACTGTGGATACGGGGATGGAGGATGGTGAGCATGCCCAAACCCTGTTCATTTCATTGCCAACTATAACCATCAATGTAAAATTTCACTTCATTAACCAGATATCAGAATATCTAAAACACTTCTAAAATCAAGATTTTGAGATGCTAATTAAATCCAGAGCTTGGGAAGATCGATCTAAGACAAAATATTGAATGTATTCAAAGCTTTGCTGTTGTTAAATATAAGTAGAAATTATAAGATAAACTTACTTTGATCAAAGAAAAAAGAGAACTAAATAATCAAAATTTTAATTAAAGAAAATAACACATGGACCATAGAAAGCTAATTGCAAGTTAGTACCCTCTTCATTTCTTTTGAATAATACAAGGCTCCATAGATGTATAAATGAAAATACTGAACATGAAACCAATAATGTTCCTCAGTTTCAAGCTTTAGCTGAGGTACATACTTTGTGAACAACTTTATCTACATCAACCATTGTTAGGAAACTTGCATGACACGCCACCATAAGTAAAAAACTTGAAAACAATACCATAACCATCGTTGTGACATCAAAACTATAACTCTTCGTCTTCCACTTGAGATGCAATCAAATTCTCATCTCTATTCATTCATTCAAGCTAACCTATAAAAAAAAAGATAATTGGTTCAAATCTATGCATCTTTTCATCTTCCACCAGACAACTCAATGGCATCTTGATTATAAACCGAATCTTCTCCCCAATCAAATCTTCTTTGTAGTCTCTCGTATTCTTGTCTCCGGTTCACCTCCACGTGTTGCCATTCTTCCCACCTTTCAGCCAACCCCTCCCCTTCTAGCATTCTTACAACCTCAGACATTAGTGGACGGTCTTCCGGCGTTGCTTGAGTGCACAGTAATGCAACTTTTATCATCATCTCTACCTCTTGTATGTTGTAGTTTTTATTTAGGTTGCGATCAACAATAACTTCTAGTCTTTTTTCCCGCTCCAATTTCTTAACCTATAAAACATAACGTATAAAAACAGTCACCGACAAGTATTAACTGATAAAAGGTGATGCAGATCATTTTCTTTAAAATATGAGATCTTACATGGTCAAGTAACAGCACGTCATCTTCCTCTTCCAACCGTGAGAAGTCAATTGCGCGTTGGCCTGTAACAAGCTCCAGAAGCATAATCCCATAGCCAAAAACATCGGTCCTTTCTGAGGACTTTCCGGTCGACAAATATTCAGGAGCTATGTGGCCCATTGTCCCACGAACTTGAGTTGTCACGTTAGTCTTTCGAACATCTACTAACTTCGCCAAACCAAAGTCGCCGACAACTGCTTCAAAATCTTCGTCGAGTAATACATTAGCTGCCTTCACATCCCGATGAATAATCTTAGGATTGCAATGCTCATGAAGATATTCGAGGCCCCGTGCAGTTCCCAGAGCTACCTGTTTTCTTGTAGGCCAACCCAAAACAAGTTCCCCGGGTTTGAGTTCTGCATCAGTATTTACACAGTTAAGCAATACTTTCATTTTTATAGAAAAACAAATCGAATGCTTAGAATACTAGTGATGATGCCATTACGCATTGTAACTTAATACCTCGTAGACGATACGCGAGACTTAAGTTCTGCATGAAGGGATAAACTAGGAGACGCTCGGTTGGAGTAGTACAATATCCAATCAGCCGTAACAAGTTCCGATGAACTGCTACACTTATCATCTCAACTTCACGCTGGAAAGCTACATCTCCCCCGGGGCTTTCATAATCAGTTAACCTTTTAACAGCAACTTTTGTGTTATCAGAAAGGACACCTTTATAAACCTTTCCAAAGCCTCCCTGTCCTAAAACATTTTTCTCACTAAAATTGTCGGTAGCTATTTGTAGTTCTCTCCATGCAAATCTTCTCAATTGACCAAATGCAATTCGCCGATCAACTTCACCTGATGAAACAATAAAAAACGATGAGTATAAAATAGTTAGTATTGAGTTGATAATTGGCTGCACATATATCAAACTTCACCTAATGAGACAAGAAAAAAATAGTGATGATTAAATAGAGTATTAGAATCAACAAGAGACTCAAACCTGCAACATCTACAAAAACTTCGCGCTTGTAGCCCTTGTGTCTACCCTTGCACCAAAATAATAGGAGACCACCAATAACAAGGATAGCTACAAACGCTACGATAATTCCGATTATGAGGCCGGTTGGTTTATGTGATGAACCTGCCATGTAAATTTGAATTCAAATTGTAGCATATGGAAGAGAGAAAGATGTGGATAACAACACATCATAGAACAAGACCAACAAAATATTCGCATCAAATTACCTTGATCTGAATTATTATACGCACAAGGTTGACCATAACTCACGCCACAATTCAAATTATTTCCGCTGAAACTGCAATAAGGAGCACAGTTAAAAAAGTGGAATGTAAATGGTATTTAAATGATCATTTAAATATTATTCTACCATTCGTACTTGTATTTAGAAACTTCAAATAACTTCTGCGGAATTCGGCCACTGAGATTATTTGAATCTAGCTGACTGCAAAAGAGAAGTTTGGGCAATCAGCCATATACTTAATTGATGGAATATACTTAGAAAGTGGCCTGTAAACTTCCAGAAACCATTATTTCACATACATTTCGGTCAAGCTTGAAATACTGGCAACTGATTCAGGAATAGTCCCGCTGAGATTGTTTCGACTCAATGTCCTGGTAGCAGACAAAAGATGACACTTTTAAACATTATACCACAATAAAAATATGCTCTACGACGCATTATATATCTGTAAAACCTGCCAAACAGTATGTCATATACTTACAAGAATTGGAGCTTTTTAAGATTACCAAGGGTAGACGGTATTTCACCAGTTAATCTGTTGTTTTCCAAATCCAACCTGATCAAGCTTGTCAGGTTTCCTAATTCTTTTGGTATTTCACCAGTGATGTTATTTCCTTGCAAAGAACTGCAATTTTCATATGAATGGTTACACTTAAAATATTGCTTTTTCTGTTAATGGTGAATATTTAAAAGAATACCAAACATGTTATTAGCGATATGGAATTGACTTGAATTGCGGGGATATTTTGTGATGTAAATACTTACAGAAATTTGAGATATTTTAGAGCTCCTATCCTTGGGGTCAAGTATCCTGTGAATCCCATCATCGCCAATGAACTGCAACGAAGCAAATCCCAGAATTACATGGCATGCACAAACTGGAGATACAAAAGTGCGAGATATATAGCATGGATATATAATTTCCCATTAACAATGAAGGCAATGAAACATTTAAAAAAAAGCCATTAGAGAATATCTTACACTTCAAAAACAATGTTGTTTTGATTACAGTTAATACGCGACCAAGTACAAGGGTTGACTTGATTCTCATTCCAGTCAGTAAGCTGTTCACCTGAAGCATTCAGTGAAAACTTCAATGCAATCAGTGCATCTCCTGAAATGAGCGAAATCATTACACACCAGCTAGAAAAACACTGCAACTTTCATAAAACTAAGCTACATTCTATTTGAACGAGTTTGGTGGCGTCAAAATATAAGATTGTACCTTGCTGATCAGACAACACAAAAGAACAGAAGTAACCCAACAGCAATAACACAAATAAGAAGTCCATATCTACTTGCTGGCATGAACCACCTATTCAATGACCATGACAATCAATTATCATATCAAAATCTTCATCCCTGCAGTGTAAAAAACATCAAGGAATGAAAACTGATCAATAAGAAATAACGCTGTATAAAAATAAACACAACATTATCTTTGTTATATTTTAATGTTTGGTTATCCTTAAAAAACTGAAAGAAAGAAAAAACACAACATTAAATATGTGTTACATTTTGGTTCAACTACAACACAATGGAACCGTTTATGTTTTATCATGTTGTGTTCTGGCAGAAAAATCCAATTGCAAGACTTAGCAATTCTAAAAAGGAAAGTTGAGCTAGAAAGCTTAACAAAACATAAAATCCAAAAAAGGAAAACGCAAAAATAATGGTAAAAAAACAAAGAATGCTTCCTATCTTTTGATTTATAAGAGAAATGATAGAGCAGCACAAACAGAGTCCTACTTCATTCAAAGAATCCATAAACAATAAACATAAAAAATGCGGTTGGAATAATGTTCTTTACAGAAAACGATGAGTAATTAGGAACAGAAGAAACTTCAATTGGATGCAAGCAAAAAAAAACAAGGAACATGAAGGGGAATCGAATGAAGCATACAAAGAATCACCAAACAAGAACGAAAAAGGAAATCAGAAAGGAAACACTTACAACCATGGATGAGAGAAGATGTATAATAAAGTGAAAATCGGAAAAGGTGAAAGTGTAGTTGGAGTTTAAGGGTTGAAAGAGGGAAAGCGAATGGAGAAAAAGAGAGAAAGAAACTCACATAGCTGGGTATGACAGCAAATCTGAAACCGAACCTTCTATTGTGCTTTGTTCCTTTTGTTTAACATTGGTTGTTGTTGTTTTGGAAAACACAAAATGTTTTTTTTTTGCATTTTGGTACTTTACCAGAAATGAATAATTAGTCTAACAAATTTCTAAGATGTGGAGATTTGCAGTAAAAGGAGTCAAAATTAATAATTTTGGTGGGCCACTCTCCGTTGGGTAATTGGTTAGGACTTCAGTCAATGACGCTATTATGTCTCGTTGGGGAGTTAAAGAGAGACAAAACACACTCAATCTAAAAATAAAAGATTTTTTTTAATAATAGAAACAAATTGAAATTGACTTTTTTTTTTCTTTGAGGGACTCTAGAGTTTATATATATAAAAGTATTTTATAGACAAATTTCAATATGGCATGTGTCAGCCGACACAGGATACAACCCTATCGTGTTGGTCTTTGGTATTTTATATGAGAAGACTTTCTTTTCGCGCGATCCTTAGTCTTTTTCACTTCAATTGGGTTTATTACTCCAATTGAGTTCATTACTCTCTTATTTTCTAAAAACATCAAAAGAACACAAAAATGCATAAAATCGAATTAAAATAATGAAAACACATAAGAAAGCGGAAAGAAAATAAGTTTAAAATGTGATGCAATAATCACTTATCAAATACCCATAAACTTAAATCATTACTTGTTCTCAAGCAACAAGCTTGGTTGGAAAAAATTTGAATCAAGCGGTTAAGTTCTTCAAAATCTTAAGAGAATTAAATCATCGATACTCATAGGTGGCTTCCAATTACAAAATACGAGTCATTCTCGGCCAAAACAATCTATAGCATATCTCGCATGGAAGCTTGGACCTCACATGCATAAACTATCGACATAAGCACACGAAATGTATGTTATAACTAAGGCACTAGCTAAGTTTCATCATTGTCTCATAGGCCACAAATTCATCATCAAAACAGATCAAAAGAGTTTGTGTTCATTGACTCAGCAACACATTCACACATCAGAGCAATAACATTGCCTCCGCAAATTCTTGGAACATGATTTTACTATCAAATACAAGCCGGGAAAAGAAGACATTGTTGTTGATGGGCTATCCTGTTCCACGTATTTTGCTTTGTCTAAACTGCAATCTAAATTAATTGCAAGCATCATTGTTGCAGTCGATGATGATATGTCACTTACTGCCATAAAACTCCAGTGTTGCCAAGGAGTTTGTTCTGAGCCATTTACTTGATCAAAATCATTCTCAAAGAGTTTCATTCTTTATTATTGAACAGATATGTTGGTATTGCTAGAACTAAAGCTCTGATTGTTCTCAATTTTTTGGCCTACTATGAATAAAGATATCGTTTTGCTTATCTCAGAATGCTTGATTTTCCAACAAGCTAAGATCACCAATATGTTATCCTTTTACACTTTCTTACCACCCTTTTTCAAATTTGGGAAGATATTTTAATGGATTTTATCATTAAATTACATTTTTCTAATGCTTTTATGGTAATAATTGGGGGTGATGGACCGATTGTCTAAATATATTCTCTTTATTCAAAATGTGAGAAAAACACAAGAAGGGAAGTTGAATTGTGTTGGATTTTCTTTCTTTTAAAACTCTTCAGATTTTAAACACGATGTTATAGAATCTGTTTTGGTTAGAGATATGCAGCGGATATAATAAGTAAGAAAGAAAAGTAACACGCGGAGTTATCATGATTCCTCTCATAAATCGAGAGTAATTCAGTCCCCTTGTACTTACAAGAGATTTTCACTATAATCACACAAGATTACAATTTGCTCAAGCATACAAGCAAGAGACTTCATTTGTTAAAACACATAAGTAAGAAACTTCATTGCTCTAGCACACAATCTAAAGACTTCCTTGCTCAAACACACAAGTTTGAGACTTCCTTGCTCTAGCATACAAGCTAAAGACTTCCTTGCTCAAACACATAAGTTTGAGACTTTCTTGCTCTAGCACACAAGCTAAAGACTTCCTTGCTCAAACATTTATTAAGAGACAACCGTTAGAGGTACCAACAACAGAAGGATCCTCGTCTTCCTTCTCCAAAGCTTCTTCCATATCTTCAGCTTATGCTTGCTTCTGAAGAGCTTCAACAAAAGAAGGCTTATCCATTGCCTTATTGAGTAGAGCAACAACCATTAGTCTTGCTCCTTCTTGAACATCATCAGCATGAATGTTCAGAGTATCCTTATTTACTTCCTTTGTCCTCCTAAGCAAATGTTGTTAATCCTCTTCTTCTTCTTCTTCATCATCAATAGTTGGTAGCACCAACTTCCTTAACCTCTTCTTCTTAACAGGTAGTTCAGAAGTGGTTGCCTTCTGAAGAGTCTTTCCGTGGCTCTACTCCTAGTTTTGGTAGGCATTAAGACAGTTATCGAGGCCACTTCTTGAACCTTCTTCTGAACTTTGGTTAGTTGTACAACCTTCCTCTTAGGTAACTTCTGAATCACCTTTTCAAATTCAGAAGCAACTTGCTTCCTCTTTCTTGAAGGCCTATAAACACTATCTTCAGGAGCTTCAGGAATGTCATCCATTGTCAGAGATACTTCAGTCTCTTTTCTAATAAACTTGATGTATTCCATCATAACTTCAAGATTATCTATAACACCCTAAACCCATAGACTTATATATATTAAGCTTTACACGACAATCCAAGGTGTCACCAACGATAAATCCTATAATAAAATGAACATTTAACAAATACGCAGTAGAAATATCAATGTCATACAACATATGTCAATGCACGCCTACCTTCACTTAGAGTATTAATCAGTCACCATTTCCATTAAGTTTTCGTTATTGATCCGACAAGAAACCGAGGATTTTGAGACACTGTGCAAGCATTTTGGTACTTTTAAAAGTCAATTTTAATTCCCGTATGATATTTTAGCATTTCCATTAATTATCATGTTTATTTTATATTTTCATGATTTTACGTGTGGGATGTCTGTGTTTTTGTCCGACAGGTCCAGGTGGAAGAACCGAGGAACTCGAAGCGAGACAGTGTGAAACTCCAGCAAGCGAAGGAATAAAAAATCATCAGTACAAGAGGCCTGATACGGCCACCCGTGTCACCTGACACGGGCCGTGTCAAGCAGAAGAAGAAAGTTGGATAAAGCAGCAGCCTGACACGGCCTGTGTCAGGCCATCCCCAACCATGTTGTTCCTCCAGGGGCGTGTCAAGCTGAGCAGTAAGCTGACACGGCCACCCGTGTCAGCCCAAGCCCCAAATTTCCCTGTTTTCGGGCTTTTATCATCGAGCTTTTGAGGATATTTTTGGTGTTGTCCACCTTTTGCTTGGAATTTTCACTATATAAGGGAACCTTGGACCAAAGGAAAAGGCATCCTGGAATGAGGCAAACACAGAGTTGTCAAGCAATCAAGTACTATAGAGAGCAAGGAGTTCGGAGAGCGGAAGGTTTTCATGAGCGGAAGGGATTGAAGATCCAAGTCATCCAACTACTTGTAATATGTAATTTTTATCTTGAATTCGTTTTGAACAATATGAGTAGCTAAACCCCCTAATGCTAAGGGGTGTCCCTGATTTAGAATTGTAATGACTTTGAGTTTACATTTGTATTTATAATATTATTCTTACGGTAACCTTTTAATGTGTTTAATGTTTTCTTTTTCGGACCAATCGAGATTGTTTTGTGGTTATCAATTAGGCTGGACCGCCATTGGTAAGGTTTTCATAAGGTTACTCTATAATAGATATCACCTAGGACTAGGGATACCCTGTATGAATCAGAACATTCTTGATATCATGAAGCTTAACTTCACTCTAAGGATAGGAGCATTTTCCAGCATCATTATTCTTGAGAAAAAGGTATGAAATCCTTAATTTCAAATAGAAGGATGGTGAATCATTGGGAGATGCCTACAAAAGATTCAAAAGGGTCTTAGTAGCGTGTCCAACTCATAATATGGATCAGATTGAACAAATGCATATGTTCGTTTATGGGCTGAAAATAAAAACAAAACAGTTAATCGATACAGCAGCTGGTGGCTCAACAAATTTCTCAACAGCCATTGATATTAAAGGATTATTGAAGCAATAACTACCAATGAACATCTAGAATTATACGATAGGTGTACTAGTCAGCCAGAAGGGGTAATTGATCTAAAATTGGAAGCAGATAAAATTCGTCTGGAAGACACAATTGCTGCCGAAGTAGAAAAGAAATTAAAAGCTATGAATATAGGTACTCAACAGATAGCTCAAGTCCGTCCGGCTCAGGCAGCACTTATGAAATCTGTAATGGACCTCATAACACGGTTTATTACTTTGCTACTCCTCAACAAATCGAAGAGATCAAATTCTTAAAGCAGAATAATCTATACTCCAACATTTACAACCCAGGTTGGAAGAATCATCCTAATTTCTCCTGGAAGGATTAAAGAGGAAATGTTCCGCAACAGGGCACAGGATAATATCAGACTCAGTATCAGTAACAGCAGCAACAACAGGCACCTAAAAAGGCAGAATGGGAGATTGCCATTGAAAAATTAGCCGCCCATAGCATGCAGTTTCAAGAAGAAACTAGAACCAATCAGAAAAACACCACTGCCTCCATAAAAAATCTTGAAGTCCAAATGGGTCAGATAACACAATAGTTAGCTTCAAACTCTCAAGCTCCGGGCACCTTACCCAGTGGTACGGTAACTAACCCGCGAGAACATAACAATGTTAACATTGTCGTAACCAGAAGTGGGAAGTCAATGGAAGAAAATAGTATGGAGGAAGATGGATTGTTAGAAGTAGATTTAGAATTAAGGAAACCAATGACCAAGATGAAGAAGTAATATTGCTACCTGTCAAGGAGAAAGAAAAAGTTCCTAAACCAGTCATCAAACTCCCTTACCCTCTGAGGTAAAAGAAGAAAGATCAACATGAAAAAAAATTGAGAGGTTCCTGGAAATGTTCAAAAAGCTTGAAATAAATATTCCTTTTTCTGAGGCATTAGAACAAATGCCAATATATGCCAAGTTCATGAAAGACATCATCACCAAAAAGCGCTCCACTGATATAGACCCGATCATCCTAACTAAAACATGTAGTGTCATTCTTCAAGGTATGAAAATCCCAATGAAAAAGAAAGACAGGGGATCGGTTACTATTCCTTGCACTATTGGTGATAGACAATTCAAGAAGGCTCTGGTTGATTTAGGAGTAAGTGTGAGTTTGATGCCACTATCCGTCTAAAAGAAATTAGGCATTGGCACCGTTCAAGATACTCGGATGGCACTTCAGTTTACTGATCGCTCTGTTAGGCAACCATATGGGATAGTGGAAGACGTTCTGGTAAATATTGACAAGTTTATTTTCCCATTTGACTTCGTCATTCTGGAAATGCCCGAAGATGAGGAGATTCCTCTCATATTGGGCAGGCCATTTTTAGAGACAGGACGACGCATGATAGACATAGAGGAAGGAACCATGACCTTCAAAGTCTATGATGAAGAGTTAAAGATTGATGTGCAGAACACTATGCAATACAAAGATGATATTGACACAAGCCACACTGTAGAGATAATAGATCAAGTAATTGCTCAAGAAATTGAAAAGAAAATGCCCCAATCACCGTTAGAACGTGTTTTGAGTCTATCGATTTTCGAAAGTGATGAAGATGAGGGTAATTTTGAAGTGCTCGCTATGATGGAAAACAAACTGAATGGATTAGATCTAAACCACACCGGTGGGAGGATTTAAGACCACCTTCACCATCAGATATCACTCAAGAATCCAAAACAGGGACAGATCTGAAACAATTACCAGCAAATCTGAAGTATGTATTCCTAGATACTGAAAAAAAATGCCCAGTTATTATCAACGCCAGTCTACAAAGTGTCAAAGAAGCAGAACTCATTCAAGTGCTAAAAAAATACAAGGGCGCAATTGGATGGGCAATCGAGGATTTAAAAGGTATAAGCCCGACAGTTTGCATGCATAAGATCTTAATGGAAGATGATCACAAGCCAGTGGTGCAACCACATCGAAGACTTAACCCAGCCATGAAAGAAGTGGTACGCAAAGAGGTTGTAAAATTATTGGATGCAGGATTAATTTACCCTATCTCCGATAGCTCATGGGTAAGTCCAGTCCATGTGGTACCGAAAAAAGGGGGCACTACGGTGATTGAAAATGAGAAGAATGAGTTAATTCTAACCAGAACTGTTACAGGTTGGAGAGTGTGCATCGACTACAGGAGACTAAACATGGCAACACGAAAAGACCATTTTCCGTTGCCATTCATTGATCAAATGCTGGAAAGGTTAGCCGGTCATGACTACTATTGTTTCCTCGATGGATACTCGGGATACAATCAGATTGTTGTTGCCCCTGAAGATCAAGAGAAAACCGCCTTCACATGCCCCTATGGTGTTTTCGCTTACAGAAGAATGCCATTTGGGTTGTGCAACGCACCTGCCACTTTCCAAAGGTGTATGACGTCAATCCTTGCTGACATGCTCGAAAAGCATATGGAAGTATTTATGGATGACTTTTCAGTATTCGGTTCTTCATTTAATAAATGTTTAACTAACTTGTCCCTTGTGTTAGAAATATGCCAGCAAACAAATTTGATCCTGAATTGGGAGAAGTGTCATTTCATGGTACATGAAGGGATAGTATTGGGACACAAGATTTCCAACCGAGGCATCGAAGTGGACATAGCAAAAGTTGAGGTAATAGCTAATTTACCGCCACTGGTGAATGAAAAAGGCATCTGAAGCTTCTTGGGACATGCGGGTGTCATACCCCAAAATTTGCCCGTCGATATTACAAGCATTCCTCAAGACCCTCTGACTTGTTCTGCAAGGCACTGATATCAAATGGACAAAAGCCAAGCTCACAACAGGCCCAATCCAAAGGCGGCCCAAAATAGCTTGCTCGCTAGGCGAGCAGTCCCTTCGCCTAGCGAACATTTCATCATGACACTCGCCCAGCGAAGCATCAGATCCAGAAAAAGCCCAACACTAGCTTGCTCGCTAGGCGAGCAATTCCTTCGCCTAGCGAAGCTTGCGAAAATCTGAAGTTTTGGACCTCATTTTAAGCCCATTAGGTCACCACCACTGCTACTATAAATACCAGCTCCTCAGCCACGAAAAGGACACACAGACCCAGAGGGAAAAACACGGAAACACACAAACAGGCGGACGAAGGACGGAAACCCTGGTGCAAAAACCCTGCTAACCTGAAGGCAGCCCATCCGCGCCGAAGCCACCGCCGCCCAACTCAATCCGGCCTCCAAGCAATCAGTCCTGTTCAATATCGCAATTGCACACAGGTTTGCGTATCACCGCTGTTTTACGTTTCCAATTGATATTCTTTACGTACATGATGCATTCCGATTAAAGTTTTGATATGAAAGTTGATTTCGCATGCGAATCCAAGTATGAATATCCTATATAATTGTCTATGCCATGCCTGTGATCAAACGCAATAAGAGTGCAGGTTTTCAGAAGTCGTGCTGCTGTCAAATTCCAAACCCGTGGCCGCTCGCTAGCTCATCGCTAAGCGAGCCTGCAGCGAGCCTTCGCTGAGCCTTCGCTAGGCGAAGCAGAGGCGAACGGGACAGTGGCTGCTTTGTCTCTTTGTTGTCCATTTTATGTTTATCTAATCATGATTCTGCATTATTTGGCTTAAATTCCTGACTGTTATGTTTATTTTATGGTGCAATTTCCAATCGTATTTTACCTTAATGCCCTAATCCGTGTGTTGCATGGTGTAAAGGCTAGCATACTTCCAAAGACATAGCCGGCTAGGCATGCCGCTTTAGGTGTGGACACTCTTGAGGAGATGGCTTTTGGATGACCTAAGTTTAATGTAGAGATTCATCTTGAATCACCAAGCTTGATTTTTTAATGTATTGATTTCATTGATTTACTGTGGACCTAATCACCTAACTGATTACGGCTATTTAATTAATTGTTAAAATCTGGACTTTAAATAAACAATATCGGACCTCTCTTTTGTTACCCCCCGATTACGTAATATGGTCATGTCCCGCGAATATGGGGATACCCTTAGCAAAGACCCTTCGGTTAAATCATCATAGTCCCTCGAATGTTGCCTTTGTCCCTCGAATGTTGCCTTCGGTGTAGCCTACGGTTAAATGATGATAGTCCCTTCGAATGCTAAGGTATCCTCATAACTGTTGCCTTCAATGACCAGTCGATGACCCTACGATGACCCTTCTACATCCCAAGGATAAAACTACTTACTTCTCAATAGTAAGGACAGTTTTACCCTCATAAGGATAGGAAATGCCCGGAAAGACCTCGGACAGGTATAACCTTAATTGCTCATTCATAACCTAAAAAATACTTTTCACACCTCACACCTTTCAAACACCCTTTTGGAAAATCACCACTTAGCATACATCCGTACTAGGATCATTGCTGAGTTATATTTTTCTAAACTATTTCAAAACTAAGCGAGATAACCACTTTGTATACATTCATGCAAGAATCATTACAAAGTTAAATCCTCCTTTTCAAAACGTCTTTCACAAACATTTTTCAAACTAGGAAAACATAAATGATTGAGCAATTAAGAGCCCATGGATAACCATGGATACAAAGGGTGCTAACACCTTCCCTTCGTATAACGTACCTCCCGAACCTAAGAATCTAAATTAAGGTCTTTCCTGTTCTTTTCCACCTTTCCTTATGGGATAAAAGAAAAGTCGGTGGCGACTCTTGCTAACCGCGACATTGCGATTAAAAGTCCATTAAAGTCCAGTTCACCGTATGACAGCGGGGTTCTACCACAGGTTCATAAGAGATTTCTCCAAGATCACAAAACCACTAACTAGCCTACTGGGAAATACACACCATTCCTTTTTGACAAAGAGTGCAGTGAAGCCTTCGAGACCCTGAAGAAGGAACTTGTGTCTGCCCCCATAGTTATTGCCCCTGATTGGTCTCTCCCTTTTGAGATAATGTGTGATGCAAGTGATAATGCAGTAGGGGCAGTATTAGGGCAACGAAAGGTGAAGCTTCTGCATGTGATCTACTATGTAAGTCACGTATTAAACCCCACTCAAATGAATTATGCAACCACTGAAAAAGAGCTCTTTGTTATTGTTTATGCTTTTGATAAGTTCATATCCTATTTGTTGGGATCAAAGGTAATTGTGTATACTGATCATGTAACTTTAAAATATCTTTTTTCCAAACAGGAATGAAAATCGAGGTTGCTGCGATGGATCTTACTTCTGCAAGAGTTCAACCTGGAAATCAGAGACAAAAAGGGAGTGAAAACACTGTTGCGAATCACTTATCTCGGATGAATCCGATAAGAAACAGAAGAAACACACCCCATCAGAGATGAGTTCACCGATGAATGTATCCTAGTCGTTACAAATATCCCCTGGTTCGTAGATTATGCGAATTTTATGGTAGGAGGACTAATACCTGATGATTTTGATTCTAATAAAAGAAAAAAGTTTTTGCATGATTGCAGGTTTTATGTGTGGGACGATCCGTTCTTGTACAAAAAGGGAATAAATGGTCTGGTGAGGAGATGTGTCCCGGAGGAAGAACAAAGGGACATCCTCAGAGCTTGTCATAACTCAAAATATAGAGGACACTTTAGCGGAGATAGAACCACAGTAAAAGTCCTCCAGTCTGGATTGTACTGGCCTACACTATTCAGAGATACACAAGGGATAGTGAAAGAATACGACAGATGTTAGAGGACAGGTAACATATCAAAGAGAAATCAGATGCCTCATAACGCCATGTTGGAGGTAGAACTATTTGATGTGTGGGGAATTACTTTATGGGACCTTTTCCACCGTCCTTTGGAAAGCAGTACATTCTGGTAGCAGTTGACTATGTGTCAAAATGGGTGGAAGCAGTAGCATTACCCATGAATGATGCTAAAGTGGTGATCAATTTCCTAAAGAATTATATCTTCGTTCAGTTTGGGGTACCAAGAGCACTAATTAGTGACGAAGGTGCCCATTTTCTGAACAAGCTGATGGAGAACTTGTTAAGGAAATACAATGTAAATCATAAAATCTCCACACCGTACCATCCTCAGACAAGTGGACAGGTTGAAGTATCAAATCGGCAGATAAAGCAGATTTTGGAAAAGACAGTTAGTGCATCACGAAAGGATTCGTCGATCAAGCTAGAGGATGCGCTATGGGCATACCGAACAACATTCAAAACCCTATAGGTATGTTCCCGTACCAACTTGTCTACGGTAAGGCCTATCATTTACCGCTTGAACTCGAGCACAGGGCATTCTGGGCTACCAAATTTCTAAACTATGATTTGTCCAAAGCGGGGAAATCCCGGATTCTTCAATTACAAGAGTTAGAAGAATTCAGAAATCGAGCATATGAGAATGCCAAGATATACAAAGAATAAACTAAAACATGGCACGACCGACACATTCAGAAGAAAGAACTTCATGAAGGACAATTAGTGTTATTATTTAATTCCAGGTTGAAGTTGTTCCCTGGCAAACTAAGGTCGAGATGGTCGGGACCCTTTATGATACATAAGGTATTTCCGCATGGAGCCATTGAGCTAAGAAACCCGGAAAACAGGGACACATTTAAGGTAAATGGGCAGAGAGTCAAACCATACATACAAGGGCATGAGGATGGTCTGATAGACAAAGTCTGTCTTACCTGAAAAGAGGAAGGATCGTCGATTCATGCGACGTTAAACGAAGCACTTCTTGGGAGGCAACCCACACAATTTTAATTTTAATCAGTGTGTGTATGTTTGTAGGTTTACACTGGAGCTCTAAAAAGGAGGGGAAAATCACTTCAATAAATGTATAAGTTGTATCGAACGAAAGGATGCTACTGGAAGACGAACAGAATGAAAGATCCGAAAAACGGGAAATTTTGCAGTCTGACACGGGCACCCATGTCAGCTGACACGGCCCGTGTCAGGACCTTGGAAAGAAAGGGAAAAGAAAAAAAACTCGTGTCAGCTGACACGGGCCGTGTCAAGAGCACTGAAGGTTGAGGTTTTTGGGCATGGCAGTGGCCTGACACGGCCACCCGTGTCAACTGACGCAACCCGTGTCAGGAGGCCTGTAACGGCTCTTTTGATAGTAGCCTGACACGGCCCGTGTTAGGGAGACGAGATTTAATTTTTTTTTGAAAAAATTCATTTTTCGTGGGGCTCACCATTTTAATTTTCACTTAACCACACCTCACCCACATTTCGCCTTTCCCATTAATCAGATTTCCAACCATTAATCTCACTTTCTCTCTCACAATTTCATCTTCCTCACTCTTTCTCCCTAAAACCCTTTTCAACCTCCATCAAACCTTCTCACTAAAAGCTTTCATAACCACCACTCCCATTACCTTATCTCCATACACCCTTCACAACTATTACTCCATTTTCTCCCTCGTCCTAACCACGGTTTCAGAATCTTCTAATTCTATATATTCGAAATTTTGTTTTTTTTGCAGGTCCAAAATGCCCCCGGGGAGAATTTTGACAAGAAAGCGACAACTAGCTGAAATGTCAAGGTCACGGAAGCGACCCAGCCGGAACCCGAATTTGAACAACATTCTGTTCGACAATCCAGACCAGGAAAAGCGGTATTAAGTCCACCATAAATGAAAGCTCACACCTATCAGGTATATGTGCAAGCATACTTTGAACGCTTTAGGGATAAAAATTGAAGTGGACAGGATGTTCCACGTATTAGGGATGCTGGAGTTAATGAGCCTTAAAGCGTCAACATATTAGCGCATCACGCTCGAATTTTTAAGCACGCTCGAATTCCAGCTCGAAAAGCGATGGATTAACACAACCAGGTACTATTTTGGGACTTTACATTTCCGTTTGTTCAATAATTATCATGAATTGTCTGTGGAAGAATTGGCAGGGATACTCTGACTCGCGCTGTACGGACCGGGGGCGGTCCCAGATGGGTTTTCTCCAAAAGACTTATGGATTGCCATCACAAAGAGGACGAATTACACCTCCAAGGGTGCTAAAGCCTCTGGCATCCAGAACCCGTGTTTCCGCTATGCCTAGAAGGGTTTGGCTTACACCCTGTTCGGACGGGGCGATAGCACGGGTGTAGCAACTCAACGGGGGTTGTTTTTTATGTACTCGATGGTACAAAACAAGGCCATCAATGTGGTTGCCTTTGCAGCTGACTATCTTGGCAGAGTTAGCCGAGAGGATTCCGGAGGCATCTCCGTCGGAGGCATGATCACCCAAATTTCTGAACATTTTGGGTATCAGACGGTTTACTTGAAGACACTCTGGTTACAGGTAAGACCAAAATTGACATGGCAGCTCTGATACAACAAGGTATGATTGTCATTGCTCCCACTTACTATTGTGTTCTCATTCATAAACGGTTTATTATGGCTCTTCCGGATCCGGACAGAGTTAGTATTACTGACTGTGCAAACTGGCTATATATAAGTTTTGACCCCGACACTAAGGAAGGCCACGATGCTGAGAACTTTACTACAGGTGAGCAGTTTGCAAGTGACCATGCAGATGCAACAGAGGCAGAAAAGGAGGAGCCTCAGGAATAGTTTGTACCCCCACCTCCGGAACCTGCCCAACAGAACGCAGGATCCTCTTCCTGGTCTGCTGACTAATGGACCTGGGTACAAACTGAGCTCGGCGACTTAAGGATTGAGAAAACACGGCAAGGTATCGAGCAAGCCCGGAAGGGGGAAATGTTAGATTAAATGAGCATCATGATGCGGCAACTGATGCTGCATTTTCCACACCCGCCTCCTCAGTAGAGTATTGTGAGTTTCCTCCTTCGTCCTTGTTTGCAAACATTGAGGCCAATGTTTGGTTCAAGTGTGGGGGAGATTTTATGTTATTTTCAGTATTTTATTTTCAGTATTTTGTTACTTTTTCTAATAATTGTGTTATTTTACATTATTACGGTTTTATATTTGGTTTGTATGTTTTTAGGGTACAATGTGCGGCAAGTGTTTCAGGTATGTGGTGTTATTGTAAAATTAGTGATGATGACGAGTGAGAGTGGATGAAATGATCACTCCACTTACCATTGCTTGTTGTGAAGGATTTTTCCAGGAAGTCGACACTACTGAAGAAAAAGATCGGATGCAACGTATACAGCTTAACCAACATAAGTGCCATGTGCATTCCAAAGTAAGAAAGAAGTCGCACCATACTAGAGGTACTGTGGATGCTGTCGAGCTTTACCTAACAGGGTGAGTGCATAAAAAGCCAAACACATTGGTCATCATGAGCGACATTCAGGTATGTCTTTATCACTCTAAATTTGCGTAGATTCTCTAGGATTGTCACTACATATCTCTACACACTGAGGCACGTTATTTGAATATAACCTTGAGCCTTTCTAGCCGTCCCGATAATTTTATCCATTATAAACCCCATTAGAGCCTGTATCCATTGTTTGTCTAAACCCGTAAATGTACTCCGCGGCCAAAACACTTCCTTACCCTATTCGGAGTCAAGTTGATATTATTAAATTGTGTTGAAATTCTAAGTTTGGGGTAAAACCCCATAAGTTTCAAAAACCAAGGCGAGTGCGAAAAAAAGAAGAGAGAATCACCGAGAAAAAAAATGAAATAAACTCGATGGTTCAAAAGAAGCACTGGCCAAAAAAGGGCACTCGGTTGAAAAACAAGAATAGCAAAGAAAAACCCGAGCTCAAAAAAATAATAGAGGAAAAGAAGGAAAATGAACCAAAAACCACTTGTTGCCCGTTTTGTTTGGAATATCCACACCATAACCTAAGCCTCGTTACACCCCGAAAGACCTCAAAAAGTGTGTGTTGTGTGTAGGCGATATGAAAAGAGAAACTATTCAAACTGATGAGTTGGTATTGCATATTCTGAATTATGAGAGAAGACACGTTAACCTCGAGAGACTTGGTGAGAATGTGATATAAACTGACAGGTGAAACGGTACCTCGAAGTGGAAGTACGGCGGAAAACTTATGAGGAAAACCAGGAACTATAAAAGGAAGAGTGAAGGCGTTAGAGAAAGATCTCAGTAGTTTTAGGATAAGAATGAGAATCTTGGGAAGTGACACGCGGTGTCTTCTGAAATATTACTTGAGGGAAAGCAATGAGGTAAGTTTGAGGTTGTGATCAGTCACCATTTTCATTAAGTTTTCATTACTGATCCGACAAGAAACTGAGAATTTTGAGACATTGTGCAAGCATTTTGGTACTTTTAAAAGTCAATTTTAATTCCCGTATGATATTTTATCATTTCCATTAATTGTCATGTTTATTTTATATTTTTATGATTTTATGCGTGGGATGTCTGTGTTTTTGTTCGACAGGTCTAGGTGGAAGAACCGAGGAACTCGGAGCGAGATAGTGCGAAATTCCGACAAGCGAATGAATAAAAAATCATCAATACAGGAGGCCTGACATGGCCATCCCCAACCGTGTTGTTCCTCCAGGGGTATGTCAAGCTGAGCAGTAAGCTGACACGGTGTAGCGGTAAATTCATGATCATCAAGCTACGGATAAGCAAGACATTAAATAACAAGAGTCACCACTGCCCTTTTATTGTTTCCAAGGGAAAAGGGAAAAGTACGAACAAAACCCCAAAAAAATAAGAAGTTTTCAAATCTAAACTAATAAAATGCCAGAGATTACAAGTAAGGGGGTTGGTTACACAGAGGGAAGGTGTTAGCACCCAAAGTGTAATACGTACTCCTAAGGAGTCCTTTCTTGTATGCATATGTATTTTGTATAAATGATGTTTGCAATTAAGTAGAATGGGGGGATGAGAAAAGAATTCATTAATTATATTTTTGTGTTTGACAAGACCTTCAGACTCGTGCCTACGTACCAACATAAAAATGAGGGATCAAAACCTCGTAGTTCGTGATACAAATTTCAAAGTGGATGCTTTGCTTTTAACAAAAATTAGGTTTGAAAGGCACAAAGGCCTGAAAAAAATGGTTTGAATGAGTTAGTTCTTTTTGGCTTTTGAAGTTTTTAAGTCAAGTATAGTTAAATTTATTTACATGGTTATTTAAGAAAAGAAGTTTAAAATGCAATGGCATAAGGCCAAAGTTTCTAGTTTGCAAAATGGTCTAAGTTTAGAAAAAACAAGTACAAATAAAGAAGTTTTTAAAAGGAGGGAGATGTTTTGAAATTAAAGAAGCGGGGAGGAGATGAAGAGACTAATCCTAAGCATAAATTTAAAAGTTAAGAGTTGAAAAGATCTGACCAATGGGTTGCAATCCAATAGACAAGAATGTCATATAGAAACCCAAATTCCCTTGGACATTAGAATCAAGCAACAAACAATGCACACAATATTAACTTGAAGAGCAAGGTATCAAATAAAGATAGCCATATCCAAGCTTAGTAACTCCATGATCTTCTTCAAATTTGCCCATGTAGCAGATGAATTCCACAATGCCATAAGTCACAAGTTTAAAATAACAGCTTCACAAAGATCATGTTGCAGATGAACTCAAATGGATCTTCAATGATGTATCAGATGAAGTTTCAGATTATAAGCACTTGGTTACATGAAAGTTGGCATTGGCCAAGTCCTTTGCATAAGGAGTGTTGCCTAAATTCTAAGTCCAATTGTCTCATACCAAACCAACAGTCCACACAAGATGTTTTTATGGTTTTGGTTTTTATTATGTACATTAATGGTAAAAGACCACACAAACAAGCACAATATACACAAGCAAAATATATCACAAAATATGGTCCAAATGGACAAAGTGAAAATGACATTAACATAAACAATTAGAATGGTATGAACAATGGCAAATGAATAAGGCTTAAAAATAAAGTGCATTAAAGTAAATGACTTGAAATTAAATGTTAGTTGTTAATGAGATAGAAGTTAGTATTGCTTTTGCTTTTTATTATAAGTCATTCTTTGGATAACACTCAACCCACTTATCACAAGCATGAATCCTTGAACCAAGACATCTCCCAAAGGAAGGAAAAGGCCAAGTTTCCACACAATACCATGAAAGAGGGGAGACTTACAATCTCACTAACTAGAATGTCATGCCTTTTGTATAAAAAAATTTAGCGCTATGTTAAGCAATCGTAATTGGACTTATGTAGAATTCACAACTATTTGAGGTCGGGCAATAGAATCTTGGTGTTAATGCATATTAGAGACATAGTATAATGGACTATGCTCATGAAACATACCACACACAAAAATAATATGCAAAAGTGGTGGTCTAATCTCATCCATACTTATGTTAATTTTGCAATCAACTAACCTTAGGATGTAGAGATATCATAGGTCCATGATATGAATGCATAAAGAAGGGGAATGATATGAAGAGGGAGGGGAATGAATCAAAACTCAAATTGGACAAAGGAGGACTTTTACCAAATTAAGATCACTCATTCATTTTGGGGGATGGAATGTACATTCCATCAATCCCCTAAATCCAATGATCTTAACTTAACAAAGTCAAATCAACCTTGACCAAGGTCCAACAACACAAGTCAAACTTATACAAACAATCAAAATGGCTCAACACAATTATTTGGCATTTACTCAATTTAAAAATACTAAAAATAATGTATTAAATTAAATATGGTTTGTCAAATTCCTAAAACCTCATCAAAACACCAAAGAAATGGCCATGAGATTTATCATAGGTCAAACAAGGTCAAAGGACGTTGGAGTTTTTTTATAGAATTTTTAGAGACTTAAAAGTATTTTTAAACAATTAAAAATAATCACAAAAATCAATTAAATCATGAAAAATATTAATAATGATCTAAAAAATAATTTTAATTCAAAATATAATAGAGGATTTTATTTAAAAAAATTCGGTGAAACTCTCATTTTTTGGATCAATATTAAAATTAATATGAATTAATGAAAATCAAAGGAATAAAATGAAAATCAGAAAATACAAAAAAAACGTGGACCACTTGATCTCCCTCATTAATTGAGGTGGCAGATCAAGTGGTCACAAGTGCGCTTTCCACCATAGTCAATAGTCAACGCGTAACACAAGTGATATTTACAAGCAACGCATGAGATTAAAACAATTTGAAAAGGATCAACGGCTCTGAACCATGCCAACACATCACCGGCGTTAAACCTCCGGTCACCTTCTCAGGCGAACCTCGTCTGACTGGTTCAGTCATCACCATCACATAAATGAAAAAGGGGGACATGATCTGAAAGAAAAAATGGCGTAGAGCACGAATATGACCTCAATTTTAACTAACTCCAAATATATAGAAAGATATGAGGAGTTGAATTTTAAGGTGTGTCAACTGAGTTGCTTCGGTCTGACCTCAAAGCAACTCAATCTTCTTGCCTACATTGGTAGGACTTCAGACAACCAAAGATCCAAGAGAATTGATGAGAATTGAGTGAGAATCGAAGAGAAGAAAATTTCTGGAAAATACCTTAAATGTTGTGGAGAACTTACTCTTCCTTGCTTCAATTCTTGTTTGATCTTGCTCCAATGTCTTGCAGAAGTGGATTAGGAATGGAAAGAAGCTTTGGATCCTGGAGTTTTTGAATCTCCAAACAGTGAGATTTAAACTCAATTTTCAAGTGAAAATTATCAGGTTTTCCTTTGAATTGGGAGGGTTTGAAGAGAGGGGGCAAAGCTGGCGCGCCAGGATCCTTTCAAATGAGCTCAGAGGGTCCATATTTATAGGATTTGAAAGTGTTATTTGCACACTTGAACTTTCTTCCAAATTTGGCAATGTCATGCACAAGCTTGCATGGGCGTGTACATGCCCATAAAGTAATCCAATTAGGTCGAAATGCATCTGAAATGAGGTTGGAATGAAGCTTGAATGGCAAGGCAATGTTATGTGATCATTTGAACTTTGATTTCCACCAATGATGCAGGCCTGTTAAAACCATGCGCAGCCCTAGCAAACTTAGTCCAAAATGAATGAATTATGACTCTTTGGAAATCTTAGATCAAGAGGAACAACTCTTATGTTGAACACTTTTTCATTTAGAACTTGTATCAAGGTGAATTTTGAGGTGGAAGTTTGGAAATTTCAACATGTTGAAAATTTTTCTAAGTGCCAAGCCATATACCTCAATGTTCCACCTTACTAAAAAATTTATGTGAGCTCTAAATGAGAAAAATGTCTTTATAAAAGTTGTAGGTCTTTAAAAGAACTTCAAAATGTTCACAAATTTGACATCATTTGGATTTATAATGAGATAGTTATGCATTTTTGAAGTTGAGGAAAATCACTTGTTCAATGGTATTGGTCCAAAATGACCTATAATGTATCCTCATATCACATGCTCATAAAAGTTGATTTGGCTTTCACTCCAAACATAAAAGTTGAATTAGACACATTGAATTGGATTATGAAACTTGAAAAGATTTCATCTCATAAAAATTGAGCAAGTTATGGCCTTGTGAAGTTGACTTTCAAATTAGGGTTTAGACAAAATGACTTATAATGTTTCAACATAGCAAATGACTTTACAAGAAAAATTAGCTCTAGACTTAAACATTAAAGTTGTTTGTAATGTCATTTATAGTAACTTTGATTTTGGAATCATTTTCATATGGTGAAAATTGTAGGAGATAGGGTCTAGGGAGACCCAGTTTTGATTAGATGAATTTATCTGGCCAACCACCATCAACCAACTTGCTAACTTGTAATTCTCTTGACTTTTTAGGCTCATGGTAGATCAAATATGCATAAGATGATGAATTTTGGAGTGTCCCTTGAGAAATTTGATCAATTGGTAAGGAATCTTGTTGAAGAAGTTACTCGGGATACCCAAACAAACTAGGGTTTCCAAGGCAAATTAACTCCAAACTCTTGAAGAAAACTTGATCAAAATAACATGTAGAGATCATGGGGACTCGTATATTATGCTTAGAGACTTTGTGGATCAATCCTTGGTTGTGCTATTAAACATGAGGGTCTTAAACCCTAGATATGAACTTGATATACCAATGGAGACCATGCCCTACTTACAAAAGAGTTTGGCAAATACAAAGACATATTTTTGGTATTTTGGTTAGTAAAATGATAAATATACAAGTATGATACAATCACATGGTGCTTGGTGATCTCTCCCAAAACAAACCCAATGAAAGAGGGGTAAGGAGGATGCCAAGGTATGATCCCAATGCTAATGCATATGATGAGATTGCATGAGGGATCTTAGGGTCAAAATTGGGGTCTTACACACGACCACCCGTGTCAGCTGACACGAGCCGTGTCAACCTAAGCCCAGAATTTCCATGTTTTCGGGCTTTTATCATCGGGCTTTTGAGGATATTTTTGGAGTTGTCCATCTTTTGCTTGGAATTTTCACTATATAAGGGAACCTTGGACCAAAGGAAAAGGCATCCTGGAACGAGGCAAACATAGAGTTGTCAAGCAATCAAGTATTACAAAGAGCAAGGAGTTCGGAGAGCTGAAGATATTCATGAGCGGAAGCGATTGAAGATCCAAGTCATCCAACTACTTGTAATATGTAATTTTTATCTTGAATTCGTTTTGAACAATATGAGTAGCTAAACCCCCCAATGCTAGGGGGTGTCCCTTATTTAGAATTGTAATGACTTTGAGTTTACATTTGCATTTATAATATTATTCTTACGGTAACCTTTTGATGTGTTTAATGCTTTCTCTTTCGGACCAATCAAGATTGTTTTATGGTTATCAATTAGGTTGGATCGCCATTGGTAAGGTTTTTATAAGGTTACTCTGTAGTAGATATCACCTAGGACTAGGGATACCATGTATGAATCAGAGCATTCTTGATATCATAAAGCTTAACTTCACCCTAATTTCCTATGGACATAGAAATTAGGGTAGAATGATTAAAGGTTTTCTCACCAAGGACTTGGGAGAAAATACCCTTGAGAATTGGTAGTAATTGATATTTGTTGATGCAATAGTGACTCAGAGTTGTTACAGGGATAAATCATAAACATTCCTTGGCATTGTTCCTCTTACCTTGCAAACCCTTAATTTTCATTATTATTTTCTTTTACCTTTATTTTTATAATTTTTAATCTAAAAATTCAAATCAGACTTTTTGTTTAATTGAACGATGAATTGAACTCAATATTAACTTGCAGTTTTTGAGATCGACATTCGGGGAATTTCCCCTTTATTACTATAATAGGCAAAATAGTACACTTTCTATTTTTGTCGATCAGGTATCATTGTGGTGGTATCGATCTCATTTCAATCAAACAAAATAACATAACTTGGACCTTTAGTCTCAACTTCAAAATTATACAAACTACTATCAAAATATGTAGTTATCAGGTCCAACTCTCAACGAATTCAACATAAAACGAATAAAGAAATTAACTTCAATCTTAACATGATAAGCCAACAAACATTCTCAACCCCGATGTTAAAGAATAAGAGTAAAACTTCTAAACAACGATGAAACTAAACGAAGTAACTCCATGAGCTAACTTCCATTTACAACAGCCAACTATAAAAATGAAAGAAAATGTCATGAAAGGAAACGGGGTGAGAAACAACAATCCAATATAAAAAGTATAAAGAATGCTAAGGTAGAGAATACATGACAAGCACACATTCATTACACAATCATCCACAATATATTCTCACATCCAAATCATGATATGATGTAGATATTCTCAATCAATCAATCAACATCATGAAACAATCAACTACATATACAATTATGTATGCAAATGTACTCCATAATTGACTAATTATGCATGGGGTACCATTCATGAACACTCGGGTTCATCTCAATCTCGATCCCCACCATAGGACTAGAGCACACTAAATCATTACCATCACCATAGGTAATGTTTCACCATTCCCATATAACACCGACTACTTGCTCCCAATCCCCACCAAAACTAGATTGAAGTTCGTACACCATGAAGCATGAATCTTGACAACATGCATTATCACCAAAAGGTTCACCAAAAGGATCACCATATACATCTCACCATTTATACACTATATCATTCATCACACGCAATAATCAATCATCACGAAATCGTCATAAAGTATGCATAACTCATTATAACAACATGTTCAACAACCTTTAAAACATTCCAATCATTCATCCATTATTTCATAACTTGAATCAAATATATATGATCATCAACTCACATCACAACAATATCAAACAATGGCTAACAGTAGCCAACCAGTCAACAAAAGTCAAAAAATCAGATTCTTCACTCCAATACAAGCAAACAACCAAATTATGCAAGTTACATGTGCATGACTACCATGGGCGTCATGGCATGATTCCCATCATGAACCCGGGCACGATGGCTACCATGGGCGTCATGGCATGACTGCCATAGTAGTCATGAATAATCAGAATGTCAAAAACACGTTTTCAGTGATGGAGATTAAAGCAAACTAGGAGGCTAAAATGACATATTCTAGTAGTGACATGACATATATTCATCCATAGCATATTATTTTCATGGTTTAGCACATTTAGTGCATCAATCCCTCAAAATCATATTGACCCTAAAACCTTCAAAAACCTCAAACATGGTGGAAAACGTCAATATCTCAAAACAGAAAATAGTACACATATATGCACATGAAATTCACCATTAAAACAATCAATAACATCAAAATATCATAGACATTCAGAATTAATCACATCCCAATTTCCCTAAAGAGAGTAAATGGCCTCTCATCTCTACCTGTCATGCAATACACCTAGATTGGTAGCCATTTATCCCCCTTACCTTAGATTTCCAGCAATGATAATGAATTGAACAACTTCTATGAGTCCCTCTTCCCAATCTTAGCTCTCCTTCCCAAAAACTCTTGGTTCCTCTTGTCGTGGCGGGAAAAAATTTGAGATTAAGCTATTGATTAACTTAACTCAGAAAAGTAAGAGTTATCACCGAACTTTATTGTTTCCAAAGGGAATGTGAAAAAGGTCGAACAAAACCCACAAAAGGAAAAACAAAAGAGAAATCTTGATACAGGGGGTTAGTTATGAAAGGGGACGGTATTAGCACCCTTCACATCTATGGTTCTCCATAGGAACCACTTGCAAATATGTGTTTATAAAAAAAGTTGGGTTGTTTGTTGATTGAGTTAAATTTGAAAATACATTTTGTCGTATTCGAGTGGAAAACTCAACTTACTTCCCATAAGTATGAGGAAATGAGAATTTGCATCATCTTGATATGGAAAACTTTTACTTGGACTTTCTCACAAGCACGTCCCAACATTCAAGTGAAAAATGTCAATTATTTTTTAATATATTGTAGAAGTATAGTGGTTTGCATCACTACAAGAATAGGCTAATATTCAATCTTTTTAAAAAAAAATGCTCTTAAAGAAAAGTGCACAAAGGCACAAAAATAAATTTGATGAAGTTTGTCTTTTTTAGAAGTTTTGAAAAAAATTTAAGTATACTTAATGGTTTTAGCATTTATTGAGAAAAAAAACTCTAGATCACTTGACAAAGTCAAGGTTTATTAAGAAAGTGTGTGAAGTTTGAAAAAAAAGAGGTTTTTGAAATAGGGAGAAGTTTTGAAAATTGAAGAAATAGGAAGGAGATGAAGAGACTATCCTAAAACATAAAGTAAATGACATGAAATAAAAGGTCTCATTGTAAGGTAGCCCAAGAGAGAGCCTTTTGTGTGTGTAAGTGTACTAACCACAAGATGGAGCAAGCATTTGACATTGGTCAAAATAAGCATTCGTTTCCCTTTAGATTGAGCCACAAGATGAAAAAGCACATAAGCAGATGAATAATAAAGCCACAAAGCCACAAGGAAACATCCAAGTCATAAATTGAAGATCAAAGAGTCCAAAGAGATCACAAGGTCTCAGATGAATCACAAAGTATCAGATATACCCCAAGCAAGGGGAAAGCACTAACTCCTACGGTCTAAAGTCTAAAATACTCCTCAAGAAAGGGATAGTAACACAAAGTCCATAAGATCAGATTAAAGGCAAGATTGCAAATAACATGAATGTAAATGACATAAATGTAAAGAGCATAAATGTAAAGTTAGGTGTTAGGTGTTAAATGTTAAAAGACAAAGTCTAGTCATCACATGGGATTATCTATCAACAAGTCAAAGGACTCAAACATATGTTACACCAAGGTATAAACGATTATTAACTCAAAGTGTTAAAAATATGATCAAATGATCATTTATCAACATATTAAATTAGGGAAGATTGAATCAACCAAGGGACCATCAATCAATGATTTGAAATGTTGAAGATCTTATCAACCAAGCAATCATCAAAGATCAAATCAAGCTAAACAAAAGTTTGAATAAAAATAAAACAAAAATGATTTTAAATTTGATTAAAATGGAAATTAAATGAAAAAATCCAAGAAAAAGATCAAAATGTAAAAGAAATGGTTAAAAAAATTATATGAAGTCAGAAATATTACAAATAAAATGACCTCAAAAGTTGGATGCAAAAATATTTGAAAGTGATCAAAAATAAAATGGAAAATGAAAATGAAATGAAAAAATAAAGGAAAATGTCAATTAAATGCAAAAATGGTTTTAAAAATTATGCAAAAAAATATATGTGATGCAAAATATTTTTAAAGATTTTGTGTAAAAATTTGGATCAAAATGAGTTAAAAATCAATCAAAATAAAATCAGAAAAAAATAAAAATAAAAAAAAATGTTTGAATTAGGGCGTCAACAGCTACTTTATTTGAAAAAGCATGCACAGGTCAACTTCATCTTCAATCATGATTCAATTTCTGTAAATCACGAACTAGGTGTTTTTAGCATTGTCATACCCCAAAATTTACCCTACCCTTCATAATGTTCACCTAGGTCATTAACCCTAATCATATGCATACCTTCATGGTCAATCATTTCATTTTTATAAGCATTGGTTCAATATAAGAAAACAAACATCATGGACTCAAGGTATGGTGTTTGTACTTGAGGAAAACAAGGGTTTTCCAAGATCATCTTGAGGTGTGCTCCACCAAGCATAAAACCCTGATTCTTGAGTTTTTGCTTGGATGATCCATGTGTGTGCATTTAGGATTGAGGAATCAATCCATATCTTTGTTTCAACTATATGAGGTCCATTTTCTTGAATCAAGTCTATACATGTGGTGATCATTTTGGTCATTTCATTGGTTTGCTTGATTAAGTCTCTTGAATGATCATTGCATTTGACTGGTTGGTTGGGGTCCATTCATTCATGATTTAATTTGAATCATTAACAAGGTGCATTCTATTGGCTTTGGTTCAAATTCATTAGGATGGCATGGCTTAATTCATTTGATTCGTGTTCATCCTAGGGCATACAAGTTCATTCTAGACTTTGAATATTTGGTCATGGCATGTGGATTAGGTCTTTTTCATTCATGGCCATGGTCATATTTGCTTGATTCAAATGTGTCTCATTCGAAACCTTCCATATAATTTGATTCATACATTTCAATGGCATTTGTAATACACAAGGTTACAAGTCCATCATTCAACTTTTAAGATCATATTTATGAGCCAAAATATTTACTTGTATTTAGGACACTTGCATCTTTTGTAAGTCATATTCAAATTCAAATTCATATGCTAGTTCATTTGTATTTCAAATCCATCAATACATTACAATTTTTACATAAAAATCAAACCATACAAAAAATACAATTTTTTACTTAAGTTGACTTTTGGTCAACTTTTGACTTTCTAGTCAACTAGTTGACCAAAGTCAACTCACCTAAGGGTGACTATCCTAAACCCTAATCCCTATTTTTACTTGTCTATAAATAATATTTTTTTGGGAATCTTCAAAGCTCCACATTTTGGAATTTTTCTATAAGCCAAGGTTTTTCAAATGAAAGTCATCTTGAATGCCTTTTGCTCAATCCTCATGTGTGCACCATCCTGCAAAAACAGCCATAAACACTATTATCATCATACATCCATATTGATTTCAAACATGTCCAACTTCATTAACATAGCATCCAATTATAACATGGCTTGCATACCATAATTAACTAACTATCCATTCAAACTTACTTATAGAACAACCATCCCATATTCATTTAATAGAAAAATTTCAAAATCAAATAACTCGTAGATCCCTATTTCTAACAGTGGATTACACTAGCTTCAAACCAGTCATTCATTACAAACATCATTAACATCAATAGCATGACAAAAAAGTAGTTGCTAGCATAATCCAAATTATTGAAATACAAGAGACTAAGAGACATTTGAATAAACCGTGGATTTTGAAAAGCACTGCGGAGAGTTTATTATATATAGAGAGATTACAACTAATTACATGACATAGTCGATGTGAGACTATTTTATATACAAATATTCTTAACATTATATATTTACAAATATCAACACTCCCCATCAAGATTGAGCATATATGTCAAATGCATCAAACTTGTTACATATATAATTAGTTTTGGGGCTTCGTAGAGATTTCATAAACATGTCTGCCAATTGATCATTAGAGTTGGCAAAGTTTGTGAGGATGTCACCTGACTCGATTTTCTCTCTGACAAAGTGACCGTCTATCTCAATATGTTTGATCTTCTCATGGAAGACTAGATTTGAAGCAATGTGTAATGCAACTTGATTATCACAAATAAGTGTCATTGGGCTTGCTTCTTCAATTTGAAGTTCCTTGAGCAACTGTTTTAACCAAATAAGTTCACATGTTTCCATTGACATGGCCATATACCCTGCCTCGGTGCTTGATCTTGCAACTAAGTTTTGTTTCTTACTTTTCCAAGATATAAGGTTTCCTCCAACAAGTACGCAATACCTAGAGGTGGATCGTCTATCAATGGGTGACCATGCCCAATCAGCATCAGAGTATCCAACTATCTATGTCCTTTATTTTCATATACTAGGCCTTTTCCTGGACCACATTTGATGTATCTCATAATCCGAATAACAACATCCATGTGTTCCTGAGAAAGGGAATTTAATAACCGACTTACCATACTAATTGCAAAAGAAATGTATGGACGAGTATTTTTGGATAATTCAACTTTCCAATCAATCTCTTATACCTTCCTGAGTTAGATAGAGCCCCCCCTGATTGGATAGTAGTTTGACACTTGGATCTATAGGAGTATCAACTGCTTTAACATTCAACAAACTTGTTTCTTCAAAAATATCCATAGCATATTTCCGCTGAGAAATCACCAAACCATCTTTAGATTGGGCTACCTCAATACCCAAGAAATAGTGAAGTTTACCAAGATCTTTTGTATGAAATTGATTCGATAAATGTTGTTTTAACTGGAGTATACCATGTTGATCACTACCAATTATGACAATATCATCTACATACACAATAAGATAAATACACCCTTGGTCCGAGTGATGATAAAAAACAGAATGGTCAGCTTCACTATGGACCATACCAAACTGTTGTACTACAATGCTGAATCTGCCGAACCAAGCTCTCGGAGATTGCTTATGACCATAAAGAGACATGTGTAACCTACACACCACATTTGATGACTCCCCATGAGTAACAAACCCAGGTGGTTGCTCCATATATACTTCCTCTTCAAGATCACCATGTAAAAAAGCATTTTTGATGTCAAGTTGATGAAGAGACCAATGTCGAATGGCTGCAATGGCTAGAATAAGTCTAATAGATGCCATCTTGGCTACAAGCGAGAAAGTATCACTATAATCCAATCCAAAAATCTGAGTGTATCCTTTGGCTACCAAGCGAGCTTTAAATCGATCAATCTTACCATCTGGACCAACCTTCACTATATAAAGCCAACGGCAACCTGCTAAAGATCTCCCATGGGGTAGAGGAACCAATTCCCAGGTACCACTGCTTTGAAGAGCACATATTTCATCAATCATTGCTTGCCTCCACTCAGGGTGAGATAATGATTCACCTGGAGTTTTAGGAATAGAAATAGAAGACAAAGAATACAAACAAGTATACTGCAAAGGGGAAAGACAATGATAACATAAATCAATATAATATGGAGAAGGATTTCATGTTTTACGTGTACCTTTTCGAAGGGAAATCGGAAGATCAGACTCAGGTTGCAGGATCAAATCTGGTGATGGCGAAGGCGTCGGAGGAGAGTCTGTAATGACCTCAGGGGCAGGGACGACAGGCGTTGGGTGACAATGCTGACCATGTGTTAAGAGTCCAACATCGGATAATATATGGCCTGAATATGTGTTTATAAGTGGGGGAAATCCTTACTCTACCAACCAGTTTTGTAGGGTTAAGTTAGGCTGAACCATATTTCTTAACATGGTATCAGAGTCTCGTTTAAGATCCAGTGGGCCGCCTACTATGGTTTCCGCTATCGGGCCAACCACCATTTATTTTCATGCTCTAGTTGTCTATTTCAAAGCGTGAGGGTGTGTGTTTAGAGTCTCACATCGGATAATATATGGCCTAAACATTTGTTTATAAGTGGGGGCAATCCTCACTCTACCAACCGGTTTTGTAGGATTAAGTTAGGCCGAACCACATTTCTTAACAATTATTTGTGAACATGTATATATAACGATGTTGTTAGGAACTTGTGTTGTATCAGTACCAATTAACATTATGTATAATGTATTTTCTAGATGTATATTATACATGGTGTTACACTCCAAGAACCATCATGCCCGACAGTGACAAAGTTTTCACTAGGCACTTTTGGAAATATTTATTCAAGTTAAGTGGCACCATTTTGGCTATGAGTTTGGCTTATAACCCTTAAATAGATGGATAATTTGAGGCAGTCAACAAGTGTTTAGAGAAGTATGTTAGGTGTTTTTCTACTCACTCACCCAAATTATGGCATAAATTCCTTCCATAGGAAGAGTTTTAGTATAACACCTCTTATCATTTGAGCATTTGAATGACACTATTTAAGGTGTTTTGTCTATATCCTCCCACACTCATCAAATACTCTCCCATCTCATATTATCCCTCACAAGTCTATGACATGTTGATGGACCGCAATGAAATCCTATAAGGTCTCAAACATAACTTGACCAAAGCACAACACCAAATGAAGAAGTTTGTTAACAACAGGAGACGACTCTTAGAATTCCAAGTGGGTGACTTGGTTTTTGTTAAACCAAAGCCTTATAATCAACACTATGCGACAATACATAGTAATCAAATGTTGGGTATGTGTTACTTTGGACTATTTTAGTGTTATAAAGAGTTAGTTATATTGCATATAAACTGTTGTTGCCTCTGATGGCTCAAACCCATCTTGTTTTTCACATATACGTTCTGAAGCCTTGCAATGGAGGTCATACAAATCCTTATATTGCCATTGACTACCGCTGAACATGGGTTGATTCTGACACCTGTTATTATCATTGATACTCGTACGATGTTTCAGAATAATCAAATAGTCCCACAAGTCTTGATACAATGGGAATGTATGACATAAGATACAGTCACTTGGGAAAACTCATTGGAGTTGGCTAACGGGTACCCCAATATTAACCTTGAGGACAAAAGGTCACTCTTAATGGGGGTAGTAATGTCATGAGTTCAAATGACATTAAAAAACATACAAATGCCACATCATATTTGTCTTAAGAGAAATATGATGTAGTAAAGGAGAATGGATAGGTTGAAAGTGATCCATATAGTGAGGGGAATTGAGGAGAAGCATGAGAGGCCTAATTCCTAATCAAAAATATGCTAGAGGAAATGTTTAAAAGGGGAGTTATATCTAATGATTGAGTGTGAAGAATTTGTTGGAATTTTTATGTCTCTCCCTTTCTCCCTATAACTTTCTTCCTTACATAGGTTCTCTCCAAAATCCCAGTACTTGTTTTTAAAACTTTTCTTTATTGTTTCTTATCAAATTAAGGAAAATTATCCGAAGTTATTCCATCTTTGTGTTGCATATTCTACACCTCTTACAATTTTTTACTTTAGTATTAATCATTTTTGTTAATGTATGCCTTAAAATCTTAAGTGATGAAAAGAAATAAAATATGTTTCAAGTTTTCCATATATCAAAGAGTCTCGGAGTCTGACTTGCGGTGAGTCTGGTCCATGCGATTGGATCTGTTCATTAATGTTAGACTGCTTTATATTAATTTAGAGGTATTCTAAGATACTCAAAGATACTCTAAATTAATATAAAAGATGCTATAGAATATTTATAATATTCTAAACTAATATAAAAGATATTATAAAATATTTATAATATTCATATTCTAATAATTAATGGGTTTTGTTTTGAGCCCATTAAGGATCGGTTGGATTTCAGCCGTTATAAATATGTGTCTTTATAATTCTTTTCTTCACAACCTTCAGAACTTTAAAGTTGAAGATACAAAGAAGAGTTTGAGAATCCAAGTGTAATTTTAGAGAAGCAAGAGTAAATTCTTAAGAGTGTGTTCTTGAAATTTGGAAAACTCTTAGATGTATCTAAAGAAAATTGGGAAACACTTTAAAACAATTTAGCTTTGTGTGATTCATATATTGAGAGTTGAGAGATTGAGAAACATTTGAGTAGAAATGAGGTTTGATTTGTGGGAACTCCAAAGACTATTTTTCTTGCAGCTTATTTATCATTTCTTGTAACAACTTTTGAAAATATAATGAATTGGAGAGTTGTTCTCTCTTTCGGAGTAGATCGTTTAATCGAGCTGAGTAAACAAGTAATTATGTTCTTGTTTTTTATCTTCTTTTGACTTGCTGTGGTTTTACTTTCACTTTTGATATATTATTATGTTACTTTAGATCATCTTAAATAAGTTATTGTGTTTCCGTCTTTTATCTTCTTCTATCTTAATGTGGTTTTGTTTTTATGTTGTGCAATTTAGACAACTTATTTTGATTGTCATTATTTTTTATCCTTACACATCAATTTTTTTTTATGTTTGAATTTTAAATATCCTTTTATCAATTGTTTTGCATTATTCTACCAATTTTGTACAACAATTTTAATTCTAATGAACACATTGTTTTTTTTTTGAATTCATTTAAAAAGCAAAATAAAACAACTCATAGAAATTATTTTTTCAACACTATTTATATACATGTCTTATTTGACCGATTATTCACCTCCTCCTACAAATCTTAAAACGAATCCAACATCTTACTATAGTTGATTATTTTCCCATCTAATCATTCAATTAATCTAACCTATTATGTACTAGTACTGTAATTAAGATGAGACATTTAATGGATTGACCTTTGCACCACCTAGTCAACATTATCATCTCATGTTCTTTTTTTTTCTTTGAGGTTGAATCCTAATTCCGCACCTAATTAATAAGCGTGTGTTTGAAAATGAAGAAAGAAGCATTGAATGATACTCTAAGTTGCAGAATGAAAAACGTTAACCCCTTTGCCTTTATTAATATATTCCAGTTATTCAATAAAATTCTGAAGTTAATTGTGAATAATAATAAATTTTGATCGGACCTTTTATAGATAAATTTATCGTTAACAACTAAACTCTTTTTTCAAATTTAAATTTAACCATAATTAAAGAAACTTCATTTTTATTGTTGGCTCAACAATGTGGTATATTGGTAATTACCAATGAATAAACTATATTTAGAATGATAAGCTCAATGTATAAAATATAAGATTATGTGATACACTACTATAATTTATGTGGAAAAATATCACATAATTCCTAACAAATGCAAATGTAGTTTATATTTTTATTTATTTAAAAGTGATATTTTATTTTATTTTATTTGCAAAATAATTTATTCTTGTAGCTTTTTTAATAACTAAGGGTTAGATAAACATATTTTATTATCTAATTCATCTATAGTTGTTCAAAATCCGAACATATCATTTTTTAAGATGGATTGTAAGAAAGAAAAAATCTTCAAGATTATGTGTTGTATGTTGTTTTATTAACACGAATCTTGAACAAAATATTTTTTCTACTTTTGCAATCTATCACAGATTATGATATTTTTATTGTTGTTCTTTCCACCTCTTACAAGACCATTGTTATATTTTAGAATAACCTTTATATGTTGTTAATAAAAAAAAATACTCCATAATTTATTGTTTTTCTTGGCTGATAACATTGAAATATTTATTCCTAAACATATTGTAAATTACAAGAAATGTTGTTATCATTTACCATTTATTCCTAAACATATTGTAAATTACAAGAATATTTATTCACAAAGAAAGTGGTGAATGAACAAAAAAATGAAAAAGAAAATAATATATGTTACTTTCAATTTTTTATCATTTACCATTTTCTTCAAGTAATATATTACCTCGGTTCCTCTATAAAACCGAGGGGAAAGTCTCTATTTTATTTTTTAATTAAAAAAGAAATAACTTTCCCTTCAGTTTTATAAAAGAACCAATGTGTATAGTTACTTAGTTAACCTACAACGAGTCTATGCCCTACATTTATACAGTAACAACGCTCAAGATTATGCCAACACATCAATCCACAAGAAATCATCTACATCAAATAAGAATGCGAACACCACCACAATATATTTGGGACATTATCTTGTGAAACTCAAACATTGTTAATGAAAGCATTTGCCATTAAAAATAATTGGAAGGGTGGAATAAATCTCTGGGATGGACTATAAGTGCAAAAAAAAAATTGTTTCAAGGTTGGTGTTTTTACATAAAATGTTATCGTTTAACTAGAATTTTATGTTATGTATCTAACCTTTTTTATGTTAAATAAAAAATTGGATTCGTGCAAAACCATTGAAAATGAAAAGCAATGAGTATGCAGCAAAAATCTGGATTTGTTCTTCTCCAAGAATAACAGTGGTGATGATGAATCAAATTTGTCAAAAATGTGTACTTGTAGATTGAAACCAAAACAATGTAATATAAGAAACTTTGTATTTTAAATTATAAAATGTATACTTGTAAATAATGTAATTTAATATTATGTGTAAACAATATAATTTGTATTTTAAAATATATATTTTTTACCCCTCGGTTATTCACAGAAACCGAGAGGTGCGTGACGTTAATTTTGAAATACAAAAAATGATGTTATTGGGGATCAAATCAATGACCGTTTCAACTATCCCTTCAGTTAATCAGAAACTCAGGGGTAAAGTGACAAGTTTTCATGTCGCCCTTCGTTACTTCACTTTTGTAACTGAGATAAAATCTCTTTTGCGGCCGAGGTAAAATATGTTTTTTGTAGTGGTGATAATATAACTGCATTTGAATTGCCACACAATAGAGTAAGAGAAACATAATTGATGTGCAATTCAGATAAGAGTGACTCAAGCCATATCAATTCAGAGCTATTGTGTGCTATAGCTCGATACTCAACCTCAGTGTTGAATCTAGCCACAAGTGATTGTTGACCAAATGACTCTAAGAGGGGGTGAATTGTGATGATCAGATTCCTAAAAACATGGTTTATAAATATGCTTTGACTTAAAATGATTTATGTTAGATAAATAGACAATGAAAAAGCAACGGGATAATAGAGAAGAGAAGAAACGGAGAAATAAGTAGCAAAAAAGATAAATACCATAAATAAAAGAGATAAGGGATAGAAAGACCACATCAAAGATTAATCATAGTTCGGTCTAACCACTTGGCCTACTCCAGTCCCCAAGAGTTTCTCCTTTAGATTCCACTAAAATAAACTTGATCTTTTATTCAAGATCAACCCACAAACCTTTCTATAAACAACTAGAGTTTTTACACGGTCTTAGCTCAATAACCTTAACTAGAGCTTTTACATATACTCAACTCAGTAACCTTTACCAAAGCTTTTACACAACTTAACTCAATAACTTTCACCCAAAAGTTTTTACAGGTTTAGATTGCAATCTTAAAAACTATTACAAAGAGATCACAATAGAACTATGTTCTTAGCAATTACAACACAACATCAATACAATACAACTCTCAGATGAAACTTTTCACTCTTTTGATACTAAGGCATCTCTAGTGAAAAATAACTTTATAAAATAATGGGAGAAATAAAGATAGAATAAAGTTTGTATTCACAATATTGATGTATTTTAAAATATTGAGAAACCTCCTTTATATAGGAAAAAATATGACTAAAAAATGAAACAATCCATGGGCCTTTTACCATGTTAATAAATTAAATCCACGTGTTAAACAATTAGTTTCACCAAAAAATGAAAATTTGAATTTCAATGTCCCTTAACCGATTAAAAGACTTCTTAATCGATTAAGAGGCATTTTACTTTGTTTTAATTGATAAGAAGTAAAGCTTAATCGATTAATAAATGTATTTTTCCTTCCTAATTGATCAAACAAACATCTTAGTCTTTTTAGCACTTGCCCGGATTGATTTTAAGAAGTTTTTTAAAAAAGATGAGAGGTTGGAAAATATTTGTGTGTGTGCACTTTGTCTTAGTACCTCAAGACTTACTATATTTTTATTTATAATAAGATGATAATCAATTAGATATAACGCTAAAAGTAAAATTAAGCGAGCTTTCACACTTTCACATCTTCAAGTTCATAACTTTAAGATCCCTCACTTTCACATCTTCAAGTTTATAACTTCAAAATCTCACACTTTCACGTTTTCAAGTTCATAACTTCAAGATCTCACACATTCACATCTTCAAGTTCATAACATTAAGATCCCTCACTTTCATGTCTTCAAGTTATAACTTCAAAATCTCACACTTTCACATTTTCAAGTTCATAACTTCAAGATCTCACGCATTCACATCTTCAAGTCTATAACTTCAAGATCTCACACGTTCACTTCTTCAAGTCCATTTGCTTGATTAACCTTTGTCTAGCACTTTTAATTGTAATTTGAAACATTTGCCTAATGATACTTGAGATATATCTTTCTTTGATCAGATGTCATCATCACGAACCTTTTACAGAGTTGTGATATTCAAAACAACTTTAGCATATTACATGCATCACACATAGAACCATATTCTCCACCTTTTTTTTATGATAACAACGTTCATCTTTCAAGGAGGTGGTAAAATAGAAAAGTATATATAAATTTTTTGGAGTGGTTAACACCCTCCACAATTAAAAAGAGTTTACTCTACTCCCCCTGAAAGTATACTTCTCTCTACTTGCCATTATCAAAAAGGTGAAAATAAAAAAGAATAATAAATAACACATAGATCTTATATAACTCATATAAGCAAAACATAATTCATATATTAGAAAGAGGAGAGGGTTACGTAAAGAAAATAAAAGCAAAAAATAATAAAATAGCTAAATCAAACAATAACAAGATAATTATACTAAATGTCTCTGTCACCAAAAAGCCTAAGAGGAATAGGTACTCTGGAGTCATCTATGTTGCATGCTTGAAAGGCAACTTGGACATCATCTGGTTCATGATCCTGACATGCGCTTGTTGGTTGTTATGATTCTTGGACAAGTGACTTCAAAGAAAAGAGGTTGGTGAATTATGGAGATATGAAAACAAAGTCCAACTAAAAATTATTTGATAAATGAAATAATTTAAAACGATTTTGTAAAGAAAAACAAAAAATAGGCAGCATAATAAATAAAGAGATACGAATAAGAGTAAATAGCAAAAATATAAAGAGATACGGGTTGAGAGAATTGCACCAAGATTTATACAGTTTCAACCTAACCACTTTATCTACTCTTTTTAATAGGTTATATTCATTAACCTTCTTACAACTAAATGTGAGTCGACACACTATCCTCCAAACTAAACATAACATTTTCGTTAGGACAATCTCGAAACCAAATGAGAGCTTTTACACTAGCCTGAGCTCATGAACCACATGAATACTTTAATGGACAATCGCATGAACCAAAATAAGAGCTTTTACATTATGCTGAGCTCACAAACCAAATAGAGATTTTGACGGACAATCTCATAAATCAAACAAGATATTTTACTAGTTTATCACATGAACCAACAACTTCTCGCAAGAGATATTATACAAGAGACAAAGTCCTCTTGTGTAAATTACAATAACACCCCCATCACTAGAACAAAAACCTCACTAATATTTTTCACTCTCAAAGCACTAAGCCAATTTAGTAAAAAATAAAGAAATGGGAAAGGATAAAATAGAAAGTAGAAAGTGAGAAAGTATATAGAAACACATTTTGTGGTGTATTTTGAAAGTGATTAAAAATCCTCTATCTATAGGAGAAATTGATTAGAAATGTTTAATCGATTAGGAAGCTTTATGTCTTACTCTGACAGATTGGTTAAGGCCCTTAATTAATTAGAAAGTGTATACAAGTTTCCTAAATGATCAAAGATATCTTTGGGCAATCCCAAAAGCACCTTGATGCTTCCCGTATATGTTTTAGAAAATTTATAGAGGTTTAAAACATTTTTAGTTGGGTGCGTGAATTTCCTTAATAATTTAAGAATTACTCTAATATCTTTACAATACTCTAATCACTCAGACATAGACCAAGCGAGCTCTCATACTTTCTCTCTTTCACAATATTTAAAGCTTCAAGATCTTTTGTTTGTTTCATCCTTGATTTAACGCTTTATCTGAGACTTGATTTCTTCTTAGCGATGAGGCTTGATAAGGCTTCTTGATAGATATCATCATCAGATATTACTTGACTAGAGATCACCAGGGGTTCCATTGAACACTGATTAACATTAGGTGATGTCCTTATAAATAATGCCTTATATTGATCTCAAAAAAAACATCTAGATAACATATTAATATTGATATAAAATTTTGATCATCACTTAACTAATGAAGACTTCACATCATAGTGTTATCATCGTCAAAACTATCGTGATCATCTACCTGTCACATAACCTGTACCTGCAAGCACATAGATCCACAATGATGGTGTTGATAATAACTCTAGTATGAGGATTTTAAGGAGTCTTGTGACCGAATTTCTCTAGGTTTGAAGTTCCTGCTTGATAAGATATAAATTGCTAAAGTTGGGAGGCTCTCTTTGATGTTTTAGATCCATTATACACCAAGGATATATTTTAGTCTTTGATTTTCATCTCACTCAATGCGTGCTTACTAATTTTAGAGCAATTGTCAATTGATTCTTTCATTTCTAAATTGAATCTAACATACATCAGATTTTTCGTAATCAAGTCACCATATGGTAACCATGTTCTTTCCTTTCTCCGCCTTTTCAACATGTGTTGGATTACCCCACTATCCCAATTAGTTTGAATCTTGTTGGCTAGTAACCGTATGATCACCACAAAGTTTTTTAACACTTTCTACAAATTATAAAACAGGAAACTAAATAGTGAATGAAACAAACATTTGGAGTCACAAATCCAACAATAAGAAGGAATTTATGACCTACTGATGGATCAATTAAAAGTGATTGAAAAGAAGAGAGAAATATAAATCTTCTAACGCACTAGGGGCTAGGGGTGTACATGGGTTGGGTAAACCCAACACACTCGGTCAAACCAATCCAAACTGACCCAAAAAATATGTTGGGTCGGGTAAATGGGTGAACATAGTTTTCAGAAAGGTAAAACCATTCAAATTAATTGGGTTTCGGGTAAATCTGAACCCAACCATAAAAACCATAAAACTCAGAAATTAAAAAGCCATTTTCAAAAAATGGAAAAATTAAAACACATTAAAATCTGAATGAAAATGAAAGGACTCTCGCCTTCTCCCAAAAATATATGTCGTCTTCTCTCTCTCTCACCTTCTTCTATGTCATTGATAAAAACAACATTTTCTTACCTCTCCTTCTTCCAACATATAACCTACTTGAGCAGTAACAATATCTCTCCCTATCGCTCACTCAATTGTGATTCACTCAAAGAAATCAAACCGAGAAAGAATACCATTCAACCCTCCGTACCATCGTTTTGTATCAATAAAAAATGGTAAATATCCTTTCTCGGTTCAGTTTTTCATTTTCAGATTCCTCAAATTTTCCTTTTTAGGTTAATTGAAATACATGATTAGATGCCTCTGAAGCATCTTTATTTAATTTTCTTGGACATTTTGGTGCATTGAGTTGCAACTTTTTTTCCCTCTGTATCCAATTGAAATAACATTTGTATGCCAATTTTTTTCTATGTTGTCCCTTTGATTGTAGTGCTTATATTATCTATTGTTTGATATAATATGCAATCATTGTTACTGTAGGAGAATATGAATGCTGATTATGTTCCTAAAAATGTTGTGGAAACTCCAATTGATTTTGATTCAGACGAAAACTCACAAGTTGAAGAGGACTTACAAGGTCAAGAGGAAGGTAATGCCAAAAACCCTTCTAGACGATATCGTGCTTGGGATCATTTTAGAAAAAAGGGAAACATAACAGAGTGTATTCATTATGGCTAAACATACGCTTCCAATGGTAGCAAGCATGTAACTATAAATCTGAATCAACATTATAAAGTTTGTCATAAGAATCCAAATAGGGTAATGGATAAGAAACAAAAAACTATTGTACTTGGGAAGCAAGTAGATGGTGATAATAGTGTGTCTTTTAAGCTTGTTGAATTCAATCACGAAAAGTGTAGATTGGAACTAGCTAAGATAATAATTATTGACGAGCTTCCCTTTAAGCATGTTGAAGGTGTTGGATTTAAAGGTTTTATGAGTCATGCTCAACCTCGTTTGAAAATTCCTAGTCGTGTAACAGTTGCTAGAGATTGTATGCAATTGTATAAGGAAGAAAAGATGGTCTTAAGATCTTTATTGTCTCTCAACTATCAAATGGTGTCATTGACCACCGATACATGGACCTCAATTCAAAATATAAACTATATGTGTGGGACATATCATTTCATTGATGAAGGGTGGGAATTACAAAAGAATATTATAGGCTTTGGGTTGATTTCTAACCATAGGGGTGACACTATAGGTAAAGCCTTAGAAAAATGCTTGAAAGATTGGGGAATTACTAAAATTTGCACAATTACAGTAGATAATTCCAGTCCTAATAATGTTGCTTTATCTTATTTGACTAGAAATATGAATGCTTGGAATGGAAATATCTCTCTTAATGGAAAGTATATGCATTTACGTTGGTATGCCCCTATCTTGAATTTGATTATGTATGATGGACTATCTCTTATAGATTCATCCATTATTAATATAAGGGCTTCTTGCAAGCATGTTAAGTCATCTCCATCAAGATTGGCATTGTTTAAAGTGTGTGTGAAAGATGCAAATATTTGTACTTCACAAAAGGTTGTAATTGATGTAGAAGCAAGATGGAATTCCACATATCTAGTGTTGGAGTTAGCTTCTAAATATGAAGAAGCATTCAACCACTTAGAGAGTGGGGATCCTTCATATGTATTTGAACTTGAGGTTATAAAAGGAACTCCAAGTGTGCATGATTGGAACCGTGCATAAATGTTTATTAATTCATTGAAGATATTTTATGATGCCACCCTAACTTTTTATTCTTCTTTGAATATAAGTGTTGATTGCTTCTTTAGAAAGTTGGTGAAAATTCATTGTGCATTGACATCATGGATTCAAGGTGAAGATGTTGTGTTGAAAAACATGGCATTGACTATGAAAGAGAAATTTGACAAGTATTGGAATGATGAGAATATAAATTATCTAGTATATGTAGTAGTTTATCTTGATCCTAGATACAAGGTTGAATATCTTGATTTATGTTTTAGATGGATGTATGGGGAGGAGAAGGGAAAAACAATAATTGTTAAACTTCCAGAACTCATAGGTAAATTGTTTGATCATTATTGCATCCTGTTGGTTTTGAATCTAATTATGCTACCTCTAGCTCTGCTAATACAATTCAAAGTGATATTGTTACTATGGGTGTTTGAGGTAATGTGGATATGGATGTTTTGCATCAGATAAGGGTTAAAAGAAGGAAAAGTGAACATAAATCAAGTGAGTTGGTGAGATACTTAGAAGATGATGTTGAAGATGATTATGATGGATTTGAACTTTTGAAATGGTAGAAAAGTAAGAGCACAAAGTACTTTGTTATTTCAATCATGGCTAGGGGCATATTATCCAATTTGAGATCCACCGCATCTTCTGTTTCTGCTTTTAGCATTGGAGGTCCTGTTTTTGATCCATATCATAGTTCTTTGAAAGCTGAAGCAGTTGAAGCTTTGGTTTGTACACAAAGTTGGATCAAACATGTCACAAGATTTGTTTTAGATGAAAACAAAGCATTTGATGCTGTGGAAATTGAAACAAGTACTAATTATATCTTAACATTTAGATTTTAATTTCATCTTTTATTTTTATTATAACATTGTTTCTTTTATCTCATAAGAAATGTCTGATTTGGATGATCTCGAAGATCTTGCAGCTGAAACCTAATAGCATTGAGAGATGTGACCAAAATTAAACTGGTGACTTCCTCCTTATATGTTGAATAACTAATGCATATTTAGTTTTTAGACTATACATTACTGATTACTGATTCAGGTATTTAGACGGGAAAAAATTAAGAGTTTGAAACAGAAGTACTAAATACGGTTAAGTTGTGAATTAGAATCCCTTTATTCTCTCTTGTTGACGTATGATGCCTTGTATGAATGGTCTTATCCTTATAATCTCACGGTGAATTAACAAAACCGTTATAGCCAATCCCCCACGAAATAACTCACTAACCACTACTTGGAGCTTTCTATCCCTAGTCCGCTAGTGTAAGTAGAGTTAGACGATGTATAGAACATTAATTCCCTATGCCACTACTCGGGGTCTCCTATCTCTATTCAACCAGCATAAGTAGAACAATTGTCCTAGGTCCAACACATAGGCTAAGGGTCAGTAATCCCTATGTGTCCAATATCAGATTAACAAAGTATCTCAAATAAAAAAATTAAGAATAAGCAAGACCTGAATAAAATTATAATTCAAAGGATTCATACAAAGTCAAACCGACATATAATACCAACAAGATTGAATAAGCTTCATCATTACACAACCTAAGCTAGAGGAGCTTTAGCTACTCATAATGAAAATTACAATACCAATTGAATAAAGAAGAATACCATATGAAATCCATTAAAGGATTGACCTTCATTGGCTTCCAATGTTCTCAAAATCACCCTTTGAAGCTGTAAAATCGTGCTTTGAGTGCAAGAATTCATAACCCTTGCCAAACTACTGAAAATCCCCTTAAAAAGCACTAAGAACGGGTCAGAACACGACAGAAAAAGCTCAGAAAAATACTCATCACGCACATTATACAAGCATCACGCACATGATGTAACCTCTTCAACTCTATCGCGCACATGATGGCATGCAATGGCACGCGTGATTATTCCAGTACATGTGTCAAAATTCACCCTTTTCACCAGAATTTCCACTAAGTCCCATCCTTCCATACTTGTTTATTTTTCACTCATTTTGGGTCTTTCTTCTTTATTTTGGCTCATCTTTCGCTCGTTTTTCACCGATTCTTCGCCTAATTATATGTAATAACAGACTGTTATCATAACCCTAAACTTAAACCTTTGCTTGTCCTCAAGCAACTCACTTGCAACTGCACATTTCAACAGACAACAAGTCGTACATTAACAATTAAACATCACCATATTTTGTCGTTACCTTACCATTATTTCAGCTTCTAATTTCTATCCATAAAATTCGAAGATTGTCCTCAATATTGACGAGTACTCAACCTATCTCTCAGCTCACTTTACTAGCTCAATGGTTGGGGTTATCACTCAATCAACATGAAAATAAATTATACATAGCTTGATCATCTTATAATATAGTTTATCATAGAAATCATAACACACACATAAGAGGTCTTTTCAGGTTATAACTTGACTTATGTTTGGGTAGGATATATTTGGAAAATAGGTTTAAACCTTTGGAGTTAGGTATCTAGTTCTCCTTCTATTGTCGTACCATTTCGTTCTTTTTATCGGTACTATAGTTTTGGTCATTCTTTTTTATTTTTTCTCTTTTTTTTAAGAAGTGACTTTTTCCATTTCTTACTTTCTCAATATTTTTAAATTTTTACCACTAAACTCTAGTACCCCAACCCCAAACTTAGAACTTTGCTCACTTCCAAGAGCAACCCCAAACTTAATCTTTTTCATTCCACTTTAAGAACTAAAATTCTACCTAGCTCTAAATAGAGGGTGGAAAGAAATAATATTTCAAGTCAAATGGTTAAGAGTTGTAGGCTACGTCACCGAAAGAAAGGCTTAGGCTCAAAGTGGCTAGCAAAGGATGTTCATAATACTACAAGGTGGCTACAAATGCTCAAAGTTATAAACAAAGAACTTGCCTCAATGTGTGTCAATCAAACTAGAAAACTCAATCGGAAATAGATCAAACTAGATAAAATAAAATTGCACGGATACACTCTAAGAAAGAAAAAGTGAACAATGAAAATATTTTGGTTCAAACCTTACCAGATGAGTCATATGAAGTTTGAGTACAAGTTTGTTGATTCTTTTATCTTCCTTTTCCTTCAAGTTGTCAGTTGCTTTCATTATGATCAAGTCCCTTTTTTTCTTGGATCATTTGTTCAATTCTAGAGTTAGAACTTGCAATCTGAAAAAAACATAAGCAACTACAAACAAATTTATTAAGGACACAGAGATCTTCATGGAAAAGATTGATGCTTGAGTAACTACTTCCTCTTAGGTTGGCCTTGAATAGAAATAAAAGAAATACTGCTGTCATACCCCAAAATTTGCCCGTTAATATTACAAGGCATTTCTCAAGGCACTCCAACTCATTGTTCAAGACATTGACCTTAAAAGGAACAAAGACCCAGCTCACATATAGCCAAATCCAGAAAATGGCCCAAACTGGCATGCTCGCTAGGCGAGCAACTCCTTCGCCTAGCGAACTCTTCGCTATGCCACTCGCCTAGTGAAGCTTGCGAATAACAGAAAATTTTGGGCTTCATTCTGAGCCCATTAGGTCACAAAAAACTATTATAAATACCAAGGACCTCATTCAGGAAAGAAAAAAAAAAGGAAACGAAAACCGGAGATAGAGAGAAGGCACAACAAACCCTGGAGGCTGACCCAGAGAATTCAGAGCAACCCTAAAGGAAACCCTGAAGGAAACTCATCTGCGCCAAGGTTATATCCGCCCAATTCAATCCGGCTCGCCCATTCAAGGTTGCAATTCAATTGCAAACAGGTTTGCATTACTATTACCGCTTTATGTTCTTAATAGGCATGTGGCATTATGATTGAATTTATAAAAATATCTTAAGTTTTGCATGTGAATTTAAGTATTATGAATATCTTGAATGTTTAACCATGTAATCTCTGTAATGGATGCCATAGGGTGTGAAGCTGGCTGAAATTGTACTGTTATCAAAACCAGAACCCGCAGCCGCTCGCTAGCCCATCGCTAAGCGAGCATGTAGCGAGCGTTCGCTAAGCCTTCGCTAGGCGAGGCAGGAGCGAACGTGACAGTCGCTGATTTTTCTGTTCTGTTCTATGTTTATCGAATCTGTTTTATTCTGTGATTTTTTTGTTCTGTCCTATTCTGTCCTACCGCTGTGTTCCTTTTGTTTGGTGCAATTCTCGATTGCACCCTGATTTGGTATTCTGACCTGTTTGCTGAGTTTTGTAAGGGTTCACATACTCCCTGAGAAGGTAGCTTGTTAGATATTCCACTTTATTTGTGGGATACCCTTGTGGAGATTCATCCTAATTACCTAATTGATTTTAATGTGGAGATTCATCCTAATTACTTAATTGATTATAATATGGACCTAATTACCTAATTGATTACAACTACCTAATTGATTGTAAAATATTGCCTTTGAATATGTGATCTTGGACCTCTCTTTGTTGCCTTGCGATATTACGGTATTACGGTCATGTCCCGCGAATGTGGGGATACACTTAGCAAAGACCCTTTGGCTAAATCATCATGTCCCTATAAAATAAATCATAGTCCCTCGGATGTTGCCTTCGAATATATGATTTTGTCCCTCGATGTCCCGTCGTTGTAGCCTACGGTTAAATGATGATCGTCCCTTCGAATGCTAAGGTATCCTTACAACTGTTGCCTTCAATGACCAAACGATGACCCTACGATGTCCCTTTACATCCAAAGGGATAAGACTACTTACTTCTCAATAGTAAGGACAGTTTTACCCTCATAAGGATAGGAAATGCCCATAAGGACCTTGGGTGGGTATAACTCTTAATTGCTGACTCACAAACTAAAACATCTTTCATACCTCACACCTTTCAAGACATCTTTTAGAAAATCACCACTTGGTATACATTCGTACTAGAATCATTGCCGAGTTATATTTTTCTAAACAACTTTCAAAACTAAACGAGATAACCACTTTGTATACATTCATACAAGAATCATTACAAAGTTAAATTCTCCTTTCAAAATATTTTCTAAGCAATTCACAAACACTTTTTTCAGACAAACATAAGTGATCAAGCAATTAAGAGCCCATGGATAACCATGGATACAAAGGGTGCTAACACCTTCCCTTTGTATAATGTACCTCCCGAACCCAAAATCTAATTAAGGTCTTTCCTGTTCTTTTCCACCTTTCCTTATTGGATAAAAGAAAAGTCGGTGGCGACTCTTGCTATCTGCGACATTTGCTTTCCAAAGCAAAACACCTAAAGTCAGTTCACCGTATGACAGAACTGGCGACTCTGCTGGGGAGAATCCTAAAAAGAGAGGTTACCTTAAAAACAAGATCACTTATTCAAATTGTCTGATTTACTTTTAAGGGATTGCTTGGGTATTTTATGCTTGAGTGAAAGATCCTACACCCGGATCTAGTGTACCTTAGGTAAGTAGCAAAAGATCATCGCGACTATCCGGCGTATACTGGAATGGTCAAAATGATGGCTACGGTTAATGTGACACTTTGGATGTCCTGATGTTCCTCATGTTTACTTGAGGAAAAATTTGGCTTCCGCGTGGTGTCATCAAAGCATTAACCAGACCTTTAGAACCCTAATTGACTCATCCTGGCCATTAGAAAGTAGTGAGATAACTGACTTCGGTTCCGACTGGGGTTGGTTGAGACTCGATACTACACTCTTTGAGATTGGACTTTAGGGAAGCTTCGGTCAACCACTTGGTGTTGCACTGAAGTGGACTTAAAGGAAGGTCAATGATTGGAGATCCTTCTAGAACCCGGTTACTATTCTAGGACAGGTTGAACCAACCAAACTTTAGTGGGGAGGGTATTTACCTATGGAACTCATGCAAGCCTTAAAACCTAGGAATGATTGTTGTGTGACTTGTTTGTGCTTGTTGTTTACTTAACATCATGACATCATAACATCATAACATCATAACATCATAACATCATAACATCATAACATCATAACGTCATGACATTGCACTAATCATTTCAAGGACTTAGGGATTTAACTTTGCTCTGTTTCGTAAGGCTATGGCTTCCAGGAAGACCATCCGGATCAATTTTGTAGCAATCTCTCCTCAACTAAAGAATTTAGTGTCAGAACTTCCTGATCAGGCTCAGTTCATCAAGAAACATGGTTCTCTCCTCAATTTGGTTACCACCGGTTTCAAAGAAGATATGATGAGAGTCCTATTCCAATTCTTCGATCCTAAACATCATTGCTTCACATTCCCAGATTATCAGTTGGTACCCACCTTAGAAGAATTTTCCAGGCTGCTTAGGATACCTATTCTTGATCAAACACCTTTCAGTGGTTTAGAAAAGATTCCGAAGTCTGAAGAAGTTGCCGCAGCTTTACACATGACAAAGTCAGACATTGAAACCAATTGGGTAACAAGAAGTGGAATTAAGGGTTTACTTGCCAAGTTTCTGATAAATAAGGCCCGAGAATTCTTAAAAGATATGAATGTCCATGCTTTCTAAGATGTCCTAGCATTACTAATCTATGGTTTGGTGATATTTCCTAACCCGGATCAATTCATAGACATGAATGCTATTAAGATATTTCTCACTCATAACCCGGTGCCTACCTTGCTTGGAGACATTTTGCATTCCCTTCACACCCGTACTGTGAAAAGGCAAGGGACTCTCATGTGCTGCATATCTTTATTATCTAGGTGGTTTATTTCGCACCTTCCTCAATCAACCTTGAAGAATGAGCAGAATCTGAAATGGTCTCAAAGGATAATGTCACTCTCCCATTCAGACATCCGTTGGTGTCCTCATCTCGAAGAAAATGTTATCCTCATTGACCGTTGTGGAGAATTCTCTAACGTACCACTCCTGGGAATGAGGGGAGGTATTACTTATAATCCTGCTTTAGCCCTACGTCAGTTTGGTTGTGCTCGAAGAGATGGTCCACATGAAATAATTATCCAAGGCACTGTGTTTGATTATGACAATGATTCTCAAAGTCTCCGTCAAAGGTTTATACGAGCTTGGGGCATGGTGAAAAGAAGCACTTTAGGACAGAAAAACTCTATTCCTATGGAACCTTATCTCAGATGGGTACGCGCCAGAGCTCGTGAACTTGTCATGCCATATCTTGCAATCGGACCGCTGATTGTTGAACCAGAAGTTGAAGGAGGTACTCCTCAGATCATTCCTTATCCAGATATGCCTACCGATGTTGAAGAGTTGAAGAGATCCTGGATCCAGTTGAGAGAGGAAAGGGATACTTTTGAAGCTCAGTTCTGTGCTGAAAGGAAGAAAGTGTTGGAACTCGCCAGCCAGCTTAATGAGGAACGAAGACTTAATACATATCTTCGCCCGAAAAGAAGCCGTCCCTGGGAGACTTGAGCTTTCATTGTATTTTATTATTTTTGTTGTAATAAATATTGATTACAAAATTATTAATAAAAGTTCCTTTCTTGGTGGTTTACGCAAAGTTAAATTCCAAAAGTCCTTGAAAACATTTCATACATTGCATAGCATAACATAACATTGCATAACAGGTATTCTAAAGGATCAATATTCTCACGGTCTTCCTATTGCAAACAGAAAAATGGCTCTCGAACAAACTGTCAAAGATCTCCAGGCTCAGAATGCTCAATTCCAGGAGATGATGCTGAGCTTATCCAAGGGGCAGGAAGAACTGAAGGCTCTCTTGCTCGAGAAGAAGAAAGACAAGAAACCTGTGAGTTACATTAACCCAGGAAGAAGGCTTAAAGGACAGGCTGCAGGAGTCAAGATTAGAATTCCGAAGGATCAAGAAGAGGGGACGAATTCAGAAGATGAGAATGCTGATCCTTTCAGCCAGGAGGACGAAGATGAAGATTATGAGAATGAACAATACTCTCCAAAAGATGATAAGTATAAACTGCTGGAAGAACGTATGCTAGCTATGGAGGGTCAGAAGGCGCCCGGTCTGGATTTCGAAAGCTTGGGTCTAGTCTCTGATGTGGTCATTCCTCGCAAATTCAAGATCCCCACTTTCACTAAGTATGATGGTGCATCTTGTCCTCAGATGCATCTGAGAGCTTACGTGAGAAAGATTCAGCCGTATACCACTGATAGGAAGCTATGGATCCATTTCTTCCAAGAGAGTTTGTCTGGCACACAGTTGGAGTGGTATTATCAGCTCGAGAGCTCTAACATCCACACCTAGACTGATTTAGCGACAACTTTCTACAAGCATTACCAGTATAATTCTGAATTAGCGCCTACTCGGCTACAGTTGCAGAATATGACTATGGGCTCTAAAGAAAGCTTCAAAGAATATGCCCAAAAATGGAGAGATTTGGCTGGCAGAGTCAAACCCCCTATGACTGATCGAGAATTAGTGGACATGTTCATGGGTACACTGACTGGTCCATTCTACAGCCATCTACTGGGAAGTTCTTCATCGGGTTTCACTGACCTGATATTGACAGGTGAACGTGTTGAAAGCGGTATTCGAAGTGGAAAGATACAGGCAGCTACCTCCGCAAGCACCAGAAAGACCCATCAGGGAAAGAATGAATCAAATGCTGTGTATGGTGAAAGGGGTCATAACAAGAAAAGCCGTGACCATACCATTGGAGCAGTTACAATTGCAGCACCGCCAGCTCAAAACTTCCAGCACAGACAAGACAGGCCAAGAAGGCAGTTTACCAAGATCAATATGACTTTAGCACAAGCACTGCAAGGTATGCTAAAGGCAAATTTAATTACCCTCAGAGGCCCTCCTGCAAATCTTAACACTACTTCTCCCCGTTATAATCCCAATGCCAGGTGTGCGTATCACTCCGATAGCCCCGGGCATGATACAAACGATTGCTGGTTGGTGAAGAATAAGATTCAGGATATGATCGACGCTGGAGAAATTGAATTTGATCCTCCAGAGACTCCTAATGTCATCACTGCACCTATGCCTAATCATGACAAGGCTGTTAATGTTGTCGATGACAATTCTCACATCACTAATGTAGCGGGCTTAACATCGCCTCTCCTGATCATCAAGAGGAATTTATTGCAAGCTGGTTTATTTCCAGGTTGTGCTGAAAATTGCGGTCTCTGTGTACTCCGACCCAATGATTGCCTGAAATTGAGGAATGGTATTCAACGGCTGATGGATGATCGTACAATTCTCTTTGAAAGGATTCCTAAGATGGAAAACCCTGTTGAAGAAATATCTGTGATTGCTAGGTCCAAGGTTCCAGTGAGGATTACCGCTACTAGAGTACCTGTGAAGATTACTGCTGAGCCCAAGGTAGCTCCCCTAATCATTACTGCACCTGGCCCAGTACCGTATTCCTCAAGCAAAGCCATTCCGTGGAATTATGGAGGTGATGTTTACATCCATGGCGTAAAGCAAGTTGGTAATTCTGCTAATCCTAATGACATTGTTGGGACTAGTAAAGTTACTCGAAGTGGAAGGATCTTCTTTCCAGAAATCTCACCTCCCGCCCCTGAAACTCGAGGAAAGGAACCAGTGATCAACCCTTCTCAGTCAAAGACACCGGTCGAAGTTACTACTGAAGATGTTGCCAAGCAGGAAGTGGAGGAAATGCTGAAAATCATCCGTAAGAGTGATTTTGATGTGGTAGAACAGCTGGGGCATACTCCATCTAAGATCTCGATGTTATCCTTGTTATTATCTTCTGAATCTCATGCCAAGGCGGTGATTAAATTCTTGAAGACTGCTCATGTACCTCAGGAGACATCCGTCGATCAGTTCGAAAACTATGTGGCCAATCTGACTGTCGACAATGGCCTAGGCTTTTCCGATGCCGACCTGACACCAGCAGGAAAGAATCATAATAGAGCTCTGCATATCTCCATCGAGTGTGAGGGGATCACCTTATCTCACGTATTGATCGATAATGGCTCTTCTTTGAATGTGCTGCCGACAGCTGTGCTCGATAAACTTGATTGTAAGAGCATCGAATTGAAACCTAGTGATACTGTGGTGCGTGCGTACGACGGTGCGAAAAGTGTTGTCCATGGTGAAGTGGTTCTCCCTATCAAGATAGGACCTCAGGTCTTCAACACTACCTTTCACGTGATGAACATCCGTTCTGCCTATTCCTGCTTGCTGGGACGCCCTTGGATTCATGGGGCAAGTGCCGTAGCTTCATCTCTCCATCAAAAGCTGAAGTATCCAATAGAGGGTAAGATTGTCACTGTGTGTGGAGAAGAAGAGTATATTGTCAGTAGTGTGCAGGCCTTCAGATACGTCGAGATGGATGGCGAATTCTTTGAGACTCCCTCTCAGTCATTTGAAATGGTTCATCCGACCAGTCCTGTCCTTAAGCCAACTTCCCTCGTGCCCGAAGTCATTCGTGCCCCTCCTGCTATGATTTCTCTGAAAGATGCTTAAGCCGTGGTTGAAAATGGTGGTCGTACTGGTTGGGGTCAACTGATCAACGTACCGTACAAGTCTGACAAGTCTGGTCTGGGGTTTAACTCTGAGAAGATAGTCAAAGATCAAATTAATGCTGTAGAAGATGCTGATAGCGACTATGACTTGGATAGCTGGATTTTCCCAACAATTGGTGACGGAATCGATAATTGGAAGGCTGAAGACACTATCCCGATTTCCTTTAGTCAGGAGTAATTGTTATTGTCTTGTTGCAAATTTTTAATTTTTTACAATTTGAACTTCTTAAAGCATTGTGTCTATGCCCGGGGCACAATGGCTAATTTGTTAAGGGTTTTGTCATTTTCATAAGCATATTCACATTCAATAAATCAATGGACTTTTTGCATTCAAATATTGCGCTCTTTATCTTTCCTGTCATCTTGCGAACAAGCTGTGTTTTCTTACACACACTCACGTAACGAATTGCATATCCACACCCACTCTGGATCCTGTTGATAATAGTTCAGCTACTGTTAATTATGACTTCGAAAATCCGATCTACCAAACCGAGGATGGAAGTGAGGAAGACTGTGAAGTACCTGAAGAGCTTGCCAGACTGGCACTGCAAGAAGAAAAGACTATACAGCCGCATGAAGAGTCAATCGAAATTGTAAATCTGGGTACTGAAGTGGATAAGAAAGAAGTCAAAATAGGAGCAGGCTTGGGAGACAGTGTCAAGGAAAGATTGATTCAGATGTTACATGACTATATTAAGATTTTTGCTTGGTCTTACGAAGACATGCCAGGACTGGATACTGATATAGTAGTGCATCGTTTGCCGATGAAGGAAGATTGTCGTCCTGTTAAGCAAAAGGTTCGTCGCATGCGTCCTGAAATGTCCGAGAAAATCAAAGCCGAAGTGATGAAACAATTTAACGCCGGTTTCCTAGCCGTTACTTCTTACCCTCAATGGGTTGCTAATGTGGTACCGGTGCCGAAGAAGGATGGTAAGGTGCGAATGTGTGTCGATTACAGAGATCTGAATAAAGCGAGTCCCAAAGATGACTTCCCACTTCCGCACATTGATGTTCTGGTAGATAACACCGCTCAACACAAAGTATTCTCCTTCATGGATGGATTCTCGGGTTATAACCAGATTAAGATGGCACCTGAAGACATGGAGAAAACTACGTTTGTGACGCAATGGGGCACTTTCTGTTACAAAGTAATGCCATTCGGTTTAAAGAATGCGAGGGCAACGTACCAGCGTGCTATGGTGGTTTTGTTCCATGATATGATCCATCACGAAATAGAGGTATATGTGGATGACATGATAGCCAGATCTCATACTGAAGAAGAACATCTAGATCATTTATACAAACTGTTTGAGAGGTTGAAGAAATACAAGCTGAGATTGAACCCGAACAAATGCACCTTTGGAGTAAGATCCGGTAAACTCTTGGGCTTTATTGTCAGTGGTAAAGGAATTGAGGTTGACCCGGCTAAGGTGAGAGCTATTCAAGAAATGACAGTTCCCCGTACAGATAAAGAAGTCAGAGGTTTCTTGGGACGTTTGAATTACATCGCCCGGTTTATTTCTCATTTGACCGCTACCTGCAAACCCATTTTCAAGTTACTGAGGAAAAATCAAGAGATGAAATGGAATGATGAATGTCAAGAAGCTTTTGACAAAATCAAGAAGTACCTCCAAGAACCTCCAATTCTGATGCCACCAGTTGAAGGAAGACCTCTAATCATGTATTTGACCGTGTTAGAAAATTCAATGGGGTGTGTGTTGGGGCAACATGACGAGTCTGGTCGAAAAGAGCATGCCATATACTACCTTAGCAAAAAGTTTACCGACTGTGAAACAAGATACTCACTGCTCGAGAGAACTTGCTGTGCTTTGGCCTGGGCTGCTCGCCGACTAAGACAGTATATGTTGAATCATACCACTTTGTTGATTTCTAAGATGGATCCTATCAAATACATATTTGAGAAACCTGCCCTCTCCGGAAGAATAGCAAGATGGCAGATGATTTTAAAAGAATATGATATCCAGTATACTACCCAGAAAACAATCAAAGGAAGCGTGCTAGCTGATCATTTGGCGCATCAAGCAGTGGATGATTACCAATCTATGAATTTTGAGTTCCCAGATGAGGATGTCATGCTTATTGCTGATTGTGAAGAACCTGGACCAGATGAAGGACCCGAACTGGGATCCCGATGGACTATGATTTTCGATGGATCTTCTAATGCGTTGGGCAATGGTGTTGGTGTTGTAATTATTTCTCCCAAGGGTTGCCATACGCCTTTCACTGCTAGACTATGTTTTGATTGTACCAACAATATGGCCGAGTATGAAGCATGTATTTTGGGACTCAGAGCTGCTATAGACCCGAGAATCAAGTTTTTGAGTGTGTATGGAGACTCAGCTTTGGTAATCAGTCAGATCAAAGGAGCATGGGACACTAAACATCCGAATCTCATCCCTTATCGAGAGCGGGTGTTGACGTTAATCCCATACTTTGAGGAGATTACATTCGAACATATCCCACGAGAAGAGAATCAGTTGGCAGACGCATTGGCTACCATGTCATCCATGTTCAGAGTCAGATGGGACAATGAAGCTCCCATGATCACCATTGAACGATTAGATGAACCAGCATACTGTTATGAACTTAATGCTGATGAAGTAGAAGAGAAACCTTGGTTCCACGAAGTAAAGAGATATTTAGAAACTCAGGAATACCCTGAAGGGGCATCCATCAATGACATAAAATTTCTGAGGAAGTTTTCCGCTAAATTCTTTTTGAGTAATGGAGTATTATACAAACGTAATCATGATTCGACTTTGCTTCGCTGTGTGGATAAAAAGGAAGCAGAAAAGATTATGGAAGACATGCATGATGGTATTTTTGGGACTCATTCTAGTGGACATACAATGACCAAGAAGATTCTGAGATCAGGGTATTATTGGTCTACCATGGAAGCTGATTGCCACCATCACTCCAGAACTTGTCACAAGTGTCAGATCTATGCGGATAAAGTACATGTGCCTCCCGCTCCATTAAACGTGTTGACAGCTCCTTGGCCCTTTGCAATGTGGGGCATTGATATGATCGGGGAGATTAAACCTACTGCTTCTAATGGACATCGGTTCATCCTCGTTGCTATTGATTACTTTACCAAGTGGGTAGAGGCAGCCTCATTTGCTTCTGTCACCAAGAATGTGGTGGCACGGTTCATCAAGAATAGTCTTATTTGTCGATATGGCATCCCTGAAAGAGTGATCACGGACAATGGCACCAATTTGAACAACAAAATGATTACTGAACTCTGCACGCAGTTCAAAATAAAACACATAACTCTTCTCCGTACCGGCCAAAGATGAACGACGCCGTGGAGGCTGCTAATAAGAATATTAAGAAGATTATACAAAAGATGACAGTGACGTACAAAGACTGGCATGAAATGTTACCATTTGCTCTTCATGGTTATCGCACTTCAGTACGAACTTCGACAGGGGCAACTCCTTTCTCTTTAGTCTACGGAATGGAAGCCGTCTTACCTGTGGAAGTTCAGATTCCCTCTCTAAGAATCATGAAAGAGGCAGGTTTAGACGAGGATGAATGGATTCAGACTCGACTCGATCAGATAAATTTGATTGATGAGAAGAGACTGGCGGCTGTTTGTCATGGGCAGATATATCAGAAGCGCATGACCCAGGCATTCAACAAAAAGGTCAGGAGACGGGTGTATCAAATCGGCGAATTGGTGATCAAGCGTATCATTCTACCACAAAGTGATCCCAGGGGCAAATGGACTCCCATATACGAAGAGCCATTTGTAGTTAAGAAGGTATTCTCTGGTGGAGCCATGATACTTGCTACGATGGATGGCGAAGACTTCCCACATCCCGTGAACGCAGACATAGTCAAAAAATACTACGCATAAAAGAGACCCGCTAGGTCGACGTACCTAGGCAAAAGTAAGGGCATCCCGGCGAACCAAAAGGGTTCGGGCAAAAATTAGGGATAAACATATAAAAATGTACACCCGGCAAGTCGAAAACCTGAAAAGGCGGCTTGGGCAAAAAGGGGTATCCTGGTGGACTGAAAACCTGAAAAGGCGGTCCAGGCAAAAATTAGGGATTAAAAGCGTATGACTACGTCCCGTTCTCAGACAGCTTCATCCAAGTTCAAGGGACTGAACAAGCCAATCACTTCTATCCGACAGCAGGAGATGAGATGCTTGAAGACATAATGACAGTAGCAGAATTAAAATCAATAGGACTCTTTTTTTCTTCATAGCTTTTTCTTTGTTGTCTCGACGATTTCCTCTTACTAGGATTTCTGTCTCCTTGTGCTCAAATTGCCTATTTATAGGCCCTCTTTCAAAATCAATACAATGTTATTTCCAAAAAGATGCTTTTGTTTTACTTTTTCTGTTTTGTTTGCATAAACGTCCATTGATTTAATTTGAATTGATATATGCATTTGAATATGATCGATGTTTATCAAAATACATGCATAAAACGGAAATAGCGGTTACTACAAGACTTCAGGATCGAGGAGAAAGTCTAACCATGCTTTCCAATGAATCCGTTGCTAATTCTATTCCCCAACAAAGCCAGTTATTCCCCAGAAGCAATTGGCATTACTAGACAAATTGGTCATCTCTTCCACCCCCAGCCAGGCTTCTGTTAAATATTTCTACCATCAGACAGAAATCAAGTATCCCTAGCTGAGAAAGGGTCATCAATACAAGTGTCTCCAACCAGAAGATGGGGATTTATTTTCCCCAGGGAGTCGCCAGAAAAAACTTTTCAGACGCATAATTCATTCATTACACCATTCCACAGCATACGCATGCATACATTGTTCGCATTTATTTTCATAAGCATAAAATATCTCATGCATCATGACATGGCATGAAGCTAACTTTATTTTTCAGGTTAATTATCCTCCTGGTACAGTCAAAACAAAGGTCCATTCAGACGGACATCTTTATCAATTACATTCAAGATTCACATACATCTCTCAGATATAATCCATATGAACGTCCATTCTGACAAGCACTCTGATATCCTCCTAATGGTGGCATCTTTAAGCCCACCCCAGATATTCATTGCAAATACAACATATACAAATACTATCAGATATAGCCTAGCGTACGGTTCATTCTGACTCAGCTCAACATATGACTCCTTCAATTCAGATACGATCTAACGTACGATCCATTCTGACCTTCAAATCCTCAGATACTGCCTAGCGTACGGTACATTCCGGGGTGTAGTCTAGCGTACGACTACTTTCTTCTTCAGATACAGCCTAACGTACGGCTCATTCTGCAACTCAGATACGATCTAACGTACGATCCATTCTGACCTTCAAATCCTCAGATACTGCCTAGCGTACGGTACATTCCGGGGTGTAGTCTAGCGTACGACTACTTTCTTCTTCAGATACAGCCTAACGTACGGCTCATTCTGCAACTCAGATACGATCTAACGTACGATCCATTCTGACCTTCAAATCCTCAGATACTGCCTAGCGTACGGTACATTCCGGGGTGTAGTCTAGCGTACGACTACTTTCTTCTTCAGATACAGCCTAACGTACGGCTCATTCTGCAACTCAGATACGATCTAACGTACGATCCATTCTGACCTTCAAATCTTCAGATACAGCCTAACGTACGGCTCATTCTGCAACTCAGATACGATCTAACGTACGATCCATTCTGACCTTCAAATCCTCAGATACTGCCTAGCGTACGGTACATTCCGGGGTGTAGTCTAGCGTACGACTACTTTCTTCTTCAGATACAGCCTAACGTACGGCTCATTCTGCAACTCCAATACGGTCTAATGTACGACCCATTTGGATCTTCAACTCAGATACGACCTAGCGTACGATCCATTCTGATCTTTCATCCCCAGCGAAGTCACCCGCCTAAGGGATAACTCATTCTGCTACTCAGATACGATCTAGTGTATGATCCATTCTGATCCTTTATCCCCAGCAGCGTATGACCCATTCTGATTTTTCATCATCAAACTTCCTGGATGGCATCTTTAAGCCCATCTCCATCAAGACTAACCTTTGATTAACAAGTGCAAATTTTTGGAGCATTCTAGTGTTCAATAATCTTCCACCTCCAGACCACGAATGGCATACACACCATTCTAACTCTCTCGGTCCAAGAATATTGAACAGGGGCAGCTGTCATACCCCAAAATTTGCCCGTTAATATTACAAGGCATTTCTCAAGGCACTCCAACTCATTGTTCAAGATATTGACCTTAAAAGGAACAAAGACCCAGCTCACAGATAGCCAAATCCAGAAAATGGCCCAAACTGGCATGCTCGCTAGGCGAGCAACTCCTTCGCATAGCGAACTCTTCGCTATGCCACTCGCCTAGCGAAGCTTGCGAATAACAGAAAATTATGGGCTATATTCTGAGCCCATTAGGTCACAAAAAACTATTATAAATACCAAGGACCTCATTCAGGAAAGAAAAAAAAAGGAAACGAAAACCAGAGATAGAGAGAAGGCACAACAAACCCTGGAGGCTGACCCAGAGAATTCAGAGCAACCCTAAAGGAAACCCTGAAGGAAACTCATCTGCACCAAGGTTATATCCGCCCAATTCAATCCGGCTCGCCCATTCAAGGTTGCAATTCAATTGCAAACAGGTTTGCATTACTATTACCGCTTTATGTTCTTAATAGGCATGTGGCATTATGATTGAATTTATAAAAATATCTTAAGTTTTGCATGTGAATTTAAGTATTATGAATATCTTGAATGTTTAACCATGTAATCTCTGTAATGGATGCCATAGGGTGTGAAGCTGGCTGAAATTGTACTGTTATCAAAACCAGAACCCGCAGCCGCTCGCTAGCCCATCGCTAAGCGAGCATGTAGCGAGCGTTCGCTAAGCCTTCGCTAGGCGAGGCAGGAGCGAACGTGACAGTCGCTGATTTTTCTGTTCTGTTCTATGTTTATCGAATCTGTTTTATTCTGTGATTTTTTTGTTCTGTCCTATTCTGTCCTACCGCTGTGTTCCTTTTGTTTGGTGCAATTCTCGATTGCACCCTGATTTGGTATTCTGACCTGTTTGCTGAGTTTTGTAAGGGTTCACATACTCCCTGAGAAGGTAGCTTGTTAGGTATTCCACTTTATTTGTGGGATACCCTTGTGGAGATTCATCCTAATTACCTAATTGATTTTAATGTGGAGATTCATCCTAATTACTTAATTGATTATAATATGGACCTAATTACCTAATTGATTACAACTACCTAATTGATTGTAAAATATTGCCTTTGAATATGTGATCTTGGACCTCTCTTTGTTGCCTTGCGATATTACGGTATTACGGTCATGTCCCGCGAATGTGGGGATACACTTAGCAAAGACCCTTTGGCTAAATCATCATGTCCCTATAAAATAAATCATAGTCCCTCGGATGTTGCCTTCGAATATATGATTTTGTCCCTCGATGTCCCGTCGTTGTAGCCTACGGTTAAATGATGATCGTCCCTTCGAATGCTAAGGTATCCTTACAACTGTTGCCTTCAATGACCAAACGATGACCCTACGATGTCCCTTTACATCCAAAGGGATAAGACTACTTACTTCTCAATAGTAAGGACAGTTTTACCCTCATAAGGATAGGAAATGCCCATAAGGACCTTGGGTGGGTATAACTCTTAATTGCTGACTCACAAACTAAAACATCTTTCATACCTCACACCTTTCAAGACATCTTTTAGAAAATCACCACTTGGTATACATTCGTACTAGAATCATTGCCGAGTTATATTTTTCTAAACAACTTTCAAAACTAAACGAGATAACCACTTTGTATACATTCATACAAGAATCATTACAAAGTTAAATTCTCCTTTCAAAATATTTTCTAAGCAATTCACAAACACTTTTTTCAGACAAACATAAGTGATCAAGCAATTAAGAGCCCATGGATAACCATGGATACAAAGGGTGCTAACACCTTCCCTTTGTATAATGTACCTCCCGAACCCAAAATCTAATTAAGGTCTTTCCTGTTCTTTTCCACCTTTCCTTATTGGATAAAAGAAAAGTCGGTGGCGACTCTTGCTATCTGCGACATTTGCTTTCCAAAGCAAAACACCTAAAGTCAGTTCACCGTATGACAACTGCCAAATAAAAAATAATTTAAAAATTAATGGGTTTCCTCCCATCCAACGTTTCTTTTACGTAATAGCTTGACGCTCAACGTTCAAAATAGATCAGGCACAAGGGATACCCTTATGCTGGTAAAAACTCCTTTTTCTATCATGTGAACTTCACTACCTTTCTCTTTCAATTGATAGCATATCTCAAGATCCTCCACATATTGTGTCCATTGATAGGCATGAAATACCACTTTCTCCTTATTAAATTTCAAAATTAACTCACCGGTCTCCACATCTATTTTTGCCTTCCCGGTTGCCAAGAATGGGCGCCCAAGAATCACAGACCCTTCCGAATCATTTTTCATGTTGATTTCCACAAAGTCTACAAGGAAGGTCAATCCATCAACATGAACTAGAACATCTTATACAATACCTAGCAGACGAGTCACAAATGAGTTGGCCAAATCTAATGTCATGTTGCTTGGTACAATCTCTCTTATCTCTAATTCCTTAAATTTTCCCAGGGGCATGACATTTATGCTTGATCCTAAGTCACATAAAGCGTGTGGGATTTTCATCCCCCCAATGGGACAAGTAATGTTAAACTCTCCGGGATCATTCATCTTTGGTGGAACTTCCTCCCGTTCTATCATCTCCTCTTTTTCAGCCATGTTAACCCATTCTTGATTCAGCTTCTGTTTTCCACCTTTAAGCAATATCTGCATAAACTTAGAAAACTTGGGAATTAATTCTAAAATTTCATGAAAAGAGAGACTTACCTGAAGTTATTTTAACATTTCTTTAAATTTCTCAAACATTATGGCCTCATCCTCTTTTATCGGTTTCTTCTTAATGATGGGATATGGTAGTTTTAAGTAATCTGGTAAAGGTTGGTTTGGTTCATTCATAATTTGATCTTTGGTTCTCTTCGAAGGAGAATTTTTATCAATGAAGTAATCAAGGGTGACTCATCGTTCCTCTTCGTCGCCTTGATTTATATTTTCCTCCTTTTCACTTTCACCTACCTTTTACTTAATTTTGTCCTCTTGAACTTTTCTACTTTCTCCTTTCTAGTAACCAACCCAAAATCCGCTTCCATAACTTTGCAAGTTTCATTCTTGGGATTATCAACGGTGTTCCCGGTGAATCCTCCATTTGATCTAGGTAAAACTATTATTTGTCTAGATAATTTACCAATCCAAGTCTCCAAATTCTTAATGAACGCATCATGGTTTCTAGCCAATATTTCATGGTTCCTATTTGCCTGCTCTAAACCAATCTGAGTGACCTTAATGAAGGTTTCTTCCAACTATGAAGGTTTCTTTCAGAAGTTGGAAGCTTGTTGGGTTTGTTGCATAGCTTGGTTACCACTTTGGTTTTGGTTGTTGCTCCAACAAAAATTCAGGTAACCCTTCCATCCCCGATTATAGGTATTGGAATAAGGGTTATTTTTCTGAAAATTTGAAAATTGGGCCTTTTCACTTACCCCTTCAAACAAAAACCTTCAGTTTTCATGTCCTCCTTCGCAAAAGTCATACTTAAATGCTTGTACCTAGCTCATGTTAGATTTATTTAAGCAACCTTCATCTAGCTGCTTATTTAACAATTCAATATGAGCTAATAATGCAGTATGAGTATCAACAGTTAACATACCTTTGGGCGTGCCATTAGTTTCGAGCTTAACCAAACTTTCACTTTTAGAATGGTACTCATTCATGCACATCTTTTCAATGAGGTCCTTTACCCGTGGTTAGGCTGTAGCGGTGCATTTGTGACCATTGAGCTATGGATAAACCCGACGCCAATTGAAAAATCAGATTCACCACCGCGTCTTATTTGTTTCCAAAGGAAAAGGGAAAAGTACGAACAAAAACCCAGAGATAAGAAGTTTTCAAATCAAAACTAATAAAATGCCATAAATTACAGGTAAGGGGGTTGGTTACACAGAGGGAAGGTATTAACACCCAAAGTGTCCTAGGTACTCCTAGGGAGCCCTTTTTTGTGTGCAAGTGCTTTAGTTGAAAAGATGTTTGATAAAAATAGAATTCGGGGATGAGAAAATAATTCATTAATTATATTTTTATGTTTGACAAGACCTTTGGTCTTATGCCTATGTACCAACATAAAAATGAGGGATCAAAACCCTGTAGTTCGTGGTAAAAATTTCAAAGAAGTTGGTGAATTGATTTTAGTAAAAGTTCTAATGAAGATGGCACAAAATGGTCAAAATATTTGAATGGAGTTGTTAGTTCTTTTTGTCTTTTTGAAATTAAGGTCAATATTATAAAATTTATTCACAAATTTGATTTAAGAAAAGGTTTTAAAATTCATTGGCATAAGGCCAAAGTTTCTAATTATTAAAACATGTCTGAGTTAAGGAACACAAGCGAAAAATATTTTTGAAAAGAGGAAGAGATTTTGAAATTAAAGAAGTGGGAGAAGATGAAGAGGCTACCCTAGACAAAAAATTTAAAAGTCAAGAGTTGAAAAGATATGACCAATGAGATGCAATCCATAAGACAAGAATGTTAGATAGAAACCCATTTCCTTTGGACTTTTAAGCAAACAATGAGCATAAGCAATATCCAAGCAATTATATGAAGGCCAATGCATCAAATAAAGATATCCATAATATCCAAGCAAGCATTTCAATAGCAAGAAGTCTTCAATATCAACAAATGTATCAAATGAAATATTTCCTTGGTAAACTCACAGAAACAATCATCAGCCACAGTCAACAATAACAATAAAACAATCAAGCATAGAGACAGAGTAACAGATGAACCCAAGTGGAAATCAAGGCTTGCATGAAATGAAAGGTATTGTCAAGGATATCTCAGTCTCAAAATATTGGCATTGGCTAAGTCCTTTAAAGCACAGGAAATGTTGCCTAATTCTAAGTCCAAGAGTTCAGATCAAGTCAAAGGACAGAGGTCCAACAGTCCACCAACATATTTTTTAGTGTTTTTGTTGTTATTAAGTATTTTAAGGTCCTAAGACCACAAAAAAATCAAAAGCGCACAATATATATAAGCACAAATGACATGGCTTAAGTGAGCAAAATAAAAATGAATGAAACATAAACATCTTGCATGAAAATGTAAATGACAATGAATGATAAATGTGCTGAAATTTAAATTGCATTAAGTAAATGACTTGAAAGTAAAGCAATATTAATGAAATGCTAGTCAAACGTTAGTGAAGAGTTTCAATTGTTTAAGCTATTCTTTGGAGAACACTCAATTATCCATTCACAAGTATGAAAACATGAACCAAGACATCATCCATGAGAAGGGCTCCAACTTTTATAAATCAACAAGTATGCCACTAACTCTCGTGAATGGAAAAAAGGTCAAGTCTTCATACAATACCATGAAGAATGGGAGACTTACAATCTCACTTACTAGAATGTTATGCCTTGCGGGACAAATTTAGCTCTATATTTAGCAATCGTAATTGGACTTATGTAGAAGTCACAACTATCTGAGGTCGAGCAATAAAAAATATTGGTGTCAATGCATGTTAGAGACTTGGTACAAAGAACCAAACTCCTAAAACATACCACACATAAAAATAAAGTATGAATGACCTATCTCAATCCAGCTCATGTCGATTCATCTGACACAAGGTCATTGATGAATCAACTAGCGTTTGGACATTAGAGAAATCATTGGTCAATGATGGATTGGGAAAGAATAGGGATGAAGATGAAGAAGGGAAGGGAAATAGAAACCCAAATTTATCATATGAGGAAATTCATTTGATCAATATTATCCATTCATCTTGAGGGATAAAATGTACATTTCATCAACCTCCTAAATCCAAAAGTATTGATCAAATACAAGTTCAAATCAACCATGATCAAGGCCAAACATAAATTCAAACATCACAAGGTCAATCAAATGACTCGACAATATTTTTAAACAATTAAACAATTAAAAATCAAATTTTAAATGAATTAAAATGCATTTTTAAATGGACAAAACCTCAAATCCTTCAAATCACCAAATAAATGGTCAGGGGATTTATCCTATGTCAAACAAGATCAAACGACCTTAGACAAAAAAATTCATAATTTTTGGAAAGTCAGAAGTATTTTAAAATATTTAAAAACAAGTAAAAAAAATTAATTCACAAAAAATATCAAAATTAATCCAAAAAAAATATTTTAATTCAAAATATGGAAGAGGAAAATATTTAAAGTTTTTTGTTGAAAGTCCCATATTTTTGGGATTAAAAATAAATTTATTATCAATTAAATAAGAAAATGCTAATTAAAATATTAAAACAGAAAATCAGTTAATTCAAAAAAAATGAGGGCCATCAGATCTCCCTGATTAATTGAGGTGGTAAATCTGATGGCCACGTATGTGCAGTCCATGGTGGACTATGGTCAATGCGTCTGCAAACATGGTAATTAAAAGCAATGGTCGGGATTATAACATCCAAACACGATTAGATGGTTGGAAGGGTGCCAACACACCGTCGGGGCCCTAGCTCCGGTCTTCTTCTCCGGTGGACCTCACCGGACTGGTCCACCACCAACCTCCATGAAAATGAAAAGTGAGTACACTAATTTGAAGGAAAAAACCCCAGGAGTCTGAATTTGATCTCAATATCTTCCAATTCCAAGTATATTGAAAGATACATGGATTTAAAATTTGAGGAGTATGATCTCAGTTGCTTCGATTTAATCTCAAAGCAACTCAATCTTGTTGCCTACATTGGTAGAACTTCAGCCAACCAAAAACCAAGTAAAATGATGGAGAATTGAGGGAGAATCAAAGAAGGAAAGTTTCACAAAATTCACCTTCTATTTGCAATGATGAAGCTCTATCTGGATCTCAATTTGCTTGGGCTTGCTTCCACTAGCTTGCAGGAGATGAAATGGATGCTCAAATGGCTTGGACACTTGGAGTTTCAATCTAAAAACAGAAGTGAAATTGAAACTCGATTTTAAATGAAATCTTCAAGTTTATCCTATCAATGGAGTGTGAGAAGGTTGCAGGAGCAAGGCTTGGGCAATGTGTCCTCAATTCTGAGTAGGATGAGTTGCATTTATAAGCTTGACAATTGATTTCCACACACTTCCATTAAAATGCCAAAAATAGTAATTCAAGTGTGCATGCTTGCATGGGCGTGTGATAGGCCCATGAAATGATTGGAAATGGTCCAAAATGATGTGTAAACCAACTTGAAACAATAACATGAAGTCATGCATTAGTGAAATGGAAATTGATCATGGAACTTACCAAATGAGGTCTTCCGTTACACCCATGCACAAGTCCTTCAAAAATGCTCAAAATGTCATGATCTTGGACTCTTTGGAAAGGTAACATGAAGGGAACAACTTTGTTGTTGAATACTTTTCCATTTGTAGCTTGGATCATAATGAATTTTGAGGTGTAAGTTGGAGGAATCAAACATAGTTGAAAGTTTTCTAAGTTAAAAGTCAAATGACCACTTTTTCCACCTTGAATAACTTTTGCTATGAGCTTCAAATGAAAATGGTTCCTTCATAAACGTTGTAGATATTTCATTACTATTAAATTTGGTCATAAATTTGATACCATTTGGATCTTTAATGAGGGAGTTATGGATTTTAGAAGTTGAGGAAAATTGCTTGTTCAATGATGATGACCTAAAATGACCTATAATCTTTCCTCTTGGTACATGCCCTTTCATGTTGAATTTGACATTTACCAAAGAATAAAAGTTGGAGAAGACATCTTTAATTTGATCATGAAACTTGTATGGTATTCATATGATAAAAAGTGATCAAGTTATGGTTCTTGGGAGTTGACCTTCTAACTAGGGCACAGACAAAATGACCTATAATCTTTCACCATAAAAAATGACTTTCCAAGCAAAAATAGCTCTTGATGTTAACATGAAAGTTGTTTGGAACGCCATAAGGAGTAAATTTTCTCTTGGAATCATTTTCATATGACACAAAGTGTAGGAGATAGGGTCTAGGGTATCCTAGATTTGACCAGTTGATTTTCTCTGGTCAACCTCTTTGAACCATCTTGAAAACTTGAAGTTCTTTTGCTCTTTGGGGGCTCATGGAGGATCATATATGCATAATATGATGTGTAATGAAGTATCCATTGAAATATTTGACAAATTGTTGAAGAAACTTGTTGAGGAAGTCACACAAGATACCCAGATGAATTAGGGTTTCCAAGGCAAACAAGCTTCAAACTCTTGATAAATTATTGATCAAAATAAAAAATAATGAACATGGGGATCCATATATGATGCTTAGAAACACTGTGAACCTTTCTTTGATTTACCTCTTGCACTGAGGGTCTCAAACCCTATATATGAACTTGGTGGGCACAGATAGACACACACACACACATACACACCTACAAAAGAGACAAAGCTATACATAGACATATTTTTAGTATTTTGGTTAGTAAACAAAAGAAAATAAAGTATGATACAATCAAATTTTCTTGGTGATCTCTCCCAATGCAAACCCAATGAATGAGGGGTGAGGAGGATACCAAGGTGTGATCCCAAAGCCAATGTAAAATGATGTGATAACATGAGGGATCTTAGGGTCAAAATTGGGGTCTTACAGCTGCCCCTATTTAAGGTCATTCTAGATGAGGATGTGAAGGTTAAAATCTTCGCATCAACTCAGTAAAATGGACTTAAATAACGACATCAAGAAACAAATTTTGGTCCCTAAGAGACCTCATGATGCATATGATATGAATGTTAAAATAATCTTTGTGGGGAATATATTGCCACAAAGGAAAAGAATTCGGAGAGACTGGAAATCCATAGGACCATAATGCATTCAATAAGGAAAGCTCACTAGGGGGACAAAGACTCTGGGGATAAAATCTATGCATAGGCCAGGCTATGACTTAAAACTGCTGGAGACACGAGGGAATTTCCATGAAAATAAATCAATGGAAAGACTCGAACTAGGGATAAAGCTATTTGTAGGGGACGAGAGTAGATCAGAATGAATCTGAAATACTCAAGCCAAAGGAAATTTGATTTCACAAAGAAATATGAACCCAAACTCAATTGGGGAAGAAAACCTTCAGCACATGAGTAAAAGAGATATATTATCTTCCACCAGTTACTGGGTAGGAAAATAATACACTCGGACAGAGGGACATCCATTACCGATTAGGGTAAATATATCAAGGATGACTCGCTGAGGAAAATGAGAAATATTCATTACCGGTTACTGGGTAAGAATAACCTACTGGGGAAAAGGAACCAAATAGGAATTATAACTACCTTTTTACTGGGTAGAAGACCAAAGAGAGAGTATTCGTCACCGGTTAGAGTGAACATATCAAGGATAAACTCAAAGGGAAGAATATCCGCCATCGGTTAGAATGAACATATCAAGGATAAACCACATGCGGAAAGAGGGAGAATATCTGTCATCGATTAAGATGAACATATCAAGGATAAACCACCAACAAAAATAGGATTTACAACTACCAGTTACTGGGTAGAACACCGAAAAGAGAGTATCCGTCATCGATTAAGATGAATATATCAAGGATAAACTCAGAGAAAGAGTGTCTATCATCGGTTAGGATGAACATATCAAGGATAAAATTTGTTGGGAAAGAAGGGATTACAACTACCGGTTACTAGGTAGAATACCAAAGAGAGAATATCTGTCACCGGTTAAGATGAACATATCAAGGATAGACTCAGAGGGGAGAATAGGATTTATATATGCTGTTACAGGACAAAATACTGCAAATAGGAATTACAACTATCTTTTACTGGGTAGAATACCAAAAAGAAGAGAAAATTTGTCATCGGTTAAAGTGAACATATCAAGGATAGACTCTCTGGAAATAAAGGAATTACAACTACCTTTTTACCGGGTAGAATACCAGACAGGAAGAATATTTGTCATCGGTTAAGATAAACATATCAAGGATAAACTTGTTGGGGAAACGATAAAAATGAATCTGCTGGGGATTACACAGGTAAAGTACTCAACATCAAGAAGGATATTACCAGTTACTGGGTAGTAAACTCTTGGGGGCCAAAAGATTTATCTGTAGCGGTAAATTCATGACCATCAAACTATGGATAAACTTGACGTCAATAAAATCAGAGTCACCATCGCACTTTTATTGTTTCTCAAAGGAAAAGGGAAAAAGTACGAACAAAACCCAAAGATAAGAAGTTTTCAAATCAAAACTAATAAAAATGCCAGAGATTACAGGTAATGGGGTTGGTTACACAGAGGGAAGGTGTTAGCACCCAAAGTGTCCTAGGTACTCCTAGGGAGCCCTTTTTATGTGCAAGTGATTTGGTCTAAATGATGTTTGATAAAAAAAAAGAATGAAGGGATAAGAAAAGAATTCATTTAATTTTGTGTTTGACAAGACCTTTGGTCTTATGCCTACGTACCAACATAAAAATTAGGGATCAAAACCTCGTAGTTTGTGGTAAAAATTTCAAATAAGTTGGTGAGTTGATTTTTAATAAAAATTTAAGAAGAGGGCACAAAAGACCAAAGTTTTAAATGTGTTTGTTAATTCTTTTTGTCTCTTTTGAAATTAAAGTCAATATTGTTAAGTTCATTTACAAGTTTGATTAAGGAAAATATTTTTAAAATTCATTGACATAAGGCCAAAGTTTCTAATCATTAAAATAATGTCTAATTTTAAAATCACAAACAAAGAAGGTTTTGAAAAGAGGGAGAGTTTTGAAATTTAAGAAGTGGGAGGAGATGAAGAGACTATCCTAGGCAAAAATTAAAAGTTAAAGGTTGAAAAGATTTGACCAATGGGATGCAATCCAACAGATAAGAATGTCATATAGAAACCCGTTTTCCTTTGGACTTTAGCAGGCAACAAGCATAAGCAATATCCGAGCAAATTAAATGAAGGCCATGGCATCAAATAAAGGTAGCCAGAATATCTAAGCAAGCAACTCCAATAGTTAGCAGTCTTCAACTTCTTCAAATGCGTCAGATGAAATATTCCTTGATCAACTCAGAACAATCATCAGACATCAATAATAATAACAATATAGCAAGTAAGCACAAAGTCAAAGTGACAGATGAGTCAAAGTCATTCAAGGCTCTTGCATCAGATGAAAGGTACAAACAAGGATAATCCAGTCTCAGATAGTGACATTGCCCAAGTCCTCAAAGCATAGGGAAGCTGCCTAATTCTAAGTCTAAGAGTTCAGATCAAGTCTAATAGTCCACTAAGATGTTTTCTAGGGTTTTTGTTTTTATTATGTGTTTTAAGGTCCTAAGACCACAAACGAAATCAAAACAAATAAAAAAAAAATATAATCACAATATATGGCTCAAATGAGCAAAGTGAAAAAGACTTGAAACATAAACAAGTTGCATGAAATGTAAATGATTGATGAATGGTAAATGTACTGAAATTTAAATTGCATAAAGTAAATGACTTGAAATTAAAGCAAATTTAATTAAGAACTTAGTCAATGGTTAGTCAAATGTTAGTGATGATTTTTAATTTTGTTAAGTCATTCTTTGGAGAACACTCAACCATTCATTCATAAGTATGAATCCTTGAACCAAGACAGCATCCATGAGAAGGGCTCCAACTTGGATGATTCAACAAGTATGCCACTAGCTCTCATGAAAGGAAAAAATGTCAAGTATTCACACAATGACATGAAGAATGGGAGACTTACAATCTCACTTACTAGAATGCTATGCCTTCTTGATCAAATTTAGCTTTATGTTAAGCAATTGTAATTGGACTTATGTAGAAGTCACAACTATTTGAGGTCGGGCAATAAAAATATAGATGTTAATGCATGTTAGAGATTTGGTACAAAGAACCAAACTCCTAAAACATACCACACACTAAAAGAAAAGGGGGAAAGACCTATCTCAGTATGACTCATCTTGATTCATCTAGGTCATTGATGAATCAACTAGCATTAGACATGAAGAGATTTCATTGGTCAAAGATGTATTAGGGAAGAATAGGAATGAAGATGAAGAGGGAAGGGGAAATATAATCCAAATAGATCACAAGAGTAAATTCATCTTATCAATACTATCCATTCATTTTGAGAGATGAAATGTACATTTCATCAATCCCCTAAATCCAATAGTATTGGTCAAACAAAAGTCAAATTAATCATGATCAAGGCCAAACAGAGATTCAAACCTCACAAGACCATAAAAATGGCTCAACATAATTTTCAAGCATTTATTCAATTAAAAATCATGTTAAAAATGAATTAAAATGCATTTTAATTTGGTCAAAACCTCAAATCCCTTCAAAACACCAAATAAATGGCCAAGGGATTTATCCTAGGTCAAAGGACCTTAGACAAAAAAAATCACGATTTTTGGAAACTCGAAAGTATTTGAAAACAATTAAAAATATGCACAAAAACATTTAATTCATGAAAAATATCAAAATTAATCCAAAAAATAATTTTAATTCAAAATATGGAAGATAAAAATATTTGAAGATTTTTGGTGAAAGTCCCATATTTTTTTGGATTAAAAATGAAATTATTATGAATTAAACAAAACAAAGGGATTAAATGAAAATTCATAAATTAAAATAAAATTCAAAAGAGCAAGGATCATCAGATCTCCCTTATTAATTGAGGTGGTATATCTGATGGCCAAGTGTGCGCTTCCATTATGTTCTGCAGTCAACGTGTGTACACGCGTGGTAATCAGGAGCGAGGGTCGGGATTAAAACATGGATAAGAGATTAGATGGCCTGGGATGTTCCAGCGCATCACCGAAGCCCTAGCTCCGGTCATCTTCTCCGGTGGACCTCACCGGATTGGTCCAGTAAGGACATCATTTTAAAGGAAAAATAAATCTGGCCTTAATTTTTCCAATTCCAAGTATATTGAAAGATATATGGATTTGAAATTTGAGGCTCATGAACTGAGTTGCTTCGATTTGACCTCAAAGCAACTAAATATTGTTGCCTATATTGGTAGTACTTAATCCAACCAACAACCAAGCAAAATAGTTGAGAAATGAGGGAGAATCGAAGAAGAGAAGTTTGAGAAAATTCACCTTCGGGTAGCTTCAAATTGGTTTGATCTTGATCTGAATCCACTTGGTTTTTCCTCCTCTTGCTTGCAGTGACCAATTGAGATGAAGAAAGCAATGAATCCTTGGAGTTTGAATTTAAAAACAAAAGGTGAAATTCAAACTCGATTTTAAAGAAATCCTCAAGGTATTCTATGGTGTAGGGTTCCGAAATGATCTGGCAAGGCTTGGACAATATGTGTGTGTTGATCTTGAGGCAATGCAATGATATATAGGCTATGAAATTCAGTTTTGCACCTTTTGAAATTTTGGCCAAAAAATAAAAATAATGGTGCATGGATGCATGGGCATTGATTTGGGCCCAAACCATGATGTAATCCCACTCTAATTCATGCATAATGGATACTGAAATCATCAGATGTAAGCATGCAAAATAAATGATCAATTGAAGTCAAAACTTGCCAAAACAAACCCAACAAAGGAACCATGCGTAAGTCCCTCAAATCTTGTCCAAAGTTGGAGAGTACATCTTGAAATTGAGCATGAAACTTGGATTGCCTTCATCTCATAAAAATTGAGCAAGTTATGGTCCTTGGAAGTTGACCTCCTAACTAGGGCACATACAAAATGACCTATAATCTTTCACCATAAAATATGACTTTCCAAGAAAACCTAGCTCTTGATGCAAACATGAAAGTTGTTTGTAATGTCATAAGGAGTAACTTTTATCTTAGAATCATTTTCATATGACAAAAATTGTAGGAGATAGGGTCTAGGGAACCCCAGTTTTGACCAGTTGACTTTCTCTGGTCAACATCTTTGAACCAACTTGCAAACTTGAAGTTCTCTTGATCTTTGGGACTCATGGAGGATCATATAAGCATAAGATGATGTAAAATGAAGTACTATTTGATATCTTTTACCAATTGTTGAATAAACTTGCTGAGGAAGTCACACAAGATACCTAGATGAATTAGGGCTTCCAAGGCAAACAAGCTTCAAACTCTTAATGAACTCTTGATCAAATTAACAAATTAAGAACATGGGGATTCATATATGATGTTTATAAATAAAATGGATCATTTTTGGATTGATTTGTTTTCTTTGAGGGTCTCAAACCCTAGTTGTGAGCTTGATATGGCATAGGTGGATACACACACTACCTACAAAAGAAACAAAGGCATACATAGACATATTTTTGGCATTTTGGTTAGTAAACAAAATAAAATAAAGTATGATACAATCTAATGTACCTGGTTATCTCTCCCAATTCAAACCCAATGAATAAGGGGTAAGGAGGATACCAAGGTGTGATCTCAAAGTCAATGCAAATGATGAGATAGCATGAGGGATCTTAGGGTCAAAATTGGGGTCTTACACTATGTAGGTAAGAACTAGAAAGAAATGGTCAAACATGACTCAACCCAATGAGGATATAACTCAAGGGCAGTGGTTTCATCCAGATAACGAACTAGGGAGGAAACTGAAATAATAATCTTCCACGAGGAAATAACTCAGTGGGGGAGAAGAAAGGATAAACTTTTCCTGCTAAAAGGGGCTTCCACTCTACGATTGAGGGAGGACAGACACACCAAATATGCATGGGGAAATAATATCACCGAAATAGGGGATCAGAAGAAAATTCAATACGATAAAAATGCGCAATGAAATATTTGATGCCATGTTTTATGTATGAATATGCATGAGTATGTATATGATTATGCTGACAAACGAGCACAAAGGATACAAACAAATGAGGATTTGAATCATCACAACTAGATACTCGGTTAATATCAACAAGATGAAAACACCAACTAGAGAACCTGCTAGGGATGAAAGGAAATCATCGAGGATAAATAAAATCCTAGCTCAAAATAAATTCAATTTAGGCTGGAGAAAGGCATGGAGAACATGCATTCAGCCACACACTGCTAAAAACTCAGTGCTCTGCGGAGAAAAATATATATGTCCATATCAATCTAAAGGATCAGAATAAATCCAACTCAAACTCGACTCTCAGAAGAGGAGGAGATACAGACTGGCAAACTGTAACACCCCAAAATTTGCCCTCCTCATTCATGCATTCATTTAGCATTTCATATTGCATTTCATCATGTCAATCAGAATTAGATCCGAAAAAAAAATGATAATATTTTTTTACAAAAATAAATAAATAAATAAAAATAATAATAAAAAAATAAATAAAATATAATAAAAAATTTTGGACTTGGGTCTCTCTCATTTGAGCCCACAAAACCATGAAATTCAGTCTATAAATACCAAGGCTTCACTTGAGAAAAAGGAAGAGAAGCAAAAATACTCTGAGGTTTCCTTGGAACAAAACCCTGAGGCAAAAGATAGTGAGAGAAGACCTAACGGAGTTCAGAGCAGCCTCCAAACCCTGAAGGGAACTCAACTACACAGAATCACCTCTGCCTCACATAAACCCTAAAGATTGTTTTGTAAACCTCACGGGTGCAACTCAATTTCAATCAAGCTCTCCAATCAGGTATGCCCTTATTCCCATTACCTTTTTGCTTTGAAGTTGAATACTCTGAATGTATGAGGTATGATGGATGAATTTCATTATGTTTTTGCCCATGGGTTTAATATGTATATGAATGTATAAACAATGCCTTGAATGTTTAACCGTTTAATTTTTGAGTGTATGCCACAGGGTTTGAGGTTTCTGAAACCATACTGTTATCCATGAAAAAAATGCTTATGGTGTTTCACTAACCCTTTTGTTGAGTTTTTGTGAGGGCTCACATGACTTTTGCAGGGATAACTTGCGTGGTTTCCCACTTTATTTGTGGGATAACCCCTGGAGGTTCATTCCGATTACCTGTACTGACCCACTTTCTTTGATGATGTTAGCTTGGAAGGATCTCAGGGTTTCCCATTCCTCTAATTGCTGTTACTTCGGATCTTTATCCGCGTGGTACTTTTACATTTTTCCCGCATTTTACTGCTTTCCTAGCTGGAAGACCTCGATAGGAGGCAACGTTTGAGCCCCTTGGTGGCATTTTACTTTGAGATACATGTTTTGTGTTTTGTATTCATATCCCTGCAGGTAGCGCGGTTCCTTCGTCAAGGACTGCCTTTTTGCCCTTGAGCATCCCAAACCCTAAAACCCAAAGCAACACGTTAACTCCTTCTACTACAGGCGAGTAAGTCTCCAAAGGTCGAGCATCCGGTAGATTGCGTAGTGACGTCGTTCGTCCAAAACCCAATCCATAACCCCGTAGTTAGCCGAACTACGGCTTGCTCTGATTCTCAGGCCAGATGAGATACGTAGGCATAAGACGCGATGTCTTAGCGAGCCCACATCCCCCAACCCATAGGTCAGCCGAGCTACGAAGACTCTGATTCTCATATTCAGATGAGATACATATGCAATGGATGCGACATCCGCGCGAGTCATTTTCATCTAACCTTTTTTTTTTGGTAAACAGCACAAGATAAACTCACACCCTTTAGACGAAAACTACAAAAGTGGATCCCGTAGAGTACTATGGATGCGTAGGGGTGCTAATACCTTCCCTTAGCATAACCGACTCCCGAACCCAAGATTTGGTTACGAGACCCCGTCTTGTCCTTTCCTTTTTCAGGTTTACTTCGAGCGTTTCCTTTCCCTCCTTTGGGATGAATAACGCACGGTGGCGACTCTTCTGTCTTTTTCTTTCGCCGGTTGTTTTTTTTGCGCACTGTATTTTTCAGGTTGCGACACAAACTTCGCGGGGGACGAAAGTACTGCTGAAAATATCAACCAAACATGCTGAGGATAAAGGAGATCTGTTGAAAATCCATATCTCAAGTTGAGGGATATATATACTTCGAAGCATCAAGTCAACACTGCGGGGAATTTTAGGTCAATGCCATATCAAATGGGAGACAACCCTGCAGGGGATAACATCAATACTGCTCAGAATCAAAATATGTTTGAATGAAGAAAAACTTATATCGGAAGATGGAACTCCGCCGGGGATCCAAGTCACAACAAGAGGAAAAACTCTGAGTAGGGAATCAGGCAAACTGCTTGGGATTCCATCAAAAATCAACTATGCTGGGCTTCACTGGGGATACACAATCTGCTAGGACAAATCAAAGGCCACACAAGGATATAAATCAGCAACATATTCCTCAAAAGGAAAGCTACAGTCATCAGACTATTCTTGGAAATTGAGAAATAAACCAATTCCAAGGTACAAAAGAAATCAACCGGATCTGCAGACTCGTGCAGGGGAGAAACTATCACGACTATGCAACTAAATAGAGGTGCTAGGGATATGAAAACCAAATAAATTTTTCACAAGGATCCAAGGTCCATTCACAAACACAAATGCAAACGAAGATCATAAATCTTCATATGATGAACTACCACTAGATCAACACATCAACTCTATTGGAGATAAATGATGAACTGCTTAGGGAGCAACCCAATTAATGCTACCGAGGATGATAAACTTCTTGGGGAGCAACTTGTCAACCAAATGCCGGGGGTGAACAACGAACTTTTGGGGAGATAAAATCACCGACCAACTGCTTGGGGAAGACAACAATGCTTCACACATTAAGACTTTACCGTTCTTAGATTATTGTTGTCATTCCTTTTTGAAATCGATATTCTTAAAGTAAATGTCTTATTATTTTAGAAATTTTTTTATTCATTGATTTATTTATTTCAAAATTATCATCATAAAAATTCAATTTTATTAAATAGAAACAAATAAGAATAGAAATAATTGGATAAAAGCTCAACTTTATTTAATAGAATGGTAGTCCACAAATGGCAGGACTCCCATGGATCTTTGCAAAGTTTGAAAATGGTAATTACATGGAAAAGGGATACATTGATACAATGACCACTACTCTCCCTATCAACTTTAAAATCCACTGTGCTCTTGTCTTTGTTTGAGAATGATGAATCGGAACCAAATGACTATTCAAAACTGCTTCAAAGATCAGGACCAGCCGGATGCAGTTACTTGCCATAATCCCTAAATTTTGCCTAGATTTCCCCAAGGTAGGGTACTTAATATACCCGGATAATTTTTGTTTTTATGTCTCTAACTATTGTCTGGATCGCCCTTTCGGGTTTTCAATCCATCGAGACGCTCATTTTTGCCTAAGCCTCCCTTTCGGGATTTCAACTTAGCGAGCTATTCTTTTATTTTTTTTAGGCGTAGTATTTCTTGACTACATTGGCATTCATAGGACGCGTGGACTCGTCACCATCCATAGTTGTAAGAATCAAAGCACCGCTTGAAAAGGCTCTCTTAGCAGCATATGAGCCTTCATAATTAGGAGTCCATTTGCCCCTAGCATCAGGTTTGAAAGATAGAATCTTCTTGAGCACGAGGTCACCATCTCGGAACACACAAGGCTTGACCTTATTATCAAAAGCTTTCTTCATTCTTTGCTGATATAATTGACCATGACACATGGCAGTCAATCTCTTCTCTTCAATCAAATTGAGTTGGTCAAACCTGGTCTGACACCATTCAACTTCAGTCAACTTGGCTTCCATCAGTACACACAATGATGGGATCTCAACCTCTACTAGGAGCACAACTTCCATGCTATAAACAAGAGAAAAAGGGGTTGCCCTTATTGAAGTGTGGACGAATGTACGGTACCCATGCAAAGCAAATGGGAGTATCTCATGCCAATCTTAATAGGTCACAACCATCTTCTGGATAATCTTCTTAATGTTCTTGTTCGCAGCTTCAACAACCCCATTCATCTTAGGTCTGTAGGGAGAAGAATTATGATGTGCAATCTTGAAGTCTTTACAAAGAGCTTCCACCATATTGTTATTCAAGTTTGATCACTTGTCAGTAATGATCTTACTTGGCATATCATAACGACATATAATCTGATTCTTGATAAACCTTACAACAACTTGCTTGGTCACATTTGCATACAATGCCGCTTTAACCCACTTTGTGAAGTAATCAATAGCCACTAAAATGAAACGATGTTCATTCGATACTTTGGTCTCAATCATGCAAATAATATCAATTCCCCACATGGAGAAGGGCCATGGAGAGGAAATGACATTCAAAAGTGTCGGAGGAACGTGAATCTTATCCGCATAAATTTGACACTTATGGCATTTCTTCACAAATTTGCAACAGTCAGATTCCATTGTCATCCAATAGTAACATACTCTCAACATATTCTTCGCCATAGCATGTCCATTGAAATGAGTACCAAAGGAACCTTTATGGACTTCAATCTTCAACATGTCTGCTTCATGTCTATCCATGCATCTGAGCAAAACCATATCAAAATTTCTCTTATAAAGCACATCACCATTCAGGTAGAAGTTGTCAGCTAATCTTCTCAAAGTCTTCTTGTCTTTCAAAGATGCCCCAAACGGGTAAATCTTACTTTGGAGGAAACTTTTAATATCAAAATACCATGGCTTTTCATCTTTGACTTCTTCAACAGCAAACACATGAGATGGCCTATCAAGACGCATCATAGTCATATTGGGAACTTCATTTTAAAGCTTCACCATAATCATGGAAGCCAATATTGCAATAGCATCCACCATTCGGTTTTCATCTCGAGGGATATGATGAAACTCAGCCTTTGTAAAGAAAGTTGATATCCTCCTCGCATAATCTCTATACGGTATCAACCCGGGTTGATTCGTCTCCCATTCACCTTTGATCTAATTCACAACCAAAGTTGAATCTCCATAGATGTCAAGATACTTAATTCTGAGATCAATGGCTTCTTCGAGCCCCATAATGCAAGCTTCATACTCAGTCATATTGTTTGTACATTTGAAGGTTAATCTAGCTATAAACGGAAAATGAGTACCTTGAAGAGTAATAATCACTTCTCCAACGCCATTACCATATGAATTAACAGCTCCATCAAATACCATGCCCTAGTGGGAACCAGGATCCGACCCTTCTTCAAGCAATGGTTCATCATAATCTTTCATCTTCAAGTACAAAATCTCTTCGTCAGGAAAATCATACTGCACTGACTGATAATCTTCAATAGGTTGGTGAGCCAAACGGTCAGCCAAGATACTACCTTTAATAGCTTTCTAAGATCGGTATTCAATATCATACTCTGATAACAACATCTGCCAACAGACAATCCTCCTAGTTAAAGCAAGTTTCTCAAAAATGTACTTGATTAAATCCATTTTGGATATCATCCAAGTAGTCTTATTCAACATATACTGTCGCAGATGCTTAGAAGCCCAAGCAAATACGCATCATGTCTTCTCAAGCATAGAATACCGAGTCTCACAGTCAGTGAACTTCTTACCGAGGTAGTCAATTACATATTCTTTCTTTCCAGATTCATCTTACTGACCAAGAACACAACCCATACTCTCTTCAACCACATTCAAATACATGATCAACGGTCTTCCTTCAATAGGCGGAGACAAAATCGGAGGCTCAAGCAAATATTCTTTGATATTGTCAAAAGCTTTTTGGAAATCCTCGGTCCAATCACAAGACTGATCTTTTCGATGAAGCTTGAATATAGGCGTACACGTTGTAGCACCTCAAATTTGCCCTCCTTATTCATGCATTCATTTTAGGTCATTTAACATTTCATATTGCATTTCATCATGTCAATCAGAGTTAGCTCCAAGAGTTTGTCTTCCGAGAAGCTTGGATATCATCCAAGTCACTTTGTGGGTTCTATCTGAATGATCAGTCAACACAAGGGAAATTGTGCATCAACTAGGGTTTTTCTCAACACTCAAGGAAGTTTGTAATCATCTGGGTATCAAGGGTGCATCACCATCCTCATGATCTTTCTTTCCTCAAATTTTCATTTCTTATCAGCAAAGTTCATCTGAATTAGGGTTTGACCTCTGGTCAACTTTGGTCTACTGAAGCAGTCAAAGTAGGGTTCCTCAAGGATTGAGATGCATTCTTGGTTTGAAGGTCTTATGGATGTTGTGTAGAGATCTTGGGATCTAGGGTTTCATTTTTAGAGGTTTTCTTTAAAGGATAAAGCTTAATGGGCTCAATACAGTTCAAAATTCAACTGTGAAGTCAAAAGTCAACTGTTGGTCAACTGAGGGTCAAATGGCTAGGGAATGACTTGAGATACTTCCAACATGTTCAAATGGGGTCTATTCATCATTCAAAACATTAATCTTGAAGGAGCAAAGGTCCAGTGCACAGGTTACCAAATTTGGAAAGATGACTTGTATTATGAAGTTTCCAAATTTGGAAGGATTTTGACCTAGCTTCAACTTGATTTTTCATCACCAAGGAAGCTCCAAATGAATTTTTTCTCAGACATGAAAGTGGTAGATCTTTGTCTCCCCTTTCCAAAAAAGTAGCCCCTGCTACTTATAGGATTGGTTCCTGAGTTATCATGCTCGCTAGGCAAGCAGAATGGTTCGCCTAGCGAGCCCCAAAATAAGCCACCAAAGTCACCTGCGCCCAGAAGAAACTTCCTGAGCTATCATGCTCGCTAGGCGAGCAATCCTTCGCTAGGCGAAGCCCACGCTTCCTCCTTCGCTCCAGCGAGCCTTGATGATGTTGCTATTGGAATTGCTCGTTACCCGCTCGCTGGATGCTCGCCTAGCGAGTAATTGCTAGCTATGCTTTTATCCAAGTCTGTGAGTGTTCGCTGGAACCTCGTTGAGTGCTCGCCTAGCGAGCCCTTCGCTACCTCACTCGCCTAGCGAGCTTGCTGATGTACCAAGCAAATCATCAAAAGCGAGGGCGGTTTTGAACTTTTTCTCAGACATGAAAGTTGTAGATGTTTGTCTCCCCTTTCCAAAAAGTCATATTTCAAGGCCATATGATGAATGGTTGAAGAGTTATGGTTCTTGAATGATGAAGTGTGCATGAAGGCTTTAAAAAGGCATAACTTGAGGTTGACAAGTCCAATTGGTGTGGCTCTTTTTGCTATGGTTTTGTTTTGAGAAATACTTCAAAATGGCATGCAAAATGACCTATAATTTTGCATGATTCATCAATGGTGCAAGTCATTTTTCAAGCTTTCTTTCATGAAAAGTCAAAAGGACACAAGATGACATCATGGAATATTCTCACATGCCAATCATTGGAAATTTATTCAGCATTATTTTTTGGGCCAAATCCACCTTGGAATTTGAGCCCATGCACTCCCACATGTGTGGAAAAGTCATACATGCACAAAAAATTACACCTTGGTAAAATGGTCATTAAACATCATTTTGTGTTATTTCTTTCATATAATCATGATTAATCAAGTCTCAAGAGAGGATTAATGCATTAAACAAGGTTGTTCATGTGCAAATAAGGGGGGCATTTCCAAAAATAGCCAAAATGATCATGGACTTGAAACTCCTCCATTTGAGCCCACTAAGCCACAAAAATCAGAGTATAAACTCTAAAAATATCATTGAGCAAAACCCTAATTCGTGCAACCTCCATACACACTGAAAATCTCACTTTCCAAAAATAATATCATTCTTTATTCTCATCAAATCTCTCCATACATCCATGGAAAATGAAAACCAATAGCATATTCTTGATCTACACACTCTAAGGATCACAAACCACCCACGATTTGAGCCATTCCAAGCAGTTTCTAAACAGAGCTTTAATGGAGGTTGCTTCTTGAATCTCAAGATCTGGACCGTTTCAAGCACAACCAAAGGTAGCAAATATTCATAGAAGTTCAAGGGAGGTATTCTGGAGCTTATCTCATCACCATACTGAAGTTTCAGAAGGTGCCATTTTTGGTAACTCAAATTTCGACCCTCTTATTTTGCTCATTTTTTATGCCTAAATGAAACTACATGCTATGGTGATGATGTAGATGTGTTTACTTTTTAAAATGATGCAATATTGAGTGAGAAATCTTGATATAAAGTTTTGATATTCAAACTTGTTATTTGTGATTTGAGAGATTGGTGAAGATTCATGAAAAACTAATATGATTTTTGAGTTCCTAGCATGTGGTTTAGGGGGGGTAGCCCCATTTTCGTGAAGTTTTGGGCCGCGCGTGGAGGAGGCCGCCGCCGTGGGTGGCCGGAACCCCACCGGCGTCACTGTTCATGGCCGGATTGTCTTGAGGAAGAAGACGATCCCATGGCCGTTAGATCGCTTTGACTTTTCTTTTGATCCAAAGGCCCACATATTTTCTGATTTTCGTTTTTATTTATTTTTTATTAGTCACTTAAGTGACTTGTGTGACCAATTGATATTGTTACATATGTGTCACATGTCATGTACATATTTCACCCTGTTTTATTTTATTTTTTAAAAATAGCAAAAATACTTAAACAAATCTGAAATTTTTTGTGAGTGATCCCTGATGAGTCCTTGATTTTTTGCTACCATTGCCCAATTATTTCATGACACGTGGAATTTAATATGAATTTCTGATTCATTTATGTCCATTTTTGACCATTTGCATTCAAACCTTCATGAAATCCCATATTTTAACCATTCTGACCCAAGCCTTTGCACACACCATCCTCATACATGATACTAAGATGTGGTAACTGGTTTGGTTATTTTCTATGTCATTTTGCTAGGGTTTGACACATGAATTTAAATGTTGCATTTTAGGACATGTCTTTGCATTCTCAGTTTCTCAATTTTTGTTTTCATATCAAATGAATCTGGATGCTCCTGATTTTTTGCATGATGTTCATATATGTTCAGTGGAACCTTGTGTTAAATTCCCATGAATTTAGGATGTATTTTCAATTTGATTTGGATTTTTGAAGTTGATGTTTTCATTTTGGTCCCTATTTTGATGCTTGCTTAGCATGAGGCACTTGTGCCACTTCCTTTGAATGTTGAAACCAATCCTTTTGCACATGTTTTAGTATGTATGTCATATCTTGATGTATGGAGCCTTGACCTCTGACTTTGTGTTTTGATACCCTTTTGATGCATTTGTTTGACAAGAGGTTTAGGCCTCCTATCCTTGGTTATTTTTGTGAACTTTTGTGAACTTTAATAGCATGATTCATGTGGTTACACTTTGATTCTGGTTTGGTGCCTTTGCACATGTGCTCTCCCCTATTCTATGATGCTTCCATCAAGTCTTTGTGCATTTATTCATAATGAGCTCCTTTTTGCATTCATTTGAGCATGAAAGACGCATTAGAGTTTCATGATACACTTTGTTTGATTTTGATCCAAAAGTGATTCTATGCTTATGATATGAACTTGGAGGTTTGAATATTGATTACATAGCTCATTTGACATGCTTATGATGTGCATACCTTGCTGCCATGTTCATTTCATCTTGACACATAATTGCATGAACTTGTCTATAATGCTTTTGTCGCATTTTGAGGTGCTTTGGACATGATTGACTTCCACTTTGCTAAGTTAGATTTAAATGACTTTTGATTGATATTTTAGGAGTCATTTGGTTCTGTTTGTGTGCTTTATTGTCTAATCCTTGACCCTTGCCTCATGCCTTTACTTTTTATGACTCATTGTTGAAGTTGAAGCACTTTGAACTTGTATGTTGACTTGTTTGACTTTGATGCATCTTTGGATGTTTAGTGCTTTTGCTTTGATCTTGTTGAGTTGAGTTCTTGAGACACTTATTGAATTGATGTCACTTCTGACTTGGTGCTATTGTGTCCTCCTTTCATCATTCATGCTTTGTTGTGACATGCTTTCTATTGCATCCGAGCACTGTTTACTTGACACTGTTGTTGCTATGATTCTCTTGTTTGGTGCAACTCTTGATTGCACCCCATATTGTTATTCTAACTTGTTTGTTGAGTTTTTGTGAGGGCTCACATGACTCTTGAAGAGATAGCTTGCTTGGTATTCCACTTTATTTGTGGGATACCATTTGGAGATTTATTCTGATTGCTTTGCTGACTTGTTTTCTTTGATGGTGCTAGCTTGAGAGATCTCTGGGTTTCTTATTTCTTTAGTTGTTGTTACTTTGGATCTTTATCCGTGTGGTAAGTCTCTTGATCCCTTTTACATCTTTCCAGCATTTTACCGCTTTCTTAGCTGGAAGACCTCGATAGGAGGCAATGTTTTATGTGTTTACTTTTGTGCCCAAAGACCTCCAAGAGGAGGCACCAGTGCTAAAGACCTCCATGAAGAGGCAATTGACGGATAAAAGGGATTAGTAGTCAATCCCCCGTAATTCAGTGTGTCGTTCTTTATGCTCGCACTACGTGTCGATGCTTCAGAACAAAAGCCCAAGATCTTTTGTCCGGTCAGTCAGTGGAGAGGGTTCCATCTTTCTGAACCCCCACGCTTTGTCATGAGCTCACCCTGTCCAGGGTTAAGAGCTGTGAGGTCTTATCCTCATTACCCTTTTGATCTGCTCACCCTGACGTTCAATGTCAGTGGTTAAGAGCCCATTTGATTACCGTTCCATGGCTTGTTTGTCGAGGTTGATATGACCCCTCTTGACTAAAGCCCTACCCATGTATGTTTGAGCCCCCTTTGTTGGTGCGTTTACTTTATGCTATATGTTTTTGTGTGGTGTGATCGTCTCCCCATAGGACTGCTAGGCTTCGTATAGTCTCTCGTTTGCATGTCAATTTAGGTAGCACGGTTCCTTCGTCTAGGACTTCCTTTTTGCATGAGCATTCCTAAAACACAAATATGTTAGACTATGGCACGGATCTAGAAGGGGGGGTTGAATAGATCCCAATTAAAAACTTGAGTCGGCGCAACCAATTTGAGAGAAAAATGGTTTTGAAAATTTGTTTTGAATGCGGAAGCGGCCGAGGAAAATTTTAGTCTAAAACGAACCGTTATTGGAAAATCGGATATGCGTTAAGCTAATGGATTAGAGATAAAATGAAATACTAATCACTACACTATTTGCACACTCAATTGATATATTTCACTAACTAGCAAGCCTAGTTCCAATGATCCAAAATACCAAATTAAACTGAGTGCAAACTTAAGACAACTTTGGCTTATGCAAATTCACAAACACTTGGTGTGCATACACTCCAAGAGATATTTGAGTTGAGTAAGGAATTCAAATTTATCTAGTACAATATACTATTGTACTTGGTATTCAAACAGCAGTTTTAATCTCTTACTCAACTTATATCAAAGTTTGGTAAAATTGCTTAAACTAAAATCACTTAATTTTTAAGCTGAAAAGCACTTATGCAGAAAATTAAAGAAGACGCAGATTTGATGAGGCAGTTCCCCCGCCGTCCTCGCTTCGGGGTACGTCTGCCCTCAATTCTAAAATTAGAATTGAGATGATTAATTAGATATCACCTGTGAAATTTAATCGTTTATACAAGGATTGCAAAGCATGTAAACAACAGAACTTCCAATGTGTTGAATGATGCTTTCTATCCTTGCTCCTTGATTCAAGATGAATCAAGACCTTCGATCGTTGTTGCTAGACCTCCGATTCCAGCCCCTTTGTTGAAGAATCTTCCGTTCTTCAAACCCTCGGCCCGGCTGATCTCAAACACAACGAGTCGAACCCGAATCCTTCACTTCAATGCCACCGAATCCGCTACTAGACTGATGAAGACTTCCTCTTCTCAATCACCTTCGCTCGGCTGAATATTGAAGAACGATTCGTCCAAAAACCCCCAAACACAAACCCGTATTGGAGGACAAAACCCTAACGGTTTTATTTAAGAAAGAACCTGCCACAAGCTTCAACTCGAACCGGATTCTTCGATCACAGCTTCGAACCTTATCACCTTTAATCGATCACGAACGACATCAAAAGTAATTGTGTGCAGTTGATGTGTTGTGAAATGTTGAAGATGAAGATGATGAGTCTTGGACACCTTTTTCACTCTTTCTTGTTTCCTTGAACACTTGAACTCAAATTAGCAAATGTTAGTTAATAAAAGTGTTTTAACTTCTATATATAGTAACAGACAAAACCAATTAAAAATAACAGAATTTCAAACAGTGGAAATAACTCAGAAAACTGAGTTTACGCACGAGCGGTCGACCATAGGTCGGCGTGCGCTAAGCCGTGAGTGATGCGCCGACCCCTATGGTCGACCCATGGTTCCATGCGCTGACCCAGGATTACTTCATTAAGCCATGCGCTGACTTCTGGTCGACTCAAGGAATTTTTGCGCTAACCCGTGAGTTATGCGCCGACCCTTATGGTCGACGCAAAGGAGCATGCGCTGACCAATCTCAGTTCTGCTGAGCTTTGTGCTGACCCGTGAGCTTTGAGCTGACCCCTATGGTCGACTCAAGGCCTTCAAATCTGCATAAAACTGTGTTTTGTGATTTTCATGCATTTCGTCATGATCACACTTTGTCCACATATGTTTTTGATCATTATAATAGGTTTAGACAAACGTAGAAAAGGATATGGTGGGTAATGTGTTTCATTTGTTTGTAGACGTGCATGATGGTCTTTTGTCATCATCGAAACTTGCGATCGTATGTTGTCTGACTCTTTGTCTTTACATACTCCCCCTTTTTGATGATGACAACCTGTATAAATCAGCGTGACAAACAGCATGCGGTATTGACACATTTTCCACACTCCCCCTTTCTTTTGTAATCTAAGGCTATCTGCAGAAAGCTACTGTTAGTTGTGGGCATTTTTGTCTGCCTGCTTTGTGCACTTTTCTCCCCCTTTGACAACATCAAAAAGAGAGACAGAGTGATTTTTCAAGATATCAAGGAAATTTCACAGGAAACAACATAAACAAATAATAATAACACACCAATGTCATTTCCGAGCAATAGTCATTTATAAAGAAAACAAGTAAAACATAGAAATACATTCAAATTAACAATCAAACTACATAATGCATGTGAATGTCTATGTCCTAGTGGCGGTGTCCTGGATGATAACAAATGCCCGGGTTTTTGTAAGGGTCAGCCAGAGATGATAGGTATTCGGTGACACCGTTCAGATGCTTGAGACTCACGTCGATTGACTTTTCTTGAAGTTCAAATGAAGCCGAAAAGGTTGCAAACCGGTCATTCATGCTTGTAGAGAAGGAGTCGAGACGCTCATTTTGGGCTTGAATTTGCTCGTTGATATGAGCATAGCGCTCATCTTGAGCTTGCATGAAGGACTGTTGAGCGATCTGCATATTGTGCATCATATCCAACAGTTCTGAAGAATCTGCTTGCTGTGGAGGGGACGGAGGAGATTCTTCCTCATCTTGGTAATACGGCTGGTAAAATTGATGTTGAGTTGACCAACCCTTATGTTGCCATTCACCCCAGCCACCCCAGCGTGGAACATCTTCTTCAGTTGAATGCGACTGCTGAGCCCAAGCGGAGTCCGAGTAGTCGTGAGTGTCAACGAGTGGAGGATTATCATCTCCACCATTGTGATCCATATCGTGCCTGGCTTCTTCTTCTTCATTTTCTTCTTCATCTTCTTGGTCTTCGCTTTCATCACTGTCATCATCTGCAGGAATATTTGCTCTTCGAATAAACTTATACATTCTCCGCTCATTGCACCAAAGATATCCCATCATAGACATGGTTTTTGTGCTGAACTCTTTGTCAGATGAGATGGAAGTGTACGGGAAAGACGGATGATTAACGTTAGCTGCAGTCAGGACCTCTTGAATGAAGGATCCGTAGGCAAGAGTCGTTCCTCGTCCGGAGTCACGTAGCCCAAACATTCTACTGGCAATGTAGTACGACCAGTTGATTTTTATCTTATTTTTCAGAATGTAAATCAGATGAACCTCGGCCGGTTCGACTCTGGAGAGTCCGCCCTTCTTTGGTCGTAGGATTCGTGAGACAACCCACTGAAGAATCCTTTCTCCGGCTTTCAGCTTGCCGGCAGTGACAGTTCGTGGGAACACGTCACTGTTCACAAACTGATCAGGATAGGGTCGTCTCAGCATGTCATTCAATGCACTCTTGAACTCATAGCCATCTATGTGGTGAGAGTCAGTTACCTCCGGTAGAGGGTTTCCAGCATTATCAACAGACATATCAAAATATTGATTCCAGATATTTGATTTAAGCGGTACCTTTATCGGACCAATTCTAGAGTGAAACTTGTGCCCGTGAAAGTTGTCATGAAGGCCGACATAGAACACTCGAACAAGGTCTTCACTGTGTTTGGTATTACATTCCAAGAAGTTGATAAAGCCCTGATGCTTCAGCAGAGCCAGGACTTCAGGAAGGTGCATGCGTTCAGCGGTAAGTTTGTAGAACGCATGTTGTTGCACAACTCCTCTTTTGCCGAAATCTCTGTTGAAGGCTTCGACGCGAGCAGGTGGAACGAGTGATACAACAGATATGGGGAGAGATGCGGCAGATGATTCTCGGGATCTCTTGCCGGAAGGTCTGCGTGATGAGGAAGCCATTTGAGCAAGTTTGAAACAGAGTGTTTGGGTATAGAGAGAAGGTTTAAGAAGGGTTTTGAGAGTGATTCTGCTAGGTAGAGGTTTCTCCCAATTTATAGTGGAAAGGTTAGGGTTTCGGGAAGATGGAAGATCAAGGAACAATAGCCACTAGGTAGATGCAAGTTACAAAGTAGTGGGTAGTTTGAAAGGTGATGAAATGTAAATGCACACTTAATGATGATTTTTGAATGGGAATGCATGAAAAACGATTTAAATTTTTCTGCAGAAAAACGAAATTTTCGAGCGATGCGTCGACCATAGCCCTGTATGCGTCGACGCATACTGTATTGTTTTTGAAAAAATGCAGAAATTATTTTAGCTTGCGTCGACCATAGCCCTGCTGCGGTCGACTCATACAGTCCAAATTTCAATTTTTCACTATTTGCCACATGCGATGACAGGTTTGATGCATAATTATCACAGCATACAGCAATAAACATCCAAAGAGAGAGATCATATATATATATATATATATATATATATATATTATAATATATATATATATTATATATATATATATATAATATATATATAATATATATATATATATATATATATATATATATATATATATATATATATAAACAACATCATTATGAGATATAACTCTTGTAGTCATGAGATTTTGCAGAGAGAGAAAGAGAGGAACAATATCACCTTAATGCCGGAGTGACTTAGTGAACGGTAGAATTGTGCTTACAACAACATAGATTTGTTAGAAGTACAGGATTAAAGTCTTATAGGGAATAAGGTAAAACAGCAGACTATAGTGCCCGTTCCGAAATATCGAGAATGCCAAGTTCTCGGCGGATATGAAAGAAAGGTTCAGTGGCTAGCGGCTTTGTGAAAATGTCCGCTAGTTGATTTTCAGTATTGACATGTTCAAACACAATGTCACCTTTCTCTACATGATCCCGAAGAAAGTGGTGTCGTATTTCGATATGTTTGGTGCGAGAATGTAGCACAGGATTCTTGGTTAGGTTAATGGCACTTGTATTGTCACAAAAAATGGGAATCCGTTCAAGTTTGAGGTTAAAATCCAATAGTTGTTGCTTAATCCATAGGATTTGGGCACAACAACTACCGGCGGCAACGTATTCCGCTTCGGCGGTTGACAACGCAACAGAAACCTGTTTCTTGCTATGCCAACTGACCAAAGAGTTTGAAAATAAGTGACAAGTGCCACTGGTGCTCTTCCTATCCGATTTGCAACCGGCAAAGTCGGAATCGGAGAAACCTACCAATGAATAATCATTACCTTTGGAATACCATAGTCCATACTTCGGAGTACCGGATAGGTATCGAAGTATTCGTTTGACGGCTTTTAAATGGGATTCCTTGGGACATGATTGATATCTTGCGCACATGCATACGCTAAACATAATATCGAGACGAGAAGCAGTAAGATAAAGGAGTGAACCAATCATACCTCTATACCGTTTTACATCTACTTCCTTACCGTCTTCATCTTTGTTCAAGTTTGTACACGTAGGCATGGGGGTGTCTATGGCCTTAGCTTTTGCCATGTCAAATCTCTTGATAAGGTCCAAATAGTACTTTGTCTGGCTCACGAAAGTTCCTTCTTTGAGCTGTTTGATTTGCAGACCGAGAAAGTATGTGAGCTCCCCCATCATACTCATCTCGAATTCGCCCTGCATAAGGTCAGAAAACTCTCTCACAAGATTCATGTTAGTAGATCCAAATATGATATCATCTACATAAATTTGTACTAATATCAAGTGCTTTCCTTGACGTTTAATGAAGAGGGTTGTGTCAACCTTTCCTCTTGAGTATTTTTGATCGAGTAAGAATTTGCTTAGTCTCTCATACCAAGCTCTAGGAGCTTGTTTGAGGCCATACAAAGCTCTTTTTAGTTTATAAACATGATCAGGATACTCATGGGATTCGAAACCCGGAGGTTGTGCGACATAAACCTCTTCATTTATGTGACCGTTAAGGAACGCACTCTTGACATCCATTTGGAATAGCTTAAAGTCTTTCGCACAAGCGAAAGCAAGGAGAAGGCGTATAGCCTCGAGTCGGGCAACCGGCGCATAAGTTTCCTCATAGTCGATGCCTTCCTCTTGGTTATACCCTTGCGCGACTAAACGCGCCTTATTACGGGTTATTACCCCGTTTTCGTCCAGTTTGTTCCTAAACACCCATCGGGTGCCGATTACTCGATGATCTCGCGGAGGAGGGACAAGGTCCCAAACCTCATTTCTGGTGAACTGATTAAGTTCCTCCTGCATTGATAAAAACCAGTGTTCATCGAGTAGGGCTTCTTTAGGGTTTTTAGGTTCCATCTGCGAAACGAAAGCGAAGTGATAACAGAAATTACTTAGCTTAGATCGAGTTGTTATACCCTTTGAGATGTCCCCGAGAATGTTGTCTATTGGATGGTCTTTGGAAGACTTCCAAGCTTGAGGGAGATCATCGTTTGAAGGCGGATGAACTACCTCGGTTTCCTCATGATGTACATCTTTGTCCTCCTCAATTTTGACTATGTCGGGTTGATCAATCCCCGGCTTGCCACCTTTGAGTATGTCTTCGGTAGATGTACCTGCACCATGAAAAACACTACCCTTTCCGACGTTTCTCGGATTGGATTCATCAAAAGTGACATGTACAGACTCTTCTACAGTAAGTAATCGTTTGTTATAAATTCTATATGCTTTGCTAGATTGAGAGTATCCGAGGAAGATACCTTCGTCGGCCTTGGAATCGAATTTCCCTAAGTTTTCCTTTCTATTGTTCAATACAAAACATTTGCAACCAAAGACATGTAAGTGAGAAACATTTGGCTTTCGCCCTTTTAAAAGTTCATACGGTGTTTTGTTTAGAATGGGGCGAATGAGCACCCTATTCAGAACATAACAAGCCGTACTAATGGCGTCAGCCCAAAAATATTTCGGTAAGCCACTTTCATTGATCATTGTTCTTCCCAATTCTTCCAAAATTCGATTTTTACGCTCCACAACCCCATTTTGTTGAGGAGTACGTGGAGCGGAGAAGTTATGATCAATACCATGGTTACCGCAATATTCTTCAAATAAGTGATTTTCAAACTCACCTTCATGATCACTTCTAATTGCAACAATGTTTGTATTTAGTTTATTTTGGGAAAGCTTAGCAAATCGTTCAAAGGCGGCGAATGTGTCACTCTTACTTACTAAGAAAATAGTCCAACAAAATCGAGAAAAGTCGTCCACTATTACGAAACCGTAATAGTTTCCTCCTAGACTTTTAATCCTAGATGGCCCAAATAAATCCATATGGAGAAGCTCGAGAGGTCTCGTTGTTGAAACGATATTTTTGGATTTAAAAGAGATCCTCGTTTGCTTCCTTTTTGACAAGCATCACAAAGGTGATCCTTGGTGAACTTAATTTTGGGGAGACCTAGGACTAGATCTTTTGAGACTACTTTGTTGAGTAAGTCAAAGTTAACATGTGCTAAACGCCTATGCCATAACCATGAATCTTCACTCATTGTTACAAGGCATTTGTCACTTGTTAACGATACTTCATTTAAGTCAAGCATATAGACATTGTTCACACGAAGACCATTAAACATGCTCTTCTTATCATCATTATGTACAATTTTGCAACAATCTTTTGAAAACGATACATTGTATCCTTTGTCACACAATTGACTGATGCTAAGTAGATTGTGTTTAAGACCTTCGACAAGCAAAACATCAGAAATAGTAGTAGAGGAGGGATTACCTACACTACCTTTACCAAGTATTGCTCCACGGTTGTTGTCACCATAAGTTACATATCCCTTCTTCTTAGCCACAAAGTCAATGAAGAGAGATATGTCACCTGACATGTGCCTTGAGCATCCACTGTCGAGAACCCATCTTCTCTCGGTAGTCTCGAGGCATTGTACCTGTGACAAGATAATTAACAAGAGAAGGTACCCAATTGCTTATTGGGTCCTGAGTGGTGAGGAACGAAATGGTTGCATTTGGGCATCCATTGATAAATGCCTTTAGGAACTAAAAACCTCCTAAATCTACATTTAGCAATGGAATAGCCTTTCTTGCAACAATAAAGACAAGAGAAATTTACATTTGGATTGCTTTTGCTATCTTCATCCTTTATAACATATTTATATTTTTGATATGGATTAACCATGCTTTTTCGAAAGTTTGATTTGTCGATAGCAAAAGTAATCTTGGGCTCAAGAGACTTGTCAAGTTTGGCCTTTAGATTTCTTACTTCACCTTGCCAAATGTAACAAGTATCACACCCAAAGTTCATCATTTTACTTCTAAGGTCCTCATAGCTTGTTTTTGTGCTTTCCACTATAGAAGCTTTAAGTGCCTCAAGTTTCCGTTCGGATTCTTGAATTTTATATTCCAAATGAGAAAAAAATTTCTTATTTGAGGCAAGCCTTTTAAAGGCCTCTTTCGCTTCATAGTGTAAAGTATCAAAAGCAGTTTGCAATTCATGATGAGATATACTAGAGGATTTTTCATATTTAGCATGTCGTACCTGTTTCTTTTTGTTCTTTTGATGAGCAGAAAGACATAGATTTGCATTTTCATCTTCATCTCTAGAACTTTCATCATCGGAGGAGTCGCTATCGCTTTCCCAAGCTATGTATGCTCTCCTTGGCTTTGATGGTTTCTTGTGTGATTTGTATGAATCTTTTTCTTTTGTCTTTTTGTTCATCGGACAGTCCGGTTTGTAGTGACCCGACTTTCCACACTTATAGCACGACCCTCTAGTTGTTTTTCCTTTTGAGTCATCATTTTTAGAGAACCTAGATTGCTTCCGGAAGTTTACCAGGTTCTTCTCGGAATGTTGGATGCCGTTCTTTCTCACGTAACGGTTGTAGCGTTTGACGAACAACCCCATATCTTCACTCTTGTCCTCTTCTTCTTCGTCACTCGATGAATAATCACTTTGCTCTTTTGCTTGAGACTTTGAGGAGGAAGTCTTTAGAGCTATTGATTTCTTTTCACTCACCTTTGCTTTGTCTTTCTTGTCTTTCTTTTCGTGTTGTTCCAGGCTTAAGAGAACTTGTTCGTGCTCTTGTAGTTTACCGAACAATGTTGTCAAGTCCAATGTGGTAAGATCATTTGCCTCTTTTATGGCGGTCACTTTCGGCTGCCATTCCCTGTTAAGACATCTTAAGATCTTGTTAGTAGCAATATCATTGGAAACAGGCCTACCAAGTGAATGTAATCGATTGATGAGATGAGTGAATCTCTTTTGCATGTCAGCAATGGTTTCCCCTTGCTCCTTGAAGAAGAGATCAAACTCTTGTGTTAGTGTATTGATTCTAGCCAATTTAACATCATTTGTCCCCTCATGGGCAATTTGTAGTGAATCCCACATGGCCTTAGCAGTAGGACAATGGGATACACGATAGTATTCATCTACACCTAATGAGGAGATTAGGATATTTTTGGCTTTCCAATCATAGTTGTATTTCTTTTCATCATCATCGGTCCATTGTGCTTCGGGCTTAGGCAACACTTCGTTGTTCTCATTGGTCATGGTTATTTGAATTGGACCATTGAGAATAACATTCCATATTTTTCTATCTATGGAATTTATGTGCACCCGCATACAGTCTTTCCAATAACTATAATTTTCACCATTAAAAATGGGAGCTCTATTGTAAGCCCCTTTAGGTTCGTTAGCCATTTTCTATCAACGTTGTATTTTGAAGCACGGAGTGAACCGGAGCTCCTGATACCACTTGTTAGACTATGGCACGGATCTAGAAGGGGGGGTTGAATAGATCCCAATTAAAAACTTGAGTCGGCGCAACCAATTTGAGAGAAAAATGGTTTTGAAAATTTGTTTTGAATGCGGAAGCGGCCGAGGAAAAGTTTTGTCTAAAACGAACCGTTATTGGAAAACCGGATATGCGTTAAGCTAATGGATTAGAGATAAAATGAAATACTAATCACTACACTATTTGCACACCCAATTGATATATTTCACTAACTAGCAAGCCTAGTTCCAATGATCCAAAATACCAAATTAAACTGAGTGCAAACTTAAGACAACTTTGGCTTATGCAAATTCACAAACACTTGGTGTGCATACACTCCAAGAGATATTTGAGTTGAGTAAGGAATTCAAATTTATCTAGTACAATATACTATTGTACTTGGTATTCAAACAGCAGTTTTAATCTCTTACTCAACTTATATCAAAGTTTGGTAAAATTGCTTAAACTAAAATCACTTAATTTTTAAGCTGAAAAGCACTTATGCAGAAAATTAAAGAAGACGCAGATTTGATGAGGCAGTTCCCCCGCCGTCCTCGCTTTGGGGTACGTCTGCCCTCAATTCTAAAATTAGAATTGAGATGATTAATTAGATATCACCTGTGAAATTTAATCGTTTATACAAGGATTGCAAAGCATGTAAACAACAGAACTTCCAATGTGTTGAATGATGCTTTCTATCCTTGCTCCTTGATTCAAGATGAATCAAGACCTTCGATCGTTGTTGCTAGACCTCTGATTCCAGCCCCTTTGTTGAAGAATCTTCCGTTCTTCAAACCCTCGGCCCGGCTGATCTCAAACACAACGAGTCGAACCCGAATCATTCACTTCAATGCCACCGAATCCGCTACTAGACTGATGAAGACTTCCTCTTCTCAATCACCTTCGCTCGACTGAATATTGAAGAACGATTCGTCCAAAAACCCCCAAACACAAACCCGTATTGGAGGACAAAACCCTAACGGTTTTATTCAAGAAAGAACCTGCCACAAGCTTCAACTCGAACCGGATTCTTCGATCACAGCTTCGAACCTTATCACCTTTAATCGATCACGAACGACATCAAAAGTAATTGTGTGCAGTTGATGTGTTGTGAAATGTTGAAGATGAAGATGATGAGTCTTGGACACCTTTTTCACTCTTTCTTGTTTCCTTGAACACTTGAACTCAAATTAGCAAATGTTAGTTAATAAAAGTGTTTTAACTTCTATATATAGTAACAGACAAAACCAATTAAAAATAACAAAATTTCAAACAGTGGAAATAACTCAGAAAACTGAGTTTACGCACGAGCGGTCGACCATAGGTCGGCGTGCGCTGAGCCGTGAGTGATGCGCCGACCCCTATGGTCGACCCATGGTTCCATGCGCTGACCCAGGATTACTTCATTAAGCCATGCGCTGACTTCTGGTCGACTCAAGGAATTTTTGCGCTAACCCGTGAGTTATGCGCCGACCCTTATGGTCGACGCAAAGGAGCATGCGCTGACCAATCTCAGTTCTGCTGAGCTTTGTGCTGACCCGTGAGCTTTGAGCTGACCCCTATGGTCGACTCAAGGCCTTCAAATCTGCATAAAACTGTGTTTTGTGATTTTCATGCATTTCGTCATGATCACACTTTGTCCACATATGTTTTTGATCATTATAATAGGTTTAGACAAACGTAGAAAAGGATATGGTGGGTAATGTGTTTCATTTGTTTGTAGACGTGCATGATGGTCTTTTGTCATCATCGAAACTTGCGATCGTATGTTGTCTGACTCTTTGTCTTTACAAAATAAACTCTTTGATTTTCTTTTCTTAAGAACACGTTAACTCCTTCTACTACAGGTGATTAAGTCTCCAAAGGTCGAGCATCCGGTAGATTGCGTAGTAACGTCGTTCATCTAAAAAAACACAAAACAAACAAAAATAGGTTAGCTGAGCTACGGTGCTCTGATTCTCAATCCTTCTTGAGATACGTATGCAGCAGGGTAGGGCCTGTGCGAGCAATAACTCTTTCTTTTCCCTACTTTGATTTTCTCTCTTTCGCATCGCATATAGGACTTTTTATACACACACTTTAGACATAAATAGCAAGCGTGGATCCTTTGGAGTACCACAGACGTGAAGGGGTGCGATAACCTTCCCTTCACGTAACCGGCCCCCTTACTCGGTTTTCTTTGGTTCGAGACTTTGTTTTATCCGTTCCCTCTTGGTTATGCAGTACTACCTTTCCCTCCTCTTGGGATAAAAGTACATAGCTGGCGACTCTACTCTTTTTCCGCGCCACTCTTTTCGCGTTTGTACTTGGATTCAGGAAATCCGGGGAGCGACACACGTGGCAGTCATATGTGATTTTTAGTCTTGAGATATAGTTTAAGCGGACGAGAAAACCTCTGACTTGCTTCTCAGTTTTGGGCGCATGCATCTCTTGTATTGCTTTGACCTTGGCAGGATCAACTTCAATACCCTTCTCGCTGACAATAAAGCCCAACAACTCACTAGAGCGTACACCAAAAGTACACTTATTTAGATTCAATCAGAGTTTATATTTCCTCAAACGCTGGAGTAACTTCAACAAATGCTCAACATGCTCTTCTTCATCTCTTGATTTAGCAATTATATCATCAACATAAACTTCAATCTCTTTATGTATCATGTCATGGAAAATAGTGGTCATAACTCTCTGGTACATTGCACCAGTATTCTTTAAATCGAATGGCATCACTCGATAACAGAACGTTCCCCAAGGTGTAATGAATATGGTCTTCTCCATATCTTTGGGTGCCATCTTGATTTGATTATAATCGAAAAATCTGTCCATAAAAGAAAAGACTTTGAATTTAGCTGTATTATCTACCAACATATTAATATGTGGTAGAGGAAAATTATCTTTTGGACTGGCTTTATTCAAATCTCTGTAATCAACGTACATACGAGCTTTTTCGTCCTTCTTAGGAACATGCACAATATTGGCCATCCATTGAGGATACTCGGAGGTAACAAGAAATCCAGCATCAATCTGCTTCTACACTTCCTCCTTAATTTTTACTGCCATATTAGGATGGGTTCTTCTCAATTTCTGCTTGATCGACGGACATTCTGGCTTCAAAGGCAATCTATGCTCCACAATATCAGAATCCAAACCTGGCATATCTTGATAGGACCAAGCAAACACATCAGAGTATTCACGGAGGAGATCAACCAACCCCTTCTTAACCTCTAGACACAATTGAGACCCAATATTGACTTCCTTCAAATCATCCTCGGAACCCAAGTTGACTAATTCAATCTGCTCTTCAAACGGCTGAATGGTTCTTTCCTCGTGCTCAAGCAAACAGGACAACTCATCAGACACGTCATCATCACCATTCTCTTCCTCGGCTTCAAACACAGGGAAATCAAAGTTTGGAGAAGGAGTATGATCATTACGTTCAATGGGTTTGAGAATCAACCTGCATAATGATTTGATATTTTGATTTTAGAGAAATAAAGTGAAAATAAATATTATGCAGATATGGGGGAAATTATTATTTATTTATGTTTTTTTGTGATTACCATTTTCAGAAAAAGCAAAAAGTAAAAATAAAACATCATATATGTTGATGAATAAACTTGTATTTTATTGATGATAAAATTGAAAATGCCCAACAATGTTTCAGTTCTCCCTTAGGCATAGGAGAAAGATTTTTCTTAACAATAAAATAATTACTTTGAATGATGTACAATGACAGGAACGTCTACAGCAACTTGTAAGACCCCAATTTTGACCCAAGATCCCTCATGTAATTTCATCATAAGCATTAGCATTGGGACCATACCTTGGCATCCTCCTTACCCCTCTTTCATTGGGTTTATTCTGGGAGAGATCACCAAGCACTTTGTGATTGTATCATACTTGTATTTTATCATTTCACTAACCAAAATATCAAAAAATATGTCTTCCCAAGGCCATAACTTGCTCAATTTTTATGAGATTAAATATTTCCAAGTTGCACAATCAAATTCAATATGTCTAATTCAACTTTGATGTTTGGAGTGGGAGATAATTCAACTTTTTTGAGCATGTGATATGAGGTTACATTATAGGTCACTCTTGACCCATACCATTGATCAAGTGATTTTTCCAAACTTCAAAAATGCATACCTCTATCATTTAAAATCCAAATGAAATGAAATTGGTTACCATTTTGAAGGTCTTTGAGAGATATACAACTTTTATGAAGACACTTGTCTCATTTGAAGCTCATATAAAAAGTTAAGCAAGGTGGAATATTGAGACATATGGCTTGACACTTAGAAAAAATTTGATATGTCAAAAATTTCCAAACTTCCACCTCAAATTTCTTCATGATAAAAACTTCAAATAGAAAAGTGTTGAATATGAAAGTTATTCCTCTTGATCTCACCTTTCCAAAGAGCTCAAATTCATTCATTTTGGACAAGGAATGCATAGGATGCGCATGGCATGAATGTGGTGTCATCAATTGGCAAGGATCAAACTTCAAATCAAAATGTACACTTGCCTTGCAATTCAAGCTGAATTCAAGTATCTCACACTCATTTGTGGACTTATGGAAATGATTTTATGGGCCTATGCATGCCCATGCACCATCAATGACCAAATTTGGAAAGTGGATTTCAAGTGTGCAAAAAGCAATGGATTTAGCTATAAATAGAGCCTCATATGCTCAGCATTTCACACAAATTCGTGCCAACTTTGACCCCCTAACTCTAACCCTCACATTGCAAAAGATAAATCTGAGAAATTCACTTGAATTTGAGTTTGAATTTCCACTGTTTTGAAATTCAAATCTCCAGGAATCCACAGCCTTTTGAGCATTCAATCCTTCTTCTGCAAGCATTTGGAGTGAGATCAAGCACGAGCAAGAGCAAGATCAGTTGAATCCAGACCTCCATTGAAGATATTTTCCAGAAACTTTGATCTCTTCGATTCTCTCTAATTCTTGCTCAATTCTATTGATTCTTTAGTTGTTTGAAGTCCTACCAATGTAGGCAAGAAGATTGAGTTGCTTAGAGGCCAAATCGAAGCAACTCAGTTCATGTACCTCTAATTTCAACTCCATGTATCTCTCAATATACTTGGAGTTAGGGTGAATTGAGGCCAAATTCGAACTCAATGCCATTTTTACTTTGAAATCATGTCCTTGTTTTTAATTTTGGTGATGGTTGAAGGTGGACCAGTCCGGTGAGGTCCACCGGAGAAGAAGACCGGAGCTACAACTCCAGCGATGTGATGACATCTCTCACAACCATAGGATCCATCTAATTTGTTTTAATCTTGAGCGTTTTTTCTGATTACAAAGGTTATGGTGCACTGACTAGAGTCCATCGTGGATAGCGAGTTTGTGACCACTTGATCTGCCACATCAATTAATGAGGGAGATCAAGTGGTCCACGTTTTTTCTGATATTTTAATTTTCGTTTTAATTGCATTATTTTCAATAATTCATATTAATATCAATATTGATCCAAAAAATATGGGACTTTCACCAAAAAAATTCAAATATTTTTCTCTTTCATATTCTGAATTAAAATTATTTTTTGGATCATTATTAATATTTTTCATGAATTAATTGATTTTTCATTTGTTTTTAATTGTTTAAAAATATTTTTAAATGTCCAAAAATTATGAAATTTTTTCTCCAAGGTCCTTTGACCTTGTTTGACCTATGATAAATCTCATTTGCCATTTCTTTGGTGTTTTGATAAGATTTTAGGAATTGGATAAACCATATTTAATTTAAATGCACTATTTTAGTATTTTAATTTGAATAAATGCCAAATAAATTTGTTGACCAATTGTGACGACTTGTTTATGTTTGACTCTTATTGTTGGGCATTGGTCAAGGTTGATTTGACTTTGTCAAATTAATATCATTGGATTTAGGAGATTGATTGAATGTACATTTCATCTCCCAAAATGAATGGATGATATTAATTTGGTAAAAGTCCTCCTTTGACCAATTTGTGTTTTGATCCATTCCCCTCCCACTTCATCTTATTCCCTTTCTTCATTCATTTATTCCATTTTTAGCCTATGATATCTCATAATCCTAAGGCTAGTTGATTGAAAATTGACATGAGTATGGATGAGATTAGACCACACCTTTTTCATATTCTTTTTGTGTGTGGTATGTTTCATGAGCATAGTCCATTATACTATGTCTCTAACATGCATTAACACCAAAATTTTATTGCCCGACCTCAAATAGTTGTGACTTCTACATAAGTCCAATTACAATTGCTTAACATAGCGCTAAATTTGTGACATAAAAGGCATAAGCATTCTAGTTAGTGAGATTGTAAGTCTCCCCTCTCTCATGGTATTGTGTGTAAACTTGGCCTTTTTTCCTTCCTTTGGAAGATGTCTTAGTTCAAGGATTCATGCTTGTGATAAGTGGGTTGAGTGTTCTCCAAAGAATGGCTTCAAATAAAAAAAGCAAAAGCAAAACAATACTAACTTCTAACCTATTAACTACTAACTTTTAATTTCAAGTCCTTTACTTTAATGCCATTTAATTTTTGTTTCTATTCACTTGCCATTGTTCATATCATTTTAATTATATATGTTAATGCAATTTTCACTTTGTCCATTTGGACCATATTGTGTGATATATTTTGTTTGTGTATACTTTGCTTGTTTGTGTGGTCTTTGACCATTAATGTACATAATAATAACAAAACCCTAAAAGACTTTTGTGTGGATTGTTGGCTTGATCTTGGATAAATGGACTTAGAATCTAGGCAACCTTCCTATGCTAAAGGACTTGGCCAATGCCAACTTGTTGAGAAACCAAGTGCTTGCAATTTGAAACTCCATATGATACATCATTCAAGATCCTTTTGAGTTCATCTGCAACATGATCATTGTGAAGCTGTTATTTTGAACCTGTGACTTGTGGAATTCATCTGTTACCTGGGCTACTTTAAAGAAGATCATGGAGTGGATAAGCTTGGATGTGGCCATCTTTATTTGATGCCTTTCTCTTCAAGATAATATAATTGTGCATTTGTATGTTGCTTGATTCTAAAAGTCCAAGGGAATTCTGGGTTTCTATTGACATTCTTGTCTATTGGATTGCTACCCATTTGGTCAGATCTTTTCAACTCTAAACGTTTAATTTTATACATAGGATAGTCTCTTCATCTTCTCCCCATTTCTTTAATTTCAAAATCTCTCCCTCCATTTTTTTTAAATTTTCTTTGTGTGAACTATTTTTGTTCTAAACTTTGACCAATTTGCAAAAAAGATAGAAACTTTGGCCTTATGCCATTGCATTTTCAAACTTCTTTTCTTAAATCATGCTGGTAAATAAATTTAACTATACTTGACCTAAACTTTCAAAAAAGCCAAAAAGAACTAACTCATTCAAACCATTTTTAGCCCCTCGTGCCTTTCAAACTTAAATTTTGTTTAAAGTAATGCATCCACTTTGAAATTTGTATCACGAACTACGAGGTTTTGATCCCTCATTTTTATGTTGGTACGTAGGCACAAGACCGAAGGTCTTGTCAAACACAAAAATATAATTAATGAGTTCTTTTCTCATCCCCCCATTCTATTTATTTGTAAACATCACTTTATACCAAGTACATATGCACACAAAAAGGGCTCCCTAGGAGTACCTAGGACACTTTGGGTGCTAACACCTTCCCTCTGTGTAACCAACCCCCTTACCTGTAATCTCTAACATTTTATTAGTTTTGATTTGAAAACTTCTTACTTTTGGGTTTTGTTTGTACTTTTTCCCTTTTCCCTTGGAAATAATAAAAGCGCAGTGGTGACTCTTGTTACTTGATCTCTAGCTTGTCAATAGCTTGATGATCATGAATTTACCGCTACAGAAATTAAGTGGCGACTCTGATGGGGAGTAGTCTCTAGTGGGTTTAGCCTACTTTTTGTGTATATATTTGTATATATGTGATGTTTGTATATATATGTATGTGTGATATAATCTGTTTGTTGTGCTTGGTGATCTCTGAGTGGTGAGATAAGTTCTAACCAGAACTTGAGTGCAATTAAGATAGGAGGATGGTATAGTCATGTTCGACTTGTGTGAAGTAGTCCTTAACAAGTTGGCTTGAGATCCATCCGCTCAGTGGAGACTCCTTTGGATCTAGAAATGTCACATAAATATTTGTGGTTAGGCATTACTATTTCTAATTGGGTCCGAGAAGATGAGGACCTTAGAACATTTAACCCATCTTGGCCTATTTAGGACGTAATGCAGAAACTGTTCAAGTGTAGACTTGATAACAGTTGTTACGCGATACTACACTCAGACGAGTTTCTCTTGAGAATATTATGGGTCGATGAGTCAGTCATCTTAACTTGTAATATCTGGGAACTTTTTAGAACATGATCTACAGGTTTTTATCCTTAGTTCACTCCTTTGGGATGGTTCTTACCCAGACTTCATACACGTGACTTACAACAAACCCTTGATTCTTGGTTGATCCAATCAAGTCTTGTCAATATCAATGGATGATTGATCTTGACAAAGATTTGATTCATCCCTTGACCTTTGTTTGCCTTGTATGTGATCCCTTATTTGTGATTGTTGCATTCATGCATTCATGCGCATCATAACATTCATCACACGAAAATTTCAAGGGACTAAGGTATCATTTGCAAATATTTTCAGACCATGGATTATGGACGAAGGAACACTAAGAAGTACAGTTTTAGATGTCCCGACTTGAAAGAGTTAAGGAAGCTAGCATCTTTTGTATTAGATCCCTTGGACTTCAAACAACATCATGGGAAGCTTCTGTCCATCTTGTTTGCTGATGTGGTCGAAGGACTCTTGAGTGTGCTAGTGCAGTTCTATGATCCTCTCTACCATTGTTTCACTTTCCCAGATTTTCAGCTTGTGCCTATGATCAGTGTATTTTGATGCACGTTCTTTCATGTTTATACTCAAGCATTTCTTCGGTTTGCTTTGATTATTTTTATGTTTTAATGTGTTTTCATAATTTATGTTATTTTTGCACTTATTTAATTTTCGTATTTAATTTTCAGCATTAGCAGCTTTCGCGAGAAAAATCATATCTTGAGCTAGGAGTATCGGATTGAGACGTGCTACCAGTCGATGGAAAGATAAGAAAAAGATCTACAACTTTTGTTCAGAAGTCGAGAGCTGAATCAAACTGTAACAGGGCCAGAAAATTCGTTGAAGTTGTAGCATTAGTTTTATTTAAGTTTTGGGTCATTAGTTTTGGGCTTGAGTTATGTTTTTGATCTAGTTGGGTTGTAAACCAAATTCCTTGTTTTCCATATACCTAGCAGCCGCATAAGATTAGGGAAGAAGGACGATTCACGAAATACTTGAAAGCTTTGGCAAGAATTCTCATGAAGAACTAATCGATCCAAACAATTTGCTGTATTCGGGTTCCGATACCTTGAGATTTTAGTAATTCTTATTCAGGTTTTTTATTCCTTTCAATATTAATATATGTATTTTGTTTGCTTAATCCGATTTACATATGCTATATTGATTTAATTCGATTGATTGTGTGATCCTAACTATAGTCACGATTTCGTTTGCTTAATTCGTTATCGAGTCCGTTTAATTCATGAAACTTAATCCCGTTTGCTTAATTCGGATAATAGGAACATACAACTTATACTATCAATTGCACTTGTCAGTTGATATTATAATCGAATAGGAATAGTTAATCTGCGGTTGGAATTACGATAGTCGATGATAGGCAAAGACCGAATCAGTAAATTGTTGCTACAGCTTATTTCAATAATCACTTATTTTAATTTAATTTTTTTAATTGAATCCTAAACCAACCAAAACCCCATTAATTATTACTATCATTGGTTAATTCATTCAAGAATCCTTGTGAGAACGATAATCCGAGTCAATTTGTCGCTAACTACGTTTTGTCAAAAATACTCGTTTTGATCCGCGTGCGACCGCGGATCAAATTGGCGCCGTTGCCGGGGATTCTTGATTATATTAATCGTCTTTATAGTCATAGATGTTGTTTTTTTAGCATTTTTTGCCTTAACTTCCTTGCGTTCGGGTCTTTTTGCGGTTTAGGGAAAAAAATCTGTTTTTAAACAAATTATCTCAGATTATTCCGATTTTTTTTTGATTCATTAGGAAAAAATCAGTAATCAAAAGCCTCTATTTATGGAATAAATACTGGATGCCTCCCTAAAAAACCGAAATTCGTTATTTTTCAATTTTTTATGATTTATTTTCGGTTTTGGTAGTTTTAAAAAAATCTGAAAAAATTCTCAAAATTCTTAATTAACGTCATTAGATTAATTTCGGTGTTAGTTTATTTTTCTAAATTTATTTTAATCGTTTTCCTTCATTGTGTTTGTTTTTGACTATGGCTGACCAAAGAACTTTAAGGCAGTTAGCTGTCCCTGATGTGAATTATAATGGCATGTGTATTGAATATCCTGAAGCTGACACTCCTTTTGAATTGAAATCTGGTTTAATACACTTGTTTCCAAGGTTTAGTGGTCTTGCAGGTGAGGATCCGCATGAGCATCTGAAGGAATTTGAGGTTGTGTGCTTTGCATCTTCTGGACCTTCACTAGAAGATATTGTCAAACAAATGGCTGCAAATAATCTCCAGTTTCAACAACAAGTAGATTCTACTTTAAAGACTTTGCAAACACAGATTGGGCAGCTTGCCACTTTGGTGAATGTCATGCAGCAAGCTCAAGGATCAAACCGACAACCCTTGGAAGAACATTCTGTTTTTCAAATAGATTTGATTTCTGAAACTGTTGATGATACTTGTAGTGATTTGTTTGCATATGACTTTCCATCATTGTCTGGTTTTGATGATGTTTATTCTTGTGATATTTGTACTGAAACTAAAATTTGCTTTGTTTGTGCTGAAATTGAGGCTGCCTTGCAAGTTGATATTCTTACTGCAGATGAGGTTGCAAATAAAGTTGTTCATGTAGATAAAGCTCTTGACATCCTGGCTGCCTCAAACACTCCTTCTATTGAGCAGCCACCTTCCCTCGAGCTGAAGCAACTTCCTGAAAATATGAAATATGCTTATTTAGAGATGAATGAAAAACTACCGACTATAATTTCTTCTAACCTTGATTTCGATCAAGAAATTAAGTTTTTGCAGGTTTTAAGGAAGCATAAAAAGGCATTTGGTTGGACATTGGCTGACATTCCAGATCAGACCACCTTCACGTGTCCATTTGACACCTTTACTTTTAGAAGATTCTTTGATCCTGGAATAAAAGGCGAAGATACTAATAAAAATTTTAAGTTTAATGGACATTACCCAAAGCTATTCCATGACAGCCCCACTTTGGAAGAAGAAAATGTAGAATATATCTCTTTGGGAAAGGCTGCTTATGTGATCACCTATCCTCTTTGACTACTCGGGTGTGTTCTTTCCTCTCTCTTCTCTCTCTTATTTTATGTTTGTTTCTTTCATTGAGGACAATGCATATTTTAAGTGTGGAGGAGGGAATACTTTATTCTCTTTGTTTTTGTTCTTTGTTTTGTTTTGTTTTTATTTTCTTTCTAAAAAAAATGCGTTTTTGTTGAAAGTTTTAGGCTATAGAATAATTTGAGGTCGAGTTTGCGGAGACTTGAGAAAAATTCACAAGATCGGTATTGTTTTAACACCGTAAGTCTCCTGCATATGGAAATTGAGTTGAATTTTTATTATGACATAGCCTTAAATTCTCATTCTCTGACAGCTCTTGAGTAGTTTATTTCAGCAGTCAGCACCATCTCACACACACTCTACGCAGGGAAGTCGATGAATATAAGTGAGTGTTCCGAAAAAGAAAAAAAAAAGAGAAAAAAAATAAAGGAATGCACCTTCTAAGTTTGGTGACCCTCACCCGGTCACTTAACCCAACGGTTGTGGAACCTTCAAAAAAAAAGTTGAAAATAAGACTCTTTTGTAGTTGGTTCAGCGGTTTCTGGTGTTGAACTTGGTAGGGCGGATTACGGTCCGATCCCCCGCAACTACAATTGAGTAAGCAAAGGGTTATGCCACTTAAGTACCAGAACCCCGTGTAGAAAAGGATCAGAGTCACTAACCGGTCGTCTTGCTATAAGTGTGTGGAGATAACGGGCTTAATGTGATTGCGCCTGAATGAAAAAGAGCCAAAGAAGGATGAGTAAGTTAGACTTTAATATAATAACATGATTCGAGTTGATTTGTGTATTCAGGAGGTTTATGTCTGCATAACTGTGGATTAGTATTCTTACAATGTCCTTAGTGTGCAAGATTAGTACTTATCGAAGCAAACTTAACCGAAGATGACTTGTAGCCTAGAATGAGTAACCGTTGATGTGTCTATGTTTTGTTTTGTTTTTCATTTTGCTCGGAGTGCAAAAGTTCAAGTGTGGGGGAATTTGATCAGTGCATTTTGATGCACGTTCTTTCATGTTTGTACTCAAGCATTTCTTCGGTTTGCTTTGATTATTTTTATGTTTTAATGTGTTTTCATAATTTATGTTATTTTTGCACTTATTTAATTTTCGTATTTAATTTTCAGCATTAGCAGCTTTCGCGAGAAAAATCATATCTTGAGCTAGGAGTATCGGATTGAGACGTGCTACCAGTCGATGGAAAGATAAGAAAAAGATCTACAACTTTTGTTCAGAAGTCGAGAGCTGAATTAAACTGTAACAGGGCCAGAAAATTCGTTGAAGTTGTAGCATTAGTTTTATTTAAGTTTTGGGTCATTAGTTTTGGGCTTGAGTTATGTTTTCGATCTAGTTGGGTTGTAAACCAAATTCCTTGTTTTCCATATACCTAGCAGCCGCATAAGATTAGGGAAGAAGGACGATTCACGAAATACTTGAAAGCTTTGGCAAGAATTCTCATGAAGAACTAATCGATCCAAACAATTTGCTGTATTCGGGTTCCGATACCTTGAGATTTTAGTAATTCTTATTCAGGTTTTTTATTCCTTTCAATATTAATATATGTATTTTGTTTGCTTAATTCGATTTACATATGCTATATTGATTTAATCCGATTGATTGTGTGATCCTAACTATAGTCACGATTTCGTTTGCTTAATTCGTTATCGAGTCCGTTTAATTCATGTTTGCTTAATTCATGAAACTTAATCCCGTTTGCTTAATTCGGATAATAGGAACATACAACTTATACTATCAATTGCGCTTGTCAGTTGATATTATAATCGAATAGGAATAGTTAATCTGCGGTTGGAATTACGATAGTCGATGATAGGCAAAGACCGAATCAGTAAATTGTTGCTACAGCTTATTTCAATAATCACTTATTTTAATTTAATTTTTTTAATTGAATCCTAAACCAACCAAAACCCCATTAATCATTACTATCATTGGTTAATTCATTCAAGAATCCTTGTGAGAACGATAATCCGAGTCAATTTGTCGCTAACTACGTTTTGTCAAAAATACTCGTTTTGATCCGCGTGCGACAGCGGATCAGCCTACCTTGGAGGAGTATTCTCATCTTTTGGGGATACCTATTTCTAGTAGAGTGCCTTTTAGTTGATTGGAGGAGATTCTCCGATCTAGTATTATTGCTGAAGCTCTTCACTTGAAGAAGTCTGAGATAGAGGCTCATTGGATGAAGAAAGGAGGGTTATTTGGGTTGTCATCTGTTTTCCTCATCAAGGAAGCTACTACTTTTTCTCAAGCTGGTAGTATGGACGCTTTTGAAGATATCTTTGTGTTGCTCATTTGTGGATTAGCTTTGTTCCCTAACATTGACGGTTTTGTTGATATTAACGCCATTAGACTTTTCTTGATTGGGAATCATGCGCCTACTTTGTTGGGTGATATGTATTTCTCTTTGCATCTAAGGAATTCTAAGGGTGGTGGAATGATTGTCTGTTGTATTTCTCTTCTGTACAAGTGGTTTATTTCGCACTTGCCTCAGACACCTGATGATATAGTTTGGTATGATCCGTCTTTAAGCAATTTGGAGATTATTGATAGTTATGGTGAATTCTCTAATGTGCCTCTCATTGGTACACGAGGAGGAATTAACTACAACCCTGCTTTGGCTCGTCGCCAACTTGAATTCCCCTTGAGAGACAAACCTAATAACATGTTGTTAGAAGGTCTTTCCTATCAAGAGGGTAAAGATTTCCAACATTTGAAGCAGAAGATTGTGCATGCTTGGCATAATGTGCATAGGAAAGGAAGATTCGAGCTTGGTTCGTGCAATTGTGTAGCTTTGGAAGCTTACACTCTTTGGGTGAAGAAGAGAGCTATGGAGTTGAAGATGCCTTATCCTTGTGAAAGACCTATGTCTATGGTTGTGGTTAAGCCATTAACTTTCCCTAACCAAGATGTAGAGGAGTTGGAAAACGCGCTCGCCAAGATGAAGCAAGAGAAGGATATGTGGGAAGAGCGTTTCCATGCTTTGAGCAAGAAGCATGAAGAGTTTCAGTTGGAGTCTAAGGACAAAGATGCACTTATTGAGCTACTTGAAGACCGAGTGACGAAGAGATAGAGAGAGCCGGAGGTTTCATCTTCCTCTAGCATGCCTCAGCCTTCCGTTGCTTGGAAGAAGATTGTTGATCAGCTTGTCCTCGAGAAGACTCAGATGAAGGCTTCTTTTGAGACCGAGATCCGTCGCATTCGAAGGAAGTACGCGCCTTCAGCCAAATCTTCTGACATTGTTGTTAGGGATCCTTAGGATGACTAGTCTCCTTTTCTCTTGTATCTTTTTATTTTGGTTTCTGAAATTGTACTCAGTGTAATCCTTCCAATTTATATAAATAAAAAGAGATTTTTGGTCATATCAAATTGTTGCAATTGCCATTTAAATATTATATATTTGAAAATGATATAGTAAGTTCCTTGAAAATAAAAATAATCAAGCATTGCATTTCATGCATCATTTGCATAAGCAGGTTTTCGCCAGATGTCTGATTGGTGTTTCTTCTGTGCTTTAGCCAAGCTGACTCACCGGTACAATACCCGAGCCAATCATCTGAAAATCATGGAACATTTGGAGCAAGAGAACAGAAAGCTGAAGGACGAGATCGCCCGCCTGACTGCCATGATGGAGTCAGTTCTTGCTGCTCAGAATCAAGCTTCTCCAACACCTGCAACTCCTCCCGCGAGGACTGTTACTTCAAAGGTGACTACCTCTACCATGCCTGCTGCTACCGCCCATTTCGCGCCGAATATGTCTGTCGGATTCCTGTGGGGAATGCCGCCCAACTTTGTGCCTGAAGGCTTTGCGCCTACATTTTCTTCCATGCCGGCATCTAGCTCGGTCATGTCCGTGCTACCTCCCGTTGTGCACACTTTGCCTCGTGTAGAGGATACCATCTATCATCCCGAGCCGTCTGAGGGTCCGGATGTTTTTGAGAAGATGGATGAGATGAAAGATCAGTTTCTTGAGCTGCGCAAGGAATTGAAGACGCTGAGAGGTAAAGATTTGTTTGGAAAGAGTGCTGTTGAGTTATGCTTAGTGCCCAACGTCATGATCCCATTAAAGGTCAAAGTGCCTGACTTTGAAAAGTATAAGGGGAACTCTTGTCCGCTCAGTCATCTTGTGATGTATGCCCGCAAAATGTCTACTCAGATCGACAATGATCAATTACTTATTCACTACTTCCAAGATAGTCTGACTGGTGCTGCACTCTGCTGGTACATGGGGTTGGATAGTACAAGCATTCGCACTTTCAACGACTTGAGAGAGGCTTTTGTTAAGCAATACAAGTATAATATGGACATGGCGCCGGATAGAGGCCAGTTAAGGTCTATGTCTCAGAAGGACAAAGAGACATTTAAAGAATACGCCCAAAGATGGAGGGAGTTGGTTGCCCAGATCACTCCTCCTTTGGAGGAGAAATAGATGACAAAAATCTTCTTGAAAACTCTGAGTTCATTTTATTATGAACGCATGATCGCTAGTGCCCCTAGTGATTTTACCGAAATGGTAAACATGGGGATGAGACTTGAGAAAGGAGTCCGCGAGGGACGATTGTCAAGAGATGAGGCGTCAACAAGCAAGAGATATGGTAGCAACTTTGGTAAGAAGAAGGATAGTGAGACCAACGTAGTAATCAGTGGGAGGTAGAGGAGGCCTCAGATCAAAAGGAATCCACCACCCCGTCAACATCATCATCATCAAGTGTCATCAGTAATTCTGGTATTTTCTAATCAATAAGTAACACCAATTCAATAACAACAATATCAACGTCAACAACAACAACCGCAACAAAGAACAAACACCTACAACAGTAACAATACCAACAACAATCATTATCAATAGAACTTTGAAAGGAAGAAGGTCTCTTTTGACCTGATTCCTATGTTGTATGCAGAGCTGTATCCCTCGCTAGTTCTCAAGAACTTGATTCAACCGAGGAACCCACTGCAGATCCCAGAACCACTTCCCTGGTGGTATAAACCTGAGCTCCGTTGTGCTTTTTATCAAGGAGCACCCGGACACGATATTGAAAACTGCTATCCATTGAAGTATGAGGTTCAAAAGCTTATGAAGAGTGGTATGGTGTCCTTTGAGGACCGCGCGCCAAATGTGAAATAAAACCCTTTTCCCGCTCATGGGAACTCTTCAGTGAATATGGTGGACGGTTGTCCTGGAGAATTCAAGGTTTATGACGTCCGGTTTATCCGAAGATCCTTGGTGCAGATGCATAAGGATATTTGTATGGTGAGTGACTGTGAACATGACCATGAGGGTTGTGTTGTTTGTAGTGTGAACCCAAGAGGGTGTGTTGTAGTGAAAAGGGACATCCAACGTCTGATGGATGAAGGCATGATCCAAATTGTTCAATCTCGTCATGTAGACGACGACGCCAATGTCATGGTGCCCATTTTCAAACAACAAGAGCGGTTGGTAATTCAATATGACAGCAACAACAAGAATAATGTCAGTCAAATATCAGTATCGCCGTTGGTAATACGGTTAGCGGGCCCAGTCCTGTATTCATCTGATAAGGCTGTATCATACCAGTACAATGCTACAATGATAAAGAATGGTCAAGAGGTCCCGTTACCTAAGACTAGTTCAGTAGTGAGCATTGCTGATGTTATGAAGGTGACCCGCAGTGGTCGAGTGTTTTGGTCGGTGTTCCCAGAAAACAAAGAAGAAATGATTGTTGGTAAGAAGGCGGAGATGCCTAATGTAGATCCCGTTGGTTGTTCAAAAGATAAGTCTGGTGAATCCAGCAAATTGAAAGCCAATGATGATGATGAGGTACTCCGATTGATAAAGAGGAGCGAGTTTAATGTGGTGGAGCAGCTGCTCCAAACCCCCTCAAAAATCTCAGTGTTGTCTCTGCTGATGAATTCTGAAGCGCACAAAGAAGCACTACAGAGAGTTCTTGAACAAGCATACGTAGAGCATGATGTTACTGTGGATCAGTTTGATCACATTGTGGCTAACATCACTTCATGCAATAATTTGAGCTTCTGCGACGAAGAACTCCCTAAGGAGGGAAGGAATCATAATTTGGCTTTGCACATTTCTATGAACTGTAAGGAAGATGCTTTGTCAAACGTACTTGTTGACACCGGGTCGTCGCTGAATATGCTTCCGAAGTCAACTTTGTCAAAGCTATCTTACTAAGGAAAGCCTATAAGGTATAGCGGTGTAATCGTCAAAGCCTTTGATGGTTCGCGCAAGACAGTAATTGGTGAAGTGGACCTTCCAGTCAAGATAGGTCCGAGTGATTTTCAAATTACTTTTCAAGTAATGGATATTCACCCGGCCTACAGTTGTTTATTGGGAAGGCCATGGATTCATGAGGTAGGAGTTGTTACCTCCACTCTGCATCAAAAATTGAAATTTGTCAAGAATGGCAAGCTAGTGATTGTTGGAGGAGAGAAGGCGTTGTTGGTTAGCCACCTATCATCCATCTCTTATGTTGAAGCCGAGGATGAGGTGGGAACTCCGTTCCAAGCCTTGTGTATTGCTGCTGAGAAGAGAGTTGGGGCACCCATGTCCTCGTTGAAAGATGCTCAGAAGATTGTTGAAGAAGGTACTGTTGATCAGTGGGGGCACATGGTAGAGGTCTCCGACAACAAGGGCAGAACCGGTTTGGGGTTCCAGAAAGGCTCATCAATTGCAAGATCTGAAGATATGAAACTCAGCTTCCGTAGCAGAGGGTTCATTCATGGCAATGAACAACACTTAGCTGCTGTGCTAGAGAATAGCGAAGAGGAAGACTGCACCAACTTTGTAACGCATGGAAAGACATGCAACAATTTGACTGCTGTTGATATTCCTATTGTTTTGCATCGATCTAAGTAATTTCTTTTATATTTTAAAATCCTTCTCATATGCCTAAGGTAGAAGTGAAAATTGTTTGGGCATTTTAAATTGATCATTAATAAAATTAATTCTATTCATCCACATCTTTGATGTTTGTTTTACTTTTTGCTTTATTCTGAAAATGGTAATCACAAAAAAAAAACATAAATAAACAATACAATTGTCCATCTGCATAATATTTGGTCACAAATTCACTTCTCTAAAATTAAAATATCAAATCATTATGCAGGTTGGTTCCTAACCCTATTGAATACAATGATCCTTCTCCTTCTCCAAATTTTGAATTCCCTGTGTTCGAGACCGAAGAAGAAAGTGATGTAGAAGTGAGTGATGAATTGACTCGTCTTCTTGAGCAAGATGAAAAGATTATTCAACCGTTTGAAGAGCAAATTGAGCTAGTCAACTTGGGTTCCAAAGATGATGTGAAGGAAGTCAAGGTTGGGTCTCAAATGTGTCCAGATGTCAAGAAGGGGTTGATTGATCTTCTTCAAGAGTATTCAGATGTGTTTGCTTGGTCTTATCAAGACATGTCTGGGTTGGATTCTGAGATTGTGGAGCATAGATTTCCGTTGAAGCCAAAATGCCCGCCAGTCAAGCAGAAGTTGAGAAGAATGCATCCTGATATGACTGTGAAGATCAAGGAAGAAGTGCAAAAGCAGATTGATGTCGGTTTCCTTGTGATCGCTGAGTATCTGTAATGGGTGGCCAATATTGTGCATGTACCAAAGAAAGATGGAAAAGTCTGCATGTGTGTCGACTATCAAGATTTGAATAAGGTCAGTCCGAAAGATGATTTCCCTCTGCCACACATTGATATGTTGGTAGACAACACTGCTAAATTCAAAGTCTTTTCGTTTATGGATGGATTTTCTGGATATAATCAGATCAAGATGTCACCCAAAGATATGGAGAAGACCACATTCATTACACCCTTGGGAATATTCTGTTATAGAGTGATGCCTTTCGGTCTAAAGAATGCTGGTGCGACTTACCAGAGAGTAATAACTACTCTTTTTCATGATATGATGCATAAAGAGATTGAAGTATATGTCGATGACATGATTGCTAAATCAATTGATAAAGAGGAACATGTTAAGCATTTGTTGAAGTTATTCCAGCGTTTGAGGAAGTATAAACTCCGCTTGAATCCCAATAAGTGTACTTTTGGTGTTCATTCTGGTAAGTTATTGGGCTTTATTATCAGTGAGAAGGGTATTGAAGTTGATCCTGCCAAGGTCAAAGCAATACAACAGATGCCTGCGCCCAAAACTGAGAAGCAAGTCAGAGGCTTTCTCGGTCGCTTGAATTATATTTCCAGATTCATTTCCCACATGACTGCCACATGTGCACCTATATTCAAGCTTCTTCGGAAAGATCAGTTTTGTGATTGGACCGAAGACTGCCAGAAAGCTTTCGACAGTATCAAAGAATATTTGCTTGAACCTCCGATTTTGTCTCCCCTGTTGAAGGAAGACCGTTGATCATGTATTTGACTGTGCTCGAAGATAGTATGGGTTGTGTTCTTGGTCAGCAAGATGAGACTGGAAAGAAAGAATTTGCAATTTACTACCTTAGTAAGAAGTTCACCGACTGTAAGACTCAATATTCTATGCTTGAGAAAACTTGTTGCGCATTGGCTTGGGCTGCTAAGCGTCTGCGCCAGTATATGTTGAATCATAACACTGGGTTGATATCCAAAATGGATCCAATCAAGTATATATTTGAGAAGCCTGCTTTAACTTGGAGGATTTCCCGTTGGCAGATGTTGTTGTCAGAGTATGATATCGAATACCGATCTCAGAAAGGGATCAAAGGTAGTATCTTGACTGACCATTTGGCTCACCAACCAATTGAAGATTATCAGTCAATGCAGTATGATTTTCCTGATGAAGAGATTTTGTACTTGAAAATGAAAGATTGTGATTAACCATTGCTTGAAGAAGGGCCAGAACCTAGTTCCCGTTGGGGTATGGTATTTGATGGAGCTGTTAATCAATATGGTAATAGCATTGGGGCAGTGATCATTACTCCTCAAGGCACGCATCTACCATTTACAGCTAGATTGACTTTCTAGTATACAAACAACATGGCAGAATATGAAGCTTGCATTATGGGTCTTGAAGAGCCCATGAATCTCAGAATCAAGTATCTAGATGTCTTTGGAGATTCAGCTTTGGTTGTGAATCATATCAAAGGAGAATGGGAGACAAATCAACCCGGTTTAGTACCATAAAGAGATTATGCGAGGAGGATTTCAACTTTCTTTACAAAGGTTGAATTTCATCATATCCCTCGAGATGAAAACCGAATGGCAGATGCTCTCGCAATGTTGGTGTCAATGATTGTAGTAAAGTATTGGAATGAAGTTCCCAATTTATCTGTGATGCGTCTTGATAGGACAGTTCATGTGTTTGCTGTTGAAGAGATTAAAGACGAGAAGCCGTGGTATTACGACATCAAATGTGTCCTCCAAAGTCAGACTTACCCGCATGGGGCATCTTTGAAAGATAAGAAGACTTTGAGAAGATTAGCCGGAAATTTCTACTTGAATGGTGATATACTGTACAAGAGAAACTTCGACATGGTTTTGCTCATATGCGTGGATAGACACGAAGCAGACTTGTTGATGACCGAAGTGCATGAAGGTTCCTTTGGTACTCATTCCAATGGACATGCAATGGCGAAGAAGATGTTGCGAGATGGTTACTATTGGCTGACAATGGAATCTGACTGTTGCAAATTTGTGAAGAAGTGCCACAAGTGTCAAATTTATGCTGATAAGATTCATGTTCCTCCGACACTACTGAATGTTATGTCTTCCCCATGGCCCTTCTCCATGTGGGAAATTGATATGATTGGGATGATTGAACCCAAAGCTTCGAATGGACATCGTTTCATTTTAGTGGCAATTGACTACTTCACAAAATGGGTTGAAGCGACATCGTATGCAAATGTGACCAAGCAAGTTGTTGTAAGGTTTATCAAGAATCAGATCATATGCCATTATGGTATGCCAAGTAATATCATTACTGATAATGGATTGAAGTTGAATAACAATTGAAGGAGAAGAGCGATCCATAACACAGCAGAATTAAAAAATTTTCCTTTAGTGATCCTTACGAATGGGTATGATCAGTGATAGAATCGTTACCTCTTGTGGCGATTGTAACCTTTGATGTAGATCTACGGAGCGATCATGAATGTTGAACGATGACAACGCCTCTACTCAGTCCACAGGAACGGATTCCTTCAATCTCAATGCTAGCTACTACGGATGAAGGCTTTGAGTGTGTGTGTGTGTGTGTGTGTGTGTGTGTGTGAGAGAGAGAGAGAGAAACGAAATTGCAACTGCACAAATGCTTCTACACAAGGGGTTTATTTATAGAACCACTTGTGTGGGTTGCAAGCTAAAAGGCCCACTCAAGTGTATGTGGCCCATATCTTATAATATGCCAAAATCACTTAAGCGCATGGTACCATACCATATTTCGTATTCTACTTAAGTACACTGTACCTTATGATGTTCTACAATTCACTTAAGTGCACCGTACATTACGGTATTCCTTAGTTACTCTATCTCTCATCAATTCGTCCTTTTGTGTGTGACCCTGTAGGTTTTCGCGGCATTGGCAATTATATTAAATCACGTATTTAACATAATAAACAGTGAGCGGTATCTAGCAACACATCACTGCTACCCAAGACACGAAAATGTCATGTGATCTGACAAATCCTTCTGTGATAATACTTATGTGTACAATTACCCGTTTGCCCATATGTTTATATTTAACACAAGGCATAGACCGTATCATCCTTGTCCAGTTCAATATTGGGCCCATAGACATTTATCCTATTATGCAGGATGGGCAAATTCCATCTAGGTCACTCATGTCCCTTAGCATGCTTCGTGGAGTACCCATCAACTGTCTTTATGGTCATCCAGTTATGGACAATGTTTGATCAGCAATAAGGCACTCGACTCTACATCTAGGGTCCATAGTGGTTTCAGGTCGAAGGGTGGTATACACCATTATCACCATGAGAATAACTTATGACATTTTGCATAACATTCTATATAGTATTCTCATAGCGGGTCAATCCAGTATAAATATTACTCTTAATATTCATACCTATGTTTAAGACTTGATAACTCCTTATCCATGATCCATGAGATGTGATCATTAGTCTATATACATAATAGTCTTAATGCTTTAATGTTATCCCACTTCACAATAAAGCTCGACTATGGATACTTTAAGAACAGTATCCTTATGTTTAATGTGATCTCATGATTAAGTCACACTTGATACATTAAACGGACTATCTATTCTAGGGACTTTATTAGACAAACATAATAAAGAAAAATCCTTTTATCATTAATAAATAATTCGATACAAGTACCAAAAGTATTGGCCTCTATGGCTTACACCCACAACAATATGGTGGAAGCTCTTTGCAAAGACTTCAAGATTGCACATCATAATTCTTCTCCCTACAGACCCAAGATGAATGGGGTTGTTGAAGCTGCGAATAAGAACATTAAGAAGATTATCCAGAAGATGGTTGTCACGTATAAGGATTGGCATGAGATGCTCCCTTTTGCTTTGTATGGGTATCGTACATCCATCCACACTTCAATAGGGGCAACCCCTTTCTCTCTTGTTGATGGTATGGAAGCAGTACTCCCTGTAGAGGTTAAGATTCCTTCATTGTGTGTGCTCATGGAAGCCAAGTTGACTGAAGCTGAATGGTGTCAGACCAGGTTTGATCAGTTGAATTTGATTGAAGAGAAGAGATTGATTGCCATGTGTCATGATCAGTAGTATCAACAAAGGATGAAGAAAGATTTTGATAAGAAGGTCAGACCTCGAGTATTCAGAGAAGGTGACCTTGTGCTCAAGAAGATTTTGACGTTCAAGATAGATTCCAGAGGAAAATGGACTCCTAATTATGAAGACCCATATGTTGTTAAGAGAGTCTTTTCAGGCGGCGCATTGATTCTTACAACAATGGATGGTGAAGAGTTCACTCGTCCTGTGAACGCAGATGCATTCAAGAAATACTTCGCCTAAATAATAAAAGAACAACTCGCTAAGTTGAAAACCCAAAAGGGCGGCTTAGGAAAAAACGAGCGTCTCGGTGGATTGAAAACCCGAAAGGGCGATCCAGGCAAAAATTAGAGACATAAAACAAAAATAATTTCCCGATAAGTTGAGTACCCCACCTTGGGGCAACTTATGCAAAATATAGGGATTATGGCAAGTAACTGCATTCTGCTGATCTTCAGATTTTGAAGACTTGTTTGAGCACAAAGGTTGACATCAGTTCATCCCCAGCAGCGGTCAAGAGCACAGTGGATATCAAGAGTTGGTAGAAGGATTAAGGATCATTTGTATTCAATGTAATCCCTTTTCCATGTAAATTACCATTTTCAACTTTGTAAAAATCCATGGAGTCTTGTCATTTACAGACTACCATTCCATTAAATAAAGTTGAGCTTTTATCCAATTATTTCTACTCTTATTTATTTCAGCCAATAGTTTTAAATTTTTATTATGATCATTTTGAAATGAATTTTTTAATCAAAATCCGTTTTTTTAAAATATATAAAAACAAGAACTTTTCAAAGCAATTAAAATGAATATCAACAACATTTTGATGGATAGCAAGTCCTTAAGTGCGAAACATCAGAGGTTCCCCAAGCAGTTAACCCTTCGGGTATCCCTAGATGTTTGTGTTGATTCATTTCCTCAGCAGGGTTGATCTTCAGAGGTGGTTGATCTTCCCCAGTAGATCGCTTTGGTTTCCCCACCAATCGCCATTCAACTTGCTCCCAGTCAGAGTTTCCTCCTGGTTTCTGAGCAACTTTTGTTATGAGTTTTTCTTTGTAGGGTTGTCTCCCATTTTTATGGTGTTGACCTAAAATTCCCCACATATTTGATATTCTTTCCCCAGCAGATCTCCTCCTTCCCCAGCTAGGGTTGAGCCTTTGGGGTGTTGATCTCTCTATTCTCCAGCAGTTGTCTCCATATTTTGTGGATTGACCGAGGATTGTACCGGTGGTTCAAATTCTTTGCGACACCTTTGTATCCTTTGTGATCATTTTGTCAGCATAATCATCATATATACATATACATATACATATACATATACATATACATATACATTCATATAATTTCATAATATGCATATCTTGCATCCTCATATTTGATTTGTTTGAGATTCTTATTCTCTGTTATGGCGGTATTTTATCCCCATACCATATCTGGTGTCTGTCCTCCTTCAATTGTGGAGTGTCAGCCCCTTAAGCAGAAAGACTTTAACCTTTCTCCGTTTCCCCACTGAGTTTGTTTCCTCGTGGATGTTTGTTATTTCAGTTTCCTCTCCAGTGGATTTTTTGGATGGAATTACTCCCCTTGAGTTATGTCCTCATTGGGTTGAGTCTTAGTTGACCGTTTTCTTTCTAGCTCTTACCTAGATAGATACTTTGGTCCCCTAAGACTCTATTACCCAGTAATTAGTAATATTCTTCTTAGTTTGCAGTTTGTTACTTCTTGCCCAATACCTGGAAAAAGTACCCTTATTCTTCTCCTCAGTAGAGTCCCCAGTGATCTATTCCCCAAGAAGTATATCCTTGATATGTTCATCCTAACCGGTGACAGATATCTTTCTTTCCCCTGCCTGAGTCTATCCTTGATATGTTCACTTTAACCAATGACGGATATTCTCATTCTTTTGGTATTCTACCCAGTAAAAAGGTAGTTGTAATCCCTATTTTATTCCCCAGAGAGTTAATCCTTGATATGTTCATCTTAATCGATGACGGGTTTTCTTCTCCTTGTGGTTTTCTACCCAGTAACCGGTAGTTGTAAATCCTACTTTGTCCCCTCGCAGAGTCTATCCTTGATATGTTCATCCTAACCGGTGACGGATTTTCTCTTCGACGGTTTTCTATCCAGCTTTCGATAGATGTAATTCCTACCCTTTTTGTTTAATTGGTATATCCTTGATATGTTCATCCTAACCGATGACGGGTATCCTTCTTGGCATTTCCAGGCAAGTCTATCCTTGATATGTTCATCTTAACCGGTGACGAATTTTCTTCCCTGTTGAGTTTATCCTTGATATGTTCATCCTAATCGATGACGGATACTCTCACCCTTGGTCTTCTTCCCAGTAATTGGTAGTTGTAAATCCTTTATTTTCTGCAGTTTCCCCAGCAAGGTTATTCTTACCCAGTAACCGGTAATGAATTTCCTCTCCTGGAATCCTCAGCAAGTCATCCTTGATATGTTCATCTTAACCGATGACAGATGTTCTCTCTGTCATATCTTTATCATCTCCTTACCCTGTAGCAGGTAGTAGATAATAGATTTCTGCTCCTCCTGTGTTGAAGTTTATCTTCCCTAGTTGAGTTGAGTGCGCATTTCCTTAGTGAAATCGTTTTTTCCCCTGCACGATTCAAGTACCTCAATTTTATCCTGACTTACTCATGTCCCCTACAGATGTTGTTATTCCCTGGCTGAGTCTTTCCATGTTTGTATGGAATCCCTCGAGACCCCCAGTAGTTTTAAGTCGTAGCATGGCCTACGCATAAATCCTTTTATCCCCCAGAGTCTTTGTCTCCCCAGTGAGTCTTCCTTACGGAATGTATTATACTCCTGTAGACTTTCAGTCTCTCTGATTTCTTTTTCTTTTGTGGCAATATTTCCCCACAAAGAATTTACTTTTGCATTCATGTCATATGCATCATGAGGTCTCTTAGGGACCAAAATTTGTTTCTCTATGTTGTTATTTAAGTACATCCTACTGAGTTGAGCCGAAGATTTTAACCTTCACCTCCTCAGTTAGAATGTCCTTAAATAGGGGCAGCTGTAAGACCCCAATTTTGACCCTAAGATCCCTCATGTAATTTCATCATAAGCATTAGCATTGGGATCATACCTTGGCATCCTCCTTACCCCTCTTTCATTGGGTTTGTTCTGGGAGAGATCACCAAGCACTTTGTGATTGTATCATACTTGTATTTTATCATTTCACTAACCAAAATATCAAAAAATATGTCTTTGAATTTGCCTAACTCTTTTGTAGGAAGAGCATGATCTCCATTGATCTATTAAGTTCACATATAGGGTTTGAGACCCTCATGAACAAAAAGCACAACCAAGAATTGATCCAAGAATGGTTATGAGCATCATATATGAGTCCCAAGAGTTTGAGGGTGATTTGCCTTGGAAACCCTAGTTTGACTAGGTATCTTGAGTAACTTCTCCAACAAGCTATCTCACCAATTGATCAAATTTATCAAGGGACACTTAAAAATTCATAATCTTATGCATATATGATCTACCATGAGCCTAGAAAGTCAAGAGAATTGGAAGTTAGCAAGTTGGTTGATGGTGGTTGGCCAGATGAATTCATCTGATCAAAACTAGGTCTCCCTAGACCCTATCTCCTATAATTTTCACTATATGAAAATTATTCCAAGAGAAAACTTACTCTAAATGACATTCTAAACAACTTTCATGTTGAGACCTAGAGCTAGTTTTGCTTTGAAAATCATTTTCTATGTTGAAACATTATAGATCATTTTGTCTAAACCCTAATTTGAAAGTCAACCTCCCAAGGCCATAACTTGCTCAATTTTTATGAGATGAAAGATTTACAAGTTTCAAAATCAAATTCAATATTTATACTTCAAATTTTATGTTTGGAGTGCGATATAATTCAACTTTTTTGAGCATATGATATGAGGTTACATCATAGGTCACTCTTGACCCATACCATTGATCAAGTGATTTTTCCAAACTTCAAAAATACATAACTCTATCATTTCAAATCCAAATGACATTAAATTGGTGATCATTTTGAAGGTGTTTGAGATAGATACAACTTTGATGAAGACACTTTTCTCATTTGAAGCTCATATAAAAAGTTAAGCAAGGTGGAATATTGAGACATATGGCTTGACACTTAGAAAAATTTTGATATGTAAAAAATTTCCAAACTTCCACCTTAAATTTCTTCATGATACAAACTCCAAATGGAAAAGTGTTGAACATGAAAGTTATTCCTATTGATCTCACCTTTCCAAAGAGCTCAAATTCATTCATTTTGGACAAGTAATGCATAGGCTGCGCATGGCATGAACATGGTGTCATCATTTGGCAAGGATCAAACTTCAAACCAAAATGTACACTTGCCTTGCAATCCATGCTGAATTCAGACTATCTCACACTCATTTGTGGACTTATGGCAATGATTTTATGGGCCTATGCGCGCCCATGCACCCATGCATCATCAATGACCAAATTTGGAAAGTGGATTTCAAGTGTGCAAAAAGAATTGGATTCAACTATAAATAGAGCCTCATATGCTCAGCATTTCACACAGATTCACGCCAACTTTGATCCCCTAATTCTAACCCTCACATTGCAAAGGATAAACCTGAGAAATTCACTTGAATTTGAGTTTAAATTTCTATTGTTTTGAAATTCAAATCTCCAAGAATCCACAGCCTTTTGAGCATTCAATCCTTCTTCGGCAAGCATTTGGAGTGAGATCAAGCACAAGCAAGAGCAGTTGAATCCAGACCTCCATTGAAGGTATTTTCCAGAAATTTTGATCTCTTCGATTCTCTCTAATTCTTGCTCAATTCTATTGATTCTTTGGTTGTCTGAAGTCCTACCAATGTAGGCAAGAAGATTGAGTTGCTTAGAGGCCAAATCGAAGCAACTCAGTTCATGTACCTCAAATTTCAACTCCATGTATCTCTCAATATACTTGGAGTTAGGGTGAATTGATGCCAGATTCGAACTCAGTGCCATTTTTACTTTGAAATCATGTCCTTGTTTTTTATTTTGGTGATGGTTAAAGGTGGACCAGTCTGGTGAGGTCCACCGGAGAAGAAGACCGGGGCTACAGCTCCGACGATGTGTTGGCATCTCTCACAACCATAGGATCCATCTAATTTGTTTAAATCTTGAGCGTTCTTTCTGATTACAAAGGTTATGGTGCACTGACTAGAGTCCATCGTGGATAACGTGTTTGTGACCACTTGATCTGCCACCTCAATTAATGAGGGAGATCAAGTGGTCCACGTTTTTTCTGATATTTTAATTTTCATTTTAATTGCATTATTTTCAATAATTCATATTAAATTTAATATTGATCCAAAAAATATGGGACTTTCACCAAAAAGTTTCAAATATTTTTCTCTTTCATATTCTGAATTAAAATTATTTTTTGGATCATTATTAATATTTTTCATGAATTAATTGATTTTGTATTTGTTTTTAATTGTTTAAAAATATTTTCAAATGTCCAAAAATTATGATATTTTTTCTCCAAGGTCCTTTGACCTTGTTTGATCTATGATAAATCTCATGGCCATTTCTTTGGTGTTTTGATGAGATTTTAGGAATTGGACAAACCATATTTAATTTAAATGCACTATTTTAGTATTTTAATTTGAATAAATGCCAAATAAATTTGTTGACCAATTGTGATGAATTGTTTATGTTTGACTCTTGTTGTTGAGCCTTGGTCAAGGTTGATTTGACTTTGTCAAATTAATATCATTAAATTTAGGGGATTGATGGAATGTACATTCCATCTCCCAAAATGAATGGATGATATTAATTTGGTAAAAGTCCTCCTTTGACCAATTTATGTTTTGATCCATTCCCCTCCCACTTCATCTTATTCCCTTTCTTCATTCATTCATTCCATTTTTGGCCTATGATATCTCATAATCCTAAGGCTAGTTGATTGAAAAATTGACATGAGTATGGATGAGATTAGGCCACACCTTTTGCATATTCTTTTTGTGTGTGGTATGTTTCATGAGCATAGTCCATTATACTATGTCTCTAACATGCATTAACACCAAAATTTTATTGCCCGACCTCAAATTGTTGTGACTTCTACATAAGTCCAATTACGATTGCTTAACATAGGGCTAAATTTGTGACATAAAAGGCATAAGCATTCTAGTTAGTGAGATTGTAAGTCTCCCCTCTCTCATGGTATTGTGTGGAAACTTGGCCTTTTTTCCTTCCTTTGGAAGATGTCTTGGTTCAAGGATTCATGCTTGTGATAAATGGGTTGAGTGTTCTCCAAAGAATGACTTCAAATAAAAAAAGCAAAAGAAAAACAATACTAACTTCTAACCTATTAACTACTAACTTTTAATTTCAAGTCCCTTACTTTAATGCCATTTAATTTTTGTTTCTATTCACTTGCCATTGTTCATATCATTCTAATTGTTTATGTTAATGCAATTTTCACTTTGTCCATCTGGACCATATTGTGTGATATATTTTGTTTGTGTATACTTTGCTTGTTTGTGTGGTCTTTGACCATTAATGTACATAATAACAACAAAAACCCTAAAAGACTTTTGTGTGGATTGTTGGCTTGATCTTGGACAAATGGACTTAGAATATAGGAAACCTTCTTATGCTAAAGGACTTGGCCAATGCCAACTTGTTGAGAAACCAAGTGCTTGTAATTTGAAACTCCATCTGATACATCATTCAAGATCCTTTTGAGTTCATCTACAACATGATCATTGTGAAGTTGTTATTTTGAACCTGTGACTTGTGGAATTCATCTGTTACATGGGCTATTTTGGAGAAGATCATGGAATGGATAAGCTTGGATATGGCCATCTTTATTTGATGCCTTGCTCTTCAAGAAAATATAATTGTGCATTTGTGTGTTGCTTGATTCTAAAAGTCCAAGGGAATTCTGGGTTTCTATTGACATTCTTGTCTATTGGATTGCTACCCATTTGGTCAGATCTTTTCAACTCTAAACTTTTAATTTTGTACATAGGATAGTCTCTTCATCTTCTCCCCATTTCTTTAATTTCAGAATCTCTCCCTCCATTTTTTTTAAAATCTTCTTTGTGTGAACTATTTTTGTTCTAAACTTTGACCACTTTGCAAAAAAGATAGAAACTTTGGCCTTATGCCATTGCATTTTCAAACTTCTTTTCTTAAATCAAGCTGGTAAATAAATTTAAATATACTTGACCTAAACTTTCAAAAAAGCCAAAAAGAACTAACTCATTCAAACCTTTTTTAGGCCCTCGTGCCTTTCAAACTTAATTTTTGTTAAAAGCAATGTATCCACTTTGAAATTTGTATCACGGACTACGAGGTTTTGATCCCTCATTTTTATGTTGGTACGTAGGCACAAGATCGAAGGTCTTGTCAAACACAAAAATATAATTAATGAATTATTTTCTCATCCCCCCATTCTATTTGTTTGTAAACATCACTTTATACCAAGTACATATGCACACAAAAAGGGATCCCTAGGAGTACCTAGGACACTTTGGGTGCTAACACTTTCCTTCTGTGTAACCAACCCCCTTACTTGTAATCTATGACATTTTATTAGTTTTGATTTGAAAACTTCTTACTTTTGGGTTTTGTTCGTACTTTTTCCCTTTTCCTTGGAAACAATAAAAGCGCGGTGGTGACTCTTGTTACTTGATCTCTAGCTTGTCAATAGCTTGATGATCATGAATTTACCGCTACACAACCCAATTGTTGCAAGTCTCGTCGTGTGTCACAAAATTGGCACAAGCTTCGTTTTTATCATCGTTCTCAATAATAGCAGTTGAGTGTTGATCATCCCCATGAATGAACCCTCCACTGTGGAAAACTTGTTGCATAGCCTTGACGTTGGTGTTGAAAGGCCCTTGTTGAAATCCTAGCCCAGCCTTGTTCTTGTTTTCAACAATCTCTATAACACGACCCCATTTGTCGGTGCTATCAGCCTGAATAGCTAACCTCTTGTGCATCCTTCAGAGAAGACATGGATGCCCCAGTCTTCAATGAAGGAGAAGGGTGAACCAAAATGCAGTGGAATTTAAAATTTTCTCCTTTAGTGATCCTTACGAATGGGCATGATCAGTGATTGAATCGTTACCTCTTGTGACGATTGAAACCTTTGATGCAGATCTACGGAGCGATCACGAACGTTGAACGATGACAACGCCTCTACTCAGTCCACACAAACGGATTCCTTCAATCTCAGTGCTAGCTGTTACAAATGAAGGCTTTGAGTGTGTGTGTGTGTGTGTGTGTGTGTGTGTGTGTGTGTGTGTGTGTGTGTGTGTGTGTGTGAGAGAGAGAGAGAGAGAGAGAGAAAACGAAATTGCAACTGCACTGAATGCTTCTGCACAAGGGTTCTATTTATATAACCACTTGTGTGGGCTACAAGCTAAAAAACCCACTTAAGTGTATGTGGCCCATATCTTATAATATGCCAAAATCATTTAAGCATGTGGTACCTTACCATATTTCATATTCTACTTAAGTACACCGTACCTTACGATGTTCTACAATTCACTTAAGTGCACCGTAACTTACGGTGTTCCTTAGTTACTCTATCTCTCATCAATCTGTCCTTTGTGTGTGACCCTGTAGGTTTTCACGGCATTGACAATTATATTAAATCACGTATTTAATATAATAAACAGTGAACAGTATCTAGCAACACATCACTGCTACCCAAGACACGAAAATGTCATGTGATCTGACAAATCCTTCTGTGATAATATTTATGTGTATAATTACCCTTTTGCCCTTATGTCTATATTGAACACAAGGCATAGACCGTGTCATCCTTGTCCAGTTCAATATTTGGCCCATAGACATTTATCATGTTACGCAGGATGGGCAAATTCCATCTAGGTCACTCATGTCCCTTAGCATGCTTCGTGGAGTACCCATCAACTGTCTTTATGGTCATCCAGTTACGGACAATGTTTGATCAGCAATAAAGTACTCGACTCTACATCTAGGGTCCATAGTGGTTTCAGGTCGAAGGGTGGTATACACCATTATCACCATGAGAATAACTTATGACACTTTGCATAACATTCTATATAGTATTCTCATAGCGGGTCAATCCAGTATAAATATTACTCTTAATATTCATACCTATGTTTAAGACTTGATAACTCCTTATCCATGATCCATGAGATGTGACCATCAGTCTATATACATAATAGTCTTAATGCTTTAATGTTATCCCACTTCACAATAAATCTCGACTACAAATACTTTAAGAATAGTGTCCTTATGGGCTTTAATGTTATCCCACTTCACATTAAACGGACTAGCTATTCTAGGGACTTTATTAAACAAACATAATAAAGAAAAAGCCTTTTATAATTAATAAATAATTCGATACAGGTACCAAAAGTATTGGCCTCTAGGGCTTACATCAACATTCAATTCATCAGCAATATACAAAGCTTGGAATGGCGTTCTAACTTCCTCTTTAGCTTCTACATAGGTGAAGGATGAAAAATGAATGACTAGAAGCGCTTTTTCCCCACCACCAACAACAAGCTTGTCGTTCTTCACAAATTTCAGCTTTTGGTGCAAAGTAGAAATTACAGCCCCAACTTCATAGATCCATGGCCTTCCCAATAAACAGCTGTAGGCCAGGAGAATGTCCATTACTTGAAAAGTAATTTGAAAATCACTCGGACCTATCTTAACCGAAAGGTCCACCTCTCTGATGAAAGTTTTTTAGAAATTGTGAAACGCTTTAACCACAACACCATTGTACCTCATTGGTGCCCATTAATATGACAACCTTGCTAATATTGACTTGGGCAACACATTCAATGATGAACCAATATCAACCAATACATTGGACATAGCGTCCCCTTTGTAGTTCATTGAAATGTAAAGCGCCAAGTTGTGATTTCTACCTTCCTCAGGAAGTTGTTCATTACAAAAGTTGAAATCATTACAGGAAGTAATGTTGGCAACAATATGGTCAAAATGATCCACAGTAACATCGTGTTCCACGTAGGCTTGTTCCAATACTCCTTGATAAGCCTCTCTACATGCCTCGGAGTTCATCAATAATGACAACACAGAAATCTTTGACGATGTTTGGATCAGCTGCTCCACAATGTTGAACTCACTTTTCTTGATCAGACGTAACACCTCATCATCATCATTAGCCTTCAACCTGTTGGATTCACCAGACTGAACTCGCGGCGGGAAGAGGAACCTCTTGCCCATTCTCTATCATGGTAGCATTGTACTTATATAGCACAACTTTATTAGATGAATAGGGGATGGGTCCCGCTAACTGTATGACCAATGGAGATACTGATATGATAACATTTTTGTTGCTGCTACTGTCAAACTCAATGACTACCCGCTCAGGGGTTTTGAACACCGGTACTATAACATTTACATCATTCCCCATATACATGTACTGATGGCTCTGAATTGTATCTTCATCTACCAATTTCTGGATATCCCTCTTGACTATCACACATCCTCGAGGGTTGACGCTGCAGATAACACAACCATCATAGTCATGTTCACAATCACTGATTAAACATAGAGTCTTGTGGATCTCCACCAAAGACTGGAGAACATAACGAATATTAAAGACAAATTTCCCGAGAAGCCATCTACCATATTCACATAAGCATTGCCATGAGTCGGCAACGGATTTGCTTTAATATTTGGTGCTCTATCCTTAAAGGACACCATACCACTCTTGATTAGCTTCTGAACTTCGTACTTCAAATTATAGCAATTTTCAATATCATGGTCAGGAGCTCCCTGATGAAAAGCATAGTGCAAGTCAGGTTTGAACCACCATGGCAATGGTTCAGAAGTTTGTGGAGGATTTATGGGTTGAATCAAATTTTTGACTATCAAAGAGGGATATAATTCTGCATAAGTCATAGGAATAGGGTCAAAAGAGACCTTCTTCCTCTCATAGTTCTGATGATGATTGTTGTTGTTATTGTAGTTGATACGTTGTTGTGGTTGTTGCTGAATAGAAACTGATTGATTTGTTAAATTATTGGTAAAAACTAGAATAACTGATGATACTTGATGATGATGTTGACGGGACTGAGAATTCTTCTTCACAAGGGGTCTTCTTTGTCTTGCTGCTGATACTGCATTGGCTTCCCCTTCTTTCCTCTTGGAGAAACTACCACCATATTTCTTGCTTACAGATGCTTCATCTTTGGATAATCGTCCTTCCCGGACTCCTTCTTCCAATCTCATCCCCATGTTCACCATATCGGTGAAATCATTAGGGGCACTAGCAATCATACGTTCATAGTAAAATGAACTCAGGGTCTTCAAAAATATCTTGGTCATTTCCTTCTCCTCTAGGGGTATGCTAATCTAAGCATCCAACTCTCTCCACCTTTGGGCGTACTCTTTGAATGTCTCTTTGTCCTTCTGAGACATCAATCTCAACTGATCCCAATCAGGAGCCATATCAACATTATACTTATATTTCTTGACAAAGGCCTCACCCAAATCATTAAAAGTATGTACACTAGCACTGTCCAAGCCCATGTACCATCTGAGTGCAACACAAGTAAGACTGTCCTGAAAGTAATGGGTGAGTAGTTGATCATTGTCGGTCTGAGTAGACATATTTCGAGCATACATGACAAGATGACTCAGAGGGCAAGTATTCATTTTATACTTTTCAAAGTTTGGGACCTTGAACTTCACCGGAATCTTGACATTAGGCACCAAACACAGCTCAACGACACCCTTACCAAACAAATCCTTCCCTCTTAGGGTCTTCAACTCCTTGTGCAACTCAAGAAACTGATCCTTCATCTCGTCCATCTTCTCATAAACATCAGGAACTTCAGAAGGCTCGGAATGGTAGATGGTTTCCTCGACACGAGGCAGAGTATGCATAATGGGAGGAGGTACATACAGGATCAGGCTAGATGTCGGCATAAAAGCAAATGTTGGAGCATACCCTTCAGGCACAAAGTTTGGTGGCATTCCCCAAGGGAACCCAACATGCATAGCAGGCACCGATTGGCTAGTAGAAACAATAGGCACAAACGTTGAAGCAATCTCGGAAATCTCAGTCCTCTAAGGAGGAGGAGTTGCAGGAGGTGGAGATGGTTGATTTTGAGCAGCGATCACAGACTCCATCAAAGTAGTGAGCCTAGCAATCTCTTCCTTGAGCTCTCAGTTCTCCTATTCTAGATGATCCATTCTTCTCTGGTGATTAGCTCGAGTATTATAGTGATGAGTCATCTTGACTGATACACAGAAGAAGAATTGATAAGACATCTGGCTGAAGAAACCTGCTTATGCAAATGATGCATGTAATGCAATGTTTTTTATTTTAATTTTTAAGGAACATATAAGGTCCTATTTGCAAATATTTCAATTAATAACAATAATCATCAATAACAACAACTCTTGACCATAAAATCTCTTTTTATTCATAAAATTTGGAAGGATTACACAGAGTACAATTTCAGAAACCAAAATGTAAATACAAGAGAAAAGGAAACTATCATCCTAAGGATCCCTAGCAATTGAATCAACTGAACTGGCCAAGGGGAGTGTACTTCCTTCGGATGTGTCTGATCTCTGACTCAAAGGTTGTCTGTATTTAAGCTTTCTCAAGGACGAGTTGATCAACAATCATCTTCCAAGCACCGAAAGATTGAGGAAGGCTGGAGGAAAATAAATCCCCGGGCTCTCTCTGTCTCTTCACTACACACTCTTTAAGAAGCTCAATAAGTGCATCTTTTTCTCTCGACTCAATCTGCAACCATACATGCTTGTGGTTCAAGGCAAGGAACCGATATTCCCATAAGTCTCTCTCTTGCTTCATCTTGAAGGGTGAATCTTCTAACTCCTCTACATCTTGGTTAGGGAGAGTTAATGGCTCATACATAACCATATACATAGGTCTTTCACAGGCGTATGGCATCTTCAGCTCCAAATCTCTCTTCTTCATCCAAATAGTGTAAGCTTCCAAAGCTACATAGTTGCACGGACCAAGCTCAGGTCTTCCTTTCCTATGCACATTATGCCAAGCATGCACCATTCTGTTCTTCAAATGTTGGGGATCTTTACCCTCTTGATATAATAGACCTTCTAACTGAATGTTATTAGGTTTATCTCTCAAGGGGAACCCAAGCTGACGACGAGCCAATGATGGGTTGTAGTTGATTCCTTCTTGTGTACCAATGAGAGGCACAGTCGAGAATTCACCACAACTATCAATAATCTTCACGCCATCAAAAGCAGAATTATACCAAATAATATCATCATTAGTGAGAGACATAAGTCTCTAAGATCACCGTAGACATTGCTTGTTCTCCAAGAAAACTGGTGTCTGAGGTAAGTGCGAAATAAACCACTTGTACAGAAGGGGAACGCAGCACACAATGGTTCCACCACCCTTAGAATTCCTTAAAAGCAAAGATAAGCACGTGTCTCCCAATAAAGTTGGAACATGATTCCCAATTAAGAAAATTCTAATAGCGTTAACATCAACAAAACCGTCAATGTTAGGGAACAAAGTTAATCCATAGATGAGCAAGACAAAAATGTCTTCAAAAGCGTCCATGCTACCAGCTTGAGCAAAATCAATGGATCTTCCAATGAGAAATTCAAAAATCAACCCTTGAATCCCTCCTTTATTCATCAAGTTAGCATCAATCTCAGATTTCTTCAAATGAAGAGCTTCAACTATGACTTGAGATATGGGAATCTCCTCTAATCCACTGAAGGGCACCTTGTTAGATACGGGTATACCCAAGAGATGGGCATACTCCTCCAACATATGCATGAGCTGATAATTTGGAAAAGTGAAGCACCGGTAAAGAGGATCATAAAACTGCACCAAGACACTCAGGAGTCCTTCAACCACATCAGTAGATAATACGGATAAAAGTTTCCCACGATGTTTCTTGAAATCCAAGGGATCTAATACAAAGGATGACAGCTTCCTTAACTCTTTCAAATCAGGAGATCTGAAACTGTACTTTTTGGTATTCCTCCGTCCGTAATCCATGGTCTGAAAATTATTTGCAAATGTGACCTTAATTCCTTGAAAATTTATTGTTGTGATGAATGTTATGATGCTCATGAATGCTGTAAGACCCCAATTTTTGACCCTAAGATCCCTCATGGCATCATAACATTGCATTTGCATTGCCTCAAGGATCTTTAGCATCTTGGTTCCCTTTTGCCTTTGGGTGGGACTCCTTGTGATTGGTTTGAGATCACCAAGCATGCTTGAATTATACATCATTGTTTCTCTTACGTTTGTTTACTAACCAAAAGCATAAAAATGTGTCACTAACATCTTTTGTTTGAAGCTTGAGTATCATCCAAGACACTTTGTGGGTTCTATTTAGATGATCAGTCAACACAAGGGAATGGCTTGAGATATTTCCAACAGGTTCAAATGGGGTCTATTCGTCAGTCAAAACGTTAATCTTGAAGGAGCAAAAGTTTGTTCATGAGTTGTCATGCTCGCTAGGTGAGCAGAATGGGTCGTTTAGCGAGTCCCAAGAAAAGCCACCAGAATCACCTACGCTCAGAGGAATTTCTTGAACTGTCATGCTCGCTAGGCGAAGCCCACGTGTTTAAAAAAAAACGAAAAACGAAAAAAAAACCAAAAAAGAAATAAATAATAATAATAATAAATAAATAAATAAAATATAACAGAAAATTTTTGGACTTGGGCCTCTCTCATTTGAGCCCACAGGTCCACAAAAATCAGGTTATAAATTCAGAGTTTCAGTGAAACAAAAGGCAATTCTATTCCTATTACCCTGGCAGGAAAAAGATAGTGAGAGAAGAGCTAACAGAGTTCAGAGCAACCTCCAGAGACTGAAGGGAACTCATCGGCAAAGAACCAATTCCCCCTCATATAAACCCTCAGATTGCTTTGCAAACCCAACCGGGCAATTCAATTTCATTCGATCTCTCCAGTCAGGTTTGCCTTATTCCCATTACTTTATGCTTTTAATTTGAATGCTCTGAATGTATGAGGTATTATGGGTGAATTTGATACCCTTTTGATGTATGTGTTTGACAAGAGGTTTAGGCCTCCTACCCTTGGTTGCTTTTTGTGAGCTTTTTTTGAATTTTAATGGCATGATTCATGTGGTTACATTTTGATTTGGGGGCAACTCTTGATTACCCTATCTTGTTTCTCTAACCTGTTTGTTGAGTTTTGTTTTGTGAGGGCTCATATGACTCTTGCAGAGATGGCTTGCCTGGTGTTCCACTTTATTTGTGGGGGTACCACCTGGAGGTCTATTCCGATTACCTGTACTGACTCACTTTCTTTGATGGTGTTTAGCTTGGAAGAGTCTTTGGGTTTCTTATTTATCTAATTGTTGTTACTTCGGATCTTTATCCGTACGGTAGACCTCTCGATCCCTTTACTTTTCCCGCATGTTACCGATTTCTTAGGTTTCGTATAGCCTCTCGTGGCATGTCATTTAAGGTAGCGCGGTTCCTTCATCTAGGACTGCCTTTTTGCATGAGCATCCCTAAACACCCCAAACTCATTGATTTTTCTTCTCCTAAGAACACGTTATCTCCTTCTACTACAGGCGAGTAAGTCTCCAAAGGTCGAGCATCCGGTAGATTGCGTAGTAACGTCGTTCACCCCAAAACACAACCCTTACCCCATAGGTGGTCGAACTACGTTTTGCTCTGATTTTCATCCCAGATGAGATACGTAGGCATAAGACGCGATGTCTTAGCGAGCACACTCCCCTTTAACCCATAGGTAGCCGAGCTACGAAGACTCTGATTCTCAAATTCAGATGAGATATGTATGCAGTGGATGCGACGTCCGTGCGAGTCATTTTCTTTTGACCCTTCTTTTAGTAAGTAGTACATTAGATAAACATACACGCTTTTCTCATCCCTTCAATCATGTTTGCACAAATAAATTTTCACAAAAAAACAACAACCTTTGCAACAAATGTGAAAAAGGGCTCCCTAGGAGTACCTAGGATGATTTGGGTGCCTAACATTTTCCCATTGCATAACCAACCCCCTTACCCAGATCTCTGACATTTTTACTAGTTTTTGATTCGATAAAACTTTTAGGTTTTTGTTCGCTTTCTAACCATTCCTTTGGATAAATAGAAGTGCGGTGGCGACTCGACTTGTATGATTTACCTTGGATTTAGTCAATATCTCTAATGGTAACGAATACCCTGCTACAGAAAAGTGGTGACTCTGCTGGGGAAATCGAAACAGCCTAGTGGGTTTTGCCTACTTTTCATATTTGTTGTATTGTATTGTATATTTTTTTTGTGACATATTTTTGTACAATTTGGGATTACTGTATTGTATGTAATGATTGAATTGCTTGATATTAATTCCTTGTATGCTTGGTGATCTTTGTGAGATGAGTTCTATACCCGGACTCGAGTGCACTTAGGATAGGAGAATGGCGTAGTCTTGTTGACTTGTGTGGAGTTATTCCTTAGCAAGTTGACTTGCAAGTCCATTCACTTGGTGGAGGTTATGTTGGGATCAATAATGTCACACAAGTAAGTTGTGGTTAGACATTACTCTTTCCAATATAGACCTTAGAAGCCAAGGACCTTAGTTTACCAAGCCCATCTTGGCCTATTCTTAGGATGTAGTGCGAAAGTCGTTCAAGTGTAAGATTTGATACGATTGTTACGCGATAATACACTCATAAGAGTCTCTCTTGAGAATATTTTCGGAATACGAGTAGTCGTTTCTCCAATAATATCCGAAAGATGGGATGATGACTATGGGAACCTCTTGTAGAACATGTTTGGCAGGTTTAAACCCTAGTACACTTCCTTTTGGGTGGTTCTTAACCTAACTCCATGCTCGTGACTTACAACAAACCCTTGATTCATGGTTGATCCGTTCATGAATCCTTAATATCAATGGAACTTGGGTGTTGATAAGGTGTAAACCATAATCCACCAAAATGGATGATTGATATTAAGGATAACATGATCCATCCCATGACCTTTATTTGGTGTGCTTTGCTTGATCCTTGAGTGTGATTGTTGCATTCATGCATTCATGCACCCATTTGCATCCATATCATCAATAAATAAGAAAATTTTCAAGGAACTTAAGGGGTTTATTTGCAAAATTATCAGACATGGAAAGACAAAGAAGGAATACAAAGAAGTACAGCTTCAGGCAACCAGATTTGAAAGAGTTAAGGAATCTGACATCCTATGTATTAGATCCTTTGGGTTTCAAGGCTCGTTTTGGGAAGCTTCTTCCTCTTCTGACTACTCAGGTGGATGAAGGATCGGTGAGTGTATTGGTGCAGTTTTATGATCCTTTGTACCGTTGCTTCACGTTTCCGGATTTTCAGCTTTTGCCTACCCTTGAGGAGTATGCTTACCTTGTGGGTATACCTATTCTAGACCAGTTGTCGTTCAGTGGCTTGGAGAGTATTCCTACTTCTCAAGAGATAGTTGACATGTTACACATAGATGAATCTCTGGTTGGTGCTCATATGACTACCAAAGGTGGAATTCAAGGTCTCCCTTCTGAGTTCCTCATTGCTCAAGCTACTATATATGGGAAGGCCATGAGTGAGGATGCCTTTGAAGCCATATTTGTACTTCTCATCTATGGATTGGTATTGTTCCCCAACATCGTCAGCTATTAGGATCTTCTCTACTCTTAATCCCGTTCCGACTCTGTTGGGAGATACTTACTTCTCTTTGCATATGAGGAATGCAAAGGGTGGTGGCGCCATTGTGTGTTGTTTGCCTCTGTTGTATAAGTGGTTTATTTCTCACTTACCTCAGACGGTCGCTTTCAAGGAGAACAAGGAATGTCTACGGTGGTCCACGAGACTTATGTCTCTCACTAATGATGATATCTCTTGGTATAACCGTGTGTATGATGGTGTGCAGATTATTGACTCTTGTGGCGAATTCTCCAATGTACCTCTTCTTGGTATATGTGGTGGGATTAACTACGATCCTGTTTTAGCACGTCGTCAGCTTGGGTTCCCCTTAAAGGATAAACCCAATAACATTCTGTTAGAGGGTGTATTCTTTCAGGATGGTAAAGATCCCCAAGGCTTGAAAGCTAGGATGGTCCGCGCTTGGCGCAAGATTCATAGGAAAGGAAGGAAAGAGTTGGGTCCTAAGAATTGCATCGCTTTAGAGCCTTACACTGTTTGGGTTAGGAAGAGGGCGTCTGAGTATCTCATGCCTTACGAGTATCCAAGACCTACACCTATGATTATGGCTGGGCCTTCAACCCTCCCTAATCAAGGAGTAGAGGAGTTGAGAGACGAAGACCGTTCACGTGCCTGGATCCGTGAACGTGAAGAGTTGCTTCAGCAGATTAAGGAGAAGGATGCGTTGATTGAGTTTCTTGAGCATCAGGTTATTGATGACCCTGATGATGTATGGACTTCTCTACTTCCTCAGTCTTCTAAGTTCTGGAAGAGGAGGTATGATCGACTCGCCAAAGAGAAGGCCGATATGGAGGCAGCCTACGAGAGGGAGGTGAAGAGGCTTCGCGCATCTTATCTTCCTGTGTCCCGAGCTTTAGATGATTGTTTCTAGGGATCCATAAGACGATTATTTTCCTTTTCTCTTGTATAGGATTGACGATGATGTACTTCTTTTCCCTGATATTATTTGATGAGATATTTCCATATGTGATAAAATGCTTAATATTTCCAGAATTTGCAAATAAAACTCTAAAGTTCCTTTGAAATAAAAAACAAATCATATGCACAAGCATTGCATGCATCATATGCATAAGCAGGTTCTGTTTCCGGTCCCTTGCCTTGTGGTCTAACTCTGTGTCCTTCATTTATTTTGAAGACAAGCTGACTCACCGGTACTACACTAGAGCCAACATTTCAAGACTGATGGATCACTTAGAGCAAGAGAACCGCGAGCTGAAAGAGGAAGTGGCCAGATTGACTGCCCTAATGGAGTCACTCATGGCTGCCCAGAGCCAGTCTTCTCCGACACCTTCAACTCCTCCCCAGAGGACAGCTATCTCCGAGATTGTCTCCTCTACTGTGCCCGCTGCCAGTGCACACTTTGTTCCAACAGCCATGTCAACCGGATTCCCGTGGGGGATGCCTCCCAACTTCATGCCTGAGGGTACTGTTCCTACCTTTGCTTCTCTACCGACATCTAGCCCGGTCCTTGCAATTCCTCCTCCTGTCGTGCATACTTTGCCCAGGGTAGACGACACCATCTATCATTCTGAGCCGTCTGAGGGTCCAGATGTTTATGAGAAGATGGATGCTATGAACGATCAATTTCTTGAGCTTCGCAAGGAATTGAAAACTCTCAGAGGGAAGGATCTTTTCGGCAAGTCTGCTGCCGAACTCTGCTTGGTTCCAAATGTGAAGATCCCTGTGAAATTCAAGGTCCCTGATTTTGAAAAGTACAAAGGAAATACTTGTCCTCTCAGCCACCTGGTCATGTATTCCAGGAAGATGTCGACTCAAACCGATAATGACCAACTACTCATCCACTACTTTCAGGACAGTCTGTTCGGTGCCGCTTTGCGTTGGTACATGGGTTTAGACAGCGCGAACACCCGATCCTTCAATGATATCGGCGAAGCCTTCGTCAAGCAATACAAGTACAACGTGGATATGGCTCCCGATAGAGATCAATTGAGAGCCATGTCCCAGAAGGATAAAGAAACATTTAAGGAGTACGCCCAAAGGTGGCGAGAGGTGGCAGCACAGATCGTGCCTCCGCTAGAAGAGAAAGAGATGACTAAGATCTTTTTGAAGACTTTAAGTTCTTTTTATTATGAGCGGATGATTGCTAGCGCTCCTTCTGACTTCACCGAGATGGTGAATATGGGGATGCGTCTATAAGAAGGGGTCCGTGAAGGACGGTTAACCAGAGAAGAAGGCTCTTCTGCCAAACGTTATGAGGCGTTTGCAAAGAAGAAAGATGGAGAGGCACATGCTGTGATCTCCCATGAGAAACCAAGAAGACCATCTGTGAAGAGGAAGACTGTGCGTCCCGCCAGAAACCAGCACCAGGTGGCTCATATAGCATCTATTTTCATAGACAATCAACAGTATCAACAACATAGTAACAATCAGCAACCACATTCGCAATATCAGCAACAACAGCACCGACCGCAGCAGCAGGCCTACCAGCCTCGAAACAGTAATCAAACCAGCACGAGTTACGAGAGGAAAAGGGTCACCTTCGATCCTATTCCTATGACGTACGCAGAGTTATATCCCTCTTTGATAGAAAGGAAGCTGATTACTCCGATAGACCCACCGGCTATACCTGCTAACCCCCAGTGGTGGTATAAGCCTGAGTTACATTGTGTTTACCATTCTGGTGCTCCCGGCCACGACGTGGAGAATTGTTACCCTTTGAAGACCAAGGTTCAAGACCTTGTGAGGTGTGGTATTTTATGTTTTGAGGACGTAGGCCCTAATGTGAAGAAGAACCCATTGCCCGAACATGGGAAATCTGTCAACATGGTCCAGGGTTGCCCTGGAAAATACAAGGTCAAATATGTCAGTCATATTCAACAGTCTCTGGTCCAGATGCATCGTTTGTTGTGTGACTACAGTCATTATGAGCATGACCATGATAGATGCCGAGTTTGCTCTGTTAACCGATTGGGTTGTTGCCAGGTGCGCAAGGATGTTCAGGAAATGCTGGACGAAGGAGTCATTGAGATCCTTCAAAACAGGAATGTTGATGAAAATGAGCCTGAGGTCAACGTGATTTCCCCAGTGTTCCGGATACCCGAGCCTGTTATCATCAAGTACAATGGTAGCAAGCAGAAGGCTTCTCCCGCTCTGATCATTAAGCCTGATGGTCCTGTGCCTTACTCTTCTGAAAAGGCAGTTCCCTATCGCTACAACACCGTAGCAGTAGAGAATGGGAAAGAGGTGTCCTTGCCCTCTTCTTCTGTTGTGAATATTGCCGATGTTAGCGGTTTGACCCATAGTGGCCGTGTATTTTCAGCACCGCCGAAGCCTCAAATTAATGCTGATTTTGTTGAACGCCCGATCGGGAACGCTGTGAATTCTTCGAATCCGGCACTTGCTGTTAAGCCCTCCTCCGTACTGAAAACTCCTACTTCTGTTGGCCCGAGTGGCAATGTGAAAGAAGACTGTGATGAGATGCTAAGACTCATCAAAAGGAGCGAGTACAATGTTGTAGACCAACTTCTACAAACGCCATCCAAAATATCTGTGTTATCCTTACTCTTAAATTCAGAACCACACCGAGAGGCTCTGCAGAAGGTGTTGGATGTGGCATATGTAGATCACGATGTCACTTTGGAGCAATTCGATAACATTGTTGCAAACATTACTGCTTGCAACAACCTGAGCTTTTGTGACTCTGATCTCCCTGAGGAGGGAAGAGACCACAACTTGGCTTTACACATATCTATGAATTGCAAAGACGACGCCATGTCCAATGTGCTGGTGGACACCGGGTCATCATTGAACGTATTGCCAAAGTCCACTCTCTCAAAGCTATCATATCAAGGGCCTCCCATGAGGCAGAGTGGAGTAGTTGTGAAGGCTTTCGATGGGTCTCGCAAAACTGTGATTGGGGAAGTTGATCTCCCAATCAAGATCGGACCAAGTGATTTCCAGATTACCTTCCAGGTTATGGACATTCACCCATCGTATAGTTGTCTCTTAGGCAGACCATGGATTCACGAGGCAGGCGCCGTGACGTCCACCCTACACCAGAAATTGAAATTCGTGAAAAACAAGAAGCTGGTGGTGGTAGGGGGAGAAAGGGCTCTCCTGGTTAGCCATTTGTCTTCCTTCTCTTATATAGATGTTGAGGTTGAAATTGGAACTCCTTTCCAAGCTTTATCTATAGCTGAGCCTATTGAGAAGAGAACTCCTTCATTTGCTTCCTACAAAGATGCAAAGTTGGCCATTGAGCGTGGTGCAACCACTGGTTTAGGAAAAATGATTGAGTTAGAAGACAACGAGTCCCGGGCTGGCATAGGTTTTCTTCTGGTACTTTCAACAAGCAAGGGTTATTCAAGAGTGGAGGTTTCATCCACACTGGTCTAGATGAGGAGGCTGCTGCCGTTTTAGAAGAAGATACAAAGGATTCTGGCAACTTCATCATCCCTGGTGGGGTCTGCAACAATTGGGTCGCTGTGGATATTCCAACAGTTGTCCACAAGTCAACGTAATAATCACTTTGTTTAAAAACCCTTCTCCCATGCCAAAAGGAGGAGTGATAACATTGTTGGCAACATAAATACAATGATATTTTCATTCAATAAATTCATGTTAAATGTTTGTTTTTCCCATTTATTTTCCCTTTTTGTTTTTGCATGAAATTGGTGATCACATAAAACCCTAAAAAATAAATAAAATCAATCTTTTCATCTGCATAATGATTTGCTTTGTTTGAATTCTAAAATCTCTTTTATATCCAAAATCATTATGCAGGTTGATTTCTAAACCCATTGAACATAATGACCCAACACCATCTCCCAATTTTGAATTCCCTGTATTTGAGGCGAAAGAAGATGATGTTGAAGAGATTCCTGATGAGATCACCCGTCTACTTGAGCGTGAAGAGAAGATCATTCAGCCACATCTTGAGAATCTGGAAACAGTCAATTTTTGGGGTCTGAAGATTGTGTGCGAGAGGTAAAGATTGGGGCACTTCTGGAAGAATCTGTTAAGAAGGGGTTGATTGAATTGCTACGAGAATATGTTGATGTCTTTGCCTGGTCATATGAGGACATGCCTGGTCTAGATACTGATATTGTGCAACATTTCCTACCTTTAAAGCCTGAGTGCGTGTGAAGCAGAAGCTCAGAAGAACTCATCCTGATATGGCAGTGAAGATCAAAGAGGAAGTTCGGAAGCAAATTGATGCGGGGTTTCTGGTGACTTTTACATATCCTCAATGGGTGGCCAATATTGTGCCCGTGCCTAAGAAAGACGGTAAAGTCCGGATGTGTGTGGACTATAGAGACTTGAACAAAGCTAGTCCGAAAGATGATTTTCCTTTACCACATATTGATAAGTTGGTAGTTAATACAGCTAAATTCAAGGTATTCTCATTTATGGACGGATTTTCCGGATATAATCAGATTAAAATGGCACCCGAGGATATGGAGAAGACAACATTCATCACACCTTGGGGAACATTCTGTTATCGAGTGATGCCCTTCGGTTTGAAGAACGCCGGAGCCACGTATCAACGAGCTATGACTACCTTGTTTCATGATATGATGCACAAGGAGATTGAGGTGTACGTTGATGATATGATTGCAAAGTCGAAAAACGGAAGTTGAACATGTAAAACACTTATTGAAGCTTTTTCAGCGTTTGAGGAAGTACAAGCTTCGTCTGAATCCCAACAAGTGTACATTTGGAGTCCGTTCTGGCAAGTTATTGGGCTTTATTGTCAGTGAGAAAGGTATTGAGATTGATCCTGCAAAGGTCAAAGCAATACGAGAGATGCCTACGCCCAAAACTGAGAAACAAGTCCGAGGTTTTCTTGGCTGCTTGAATTATATTTTCCAGATTCATATCCCACATGACTGCCACATGTGCGCCTATATTTAAGCTCCTCCGGAAAGATCAGTCCCATGATTGGACCGAGGATTGCCAGAAAGCTTTCGACAGTATTAAAGAATATCTGTCTGAGCCTCCGATTCTATCTCCGCCTGTAGAGGGAAGACCTTTGATCATGTATCTGACTGTTCTTGAAGACTCGATGGGTTGTGTCCTTGGTCAGCAAGACGAATCAGGAAAAAAGGAGTATGCTATTTACTACCTGAGTAAGAAGTTCACTGATTGTGAGTCTCGATACTCAATGCTTGAAAAGACATGTTGTGCTTTGGCTTGGGCTGCTAAGCGCTTACGCCAGTATATGATAAATCATACGACTTGGTTGATATCCAGAATGGATCCAATCAAGTACATCTTCGAGAAGCCTGCTTTAACAGGAAGAATTGCCCGTTGGCAGATGTTGTTATCTGAGTATGATATTGAGTATCGAGCTCAGAAGGCAATTAAAGGTAGTATCTTGGCTGACCATTTGGCACATCAGCCTATTGAAGATTATCAGTCAGTTCAGTATGACTTCCCGGATGAGGAAATTCTGTATTTGAAAGTGAAAGATTGCGATGAGCCTACACTTGATGAAGGGCCAGAGCCTAGTTCCAGATATGTAAATCAGTATGGAAATGGTATTAGGGCCGTAATCATTACGCATCAGGGCACACATATTCCTTTTACAGCAAGGCTAACTTTAAAATGCACGAATAATATGGCTGAGTATGAGGCCTGTATTATGGGATTGGAGGAATGTTTTGATCTAAGGATCAAGCATCTTGATGTATATGGTGATTCGGCCCTCGTGTTAATCAGATTAAGGATGAATGGGAAACGAATCAGCCTGGTCTCATTCCATATAGAGATTATGCGAGGAGGATTTTAACGTTCTTTACTGAGGTTGACTTCCATTATATTTCTCGAGATGAGAATCGGATGGCAGATGCTCTTGCTACGCTTGCTTCAATGATTGTGGTTAAATTGTGGAATGAAGTCCCCAATATCACCGTGATACGCTTGGACAGACCAGCTCATGTATTTGCAGTAGAAGAAGTAAAAGATGATAAGTCGTGGTAATATGATATCAAGTGTTTCCTTCAGAGCCAGATTTACCCGCCTGGGGTATCTGTAAAAGATAGGAAGACTTTGAGGAGATTGTCAGGCAGTTTCTACCTCAATGGCGAAGTGCTTTACAAAAGAAATTTTGACATGGTTCTGCTCAGATGCATGGATAGACACGAAGCAGACCTGTTTATGACTGAGGTCCATGAGGGTTCATTTGGTACTCATTCCAATGGACATGCCATGGCTAGAAAGATGTTGAGAGCAGGCTACTATTGGCTGACAATGGAGTCTGACTGCTGCAAATTTGTGAAGAAATGCCACAAGTGTCAGATTTATGCTGATAAGATTCATATTCCCCCGACACTTTTGAATGTGATCTCATCACCATGGCCTTTCTCCATGTGGAGAATTGACATGATTGGCATGATAGAGCCGAAAGCGTCCAATGGACACAGATTTATTCTCGTAGCAATTGATTACTTCACCAAGTGGGTTGAAGCGGCATCGTATGCAAATGTGACCAGGCAGGTGGTCGTGAAGTTTATCAAGAATCAACTCATATGCCGATATGGTGTGCCAGATAAGATCATTACTGATAATGGATCTAACTTGAATAACAAGATGATGAAAGAGCTGTGTAGTGAATTCAAGATTGCACATCATAATTCTTCTCCGTACAGACCCAAGATGAATGGGGCTGTTGAAGCTGCTAACAAGAATATCAAGAAAATTATCCAGAAGATGGTTGTTACGTACAAAGATTGGCATGAGATGCTACCATTTGCTTTGCATGGCTATCGTACATCTGTCTGCACTTCAATAGGGGCAACCCCTTTCTCTCTTGTTTATGGCATGGAGGCTGTACTCCCAGTAGAGGTGGAGATCCCATCAATGAGAGTCTTGATGGAGGCCAAGTTGGCTGATGCTGAATGGGTTCAGAGTCGTTATGACCAGCTGAACTTGATAGAAGAAAAGAGATTGACTGTCATGTGCCACGGTCAGTTATATCAGCAGAGGATGAAGAAAGCTTTTGATAAGAAGGTCAAGCCTCGTGTGTTCCGAGAAGGTGACCTTGTGCTCAAGAAAGTTTTGTCTTTCGCGCCCGATTCCAGGGGCAAGTGGACTCCGAACTATGAGGGTCCGTATGTTGTTAAGAGAGCCTTTTCAGGCGGTGCTTTGATACTTACAACTATGGATGGGGAGGATTTCACTCGTCCTGTGAATTCAGATGCAGTCAAGAAATACTTCGCCTAAAAAAACAAAAAAAAAACTGAATAGCTCGCTAAGTTGAAAACCCGAAAGGGCGGCTTAGGCAAAAATGAGCGTCTCGGTGGATTGAAAACCCGAAAGGGCGGTCCAGGCAAAAGTTAGAGACATGAAAAATGAATATAGGTATCCCGCTAGATTGAGTACCTCATCCTGGGGCAATCTAGGCAAAAATTAGGGATTTGGCAAGTAACTGCATCCTGACAAGACTTTGTTCTACAACTGTCGTCCATCAGAGATCCTTGCTCATTATCAGCCAAAGCTTCAAATACATCGGATTCAGAATTGGTGGAGAAATGGTCATTATGTTCAATGTAGCCCTTTTCCAATATATATCACCAATTTCAAATTTGTAAAGATCTATGGAGTCTTGCCATTCGCAGACTACCATTCTATCAAATAAATTTGAGCCTTTTATCCAATTATTGGCACTCTTATCTGTTTCTATTCAACAAATGTTTTGCATGTTTTGATTAAGAAAATATCATTGTTTTAAACGATCAAATTTTTTATAATTTGTTTTTAAACAAAGTGAACATTCATAATGACGAAAGGATACTTAGGAGATCCTCAGTGCTCTCCCAAGGGTGGTACGATCCCCAACAGGGTAAGATTTTTGTCTATATTCCTGGCATGACTGTATCTCCTCCCTCCGGAACCCCTTGTGGTTTATCCTACCAAGTGGATTGCTTGTTGAGAGTCACCTCTCTTCCCTTCAGCAGAGTAGCAATCTTTCTTCCTCAGCAGCTTGGATCTCTTTGGGCAAGAGCGGTATTTGGTGGTTGATCCCGATAAATCCTTTATCTCCTCGGATAGATTCCCCAGTAGAGTTATTGGTATGGTGGACCTTGTCTGTGATAACTCTCGTCCCCAGCTGGAATGATTGATGATTCATCCCTTGCAGAGTTCTTTGCTTCCTGGTATCTCTGATCCCCAGCAGATTGGATACTCCCCGGTGAACTTGGCTTTCTCTCTTGAGATGTAGTACCGGGTGGTTGATTCCTGGACCTGGTTGTGTTAGATATGTTTGTCTGTCAACATACATCATATATAAACCACGCATATTCATGCATAATTATAACATTCAGATATTCATGTTGCATTCTTTGTCATATATCGTTGTTTGCTGTCTCCTGCTATTTGGTGATATACTTCCCCGAGCAGATGTGTGTGTCTGATCTCTCCATATAGAGTCAGCTCCATAAGCAGAAAGCGTCTATCCTTTCTTCCATATTCCCCACCGGGTTATATCCTCGTGGATGTTGATTGTTTTTGTTCCTTCCCAACACATATACTGGGATGGTTTTCCCCGTTGAGTTATATCCTCACCGGGACAAGTCTTGATTTGGTGTGCCTATCTAGTTTGATCCTAGATCGGTCTCTTGAGACTCTTTTCCTGTTTCCCCGTGGTAAATGAATAATTGCTCAATAATTAGTAATTATTATCCCCGGCGGAGTCTGTGTTTCTTTACCCTCATACCGGTAGTTGTAAACCCTATTTCTTCCCTTTTTGCAGAGTAACTATTTTTGCTCATCTTTAATTGGTGACAGTTATCTTCATCCAATATTCGGTGATGATATCCCCTCATCTGCTTGGATAATTGCCCTGATTACACAATTTATCCCTAGCGGGTCATCTCTCGTCTACCTTGTTGTTGTTGGTAACGATTGTTTCTCCCCTGAATTGGTCATCATTATATACCTAGTTTCGGTATCCCGATGCCTTTTCTTTTCGGTCGATTTATCCTTTATTAACCCAGTAACTGGTTGTGGATAATCGTCCATGCGAGTATATTATCTACGTTCTGACGGTAATAGATAGTATATCTCATGCACTCTCGGGTCTGAAACCTTTTGTTCTTCCCCAGTTGAGTAAGATTTGTATCCCCTTTGTGGAGTCGAATATCCATCCTGTAATCGAGTTTGCTTTTAGCCCTCTTTTGGATGATGAGTGTTTTGGGAATATTCCCCAATTCACGCCTTGGTTGGTCACCTATTATATGCCCAGTAACCGGTATCCCTGGTGTTCCTTCCTCTCTGCTCCCTATTATGACTTTTTGTCCCCTGTGGAGTCAGAATCCTTGAGTTAAAGTATACCTTTTAGGTTTTCCTCAGACGTTTTGAAGTTTTGATATCTCTCACCCTTATACCGGTCTTGGATATTCATCTCTTCCTGAGCATGTTGTATCTCTCACCCTCATACCTGGCGTTCAGATCACATGTCTCCTTGAGCTTATTACCCAGTAACCGGTAATACCTCGTCCCGCTGCTTCCCCAGGAGTGTCCTTGTGGACATCCCCAGCGAAGTCCCTTAGTGGATTGTTTTCATCCGGATTTTATCCGAAGTATCCGCTGTGGATAGTTTTTTGCTGTATTGGCATATTCCCCAATACATGCATCTTCGAGTCAGCTCGAGTCTTTCCATTGGATCTTTTCCCTTTAGAATTCTGTTCACCACGCTTTGAGTCGTGACCTGCTCACGCATTTTTATCCCTTTTCTATCCCCAGGAGAGTCCCCAGGGTCTTGGTCCCATAGAGTGAATTGCTCATATGGATTATCAGTGGCTTCTGATTTCTTTGCTTTTGTGGACACATATCTCCACAGAGTGCTACCATTTTTCATACCTACATTTGCATCATGAGGTCTCTTAGGGACCAAAATTCGTCTCTTTGTTATTATTTAAGCCCATTCTACCCCGTCGAGACGAAGATTTTAACCTTCACTTCTCCGGCTAGAATGACCTTAAATAGGGGCATCTGTAAGACCCCAATTTTTGACCCTAAGATCCCTCATGGCATCATAACATTGCATTTGCATTGCCTCAAGGATCTTTAGCATCTTGGTTCCCTTTTGCCTTTGGGTGGGACTCCTTGTGATTGGTTTGAGATCACCAAGCATGCTTGAATTATACATCATTGTTTCTCTTACTTTTGTTTACTAACCAAAAGCACAAAAATGTGTCACTAACATCTTTTGTTTGAAGCTTGAGTATCATCCAAGACACTTTGTGGGTTCTATTTAGATGATCAGTCAACACAAGGGAATGGCTTGAGATACTTCCAACAGGTTCAAATGGGGTCTATTCGTCAGTCAAAACGTTAATCTTGAAGGAGCAAAAGTTTGTTCATGAGCTGTCATGCTCGCTAGGCGAGCAGAATGGGTCGCTTAGCGAGTCCCAAGAAAAGCCACCAGAATCACCTACGCTCAGAGGAATTTCTTGAACTGTCATGCTCGCTAGGCGAAGCCCACGTGTTTAAAAAAACGAAAAACGAAAAAAAAAACGAAAAAATATAAATAAATAAAATATAACAGAAAAATTTTGGACTTAGGCATCTCTCATTTGAGCCCACAGGTCCACAAAAATCAAGTTATAAATTCAGAGTTTCAGTGAAACAAAAGGCAATTCTATTCCTATTACCCTGGCAGGAAAAAGATAGTGAGAGAAGAGCTAACAGAGTTCAGAGCAACCTCCAGATACTGAAGGGAACTCATCGGCAAAGAACCAATTCCCCCTCATATAAACCCTCAGATTGCTTTGCAAACCCAACCGGGCAATTCAATTTCATTCGATCTCTCCAGTCAGGTTTGCCTTATTCCCATTACTTTATGCTTTTAATTTGAATGCTCTGAATGTATGAGGTATTATGGGTGAATTTGATACCCTTTTGATGTATGTGTTTGACAAGAGGTTTAGGCCTCCTACCCTTGGTTGCGTTTTGTGAGCTTTTTTTGAATTTTAATGGCATGATTCATGTGGTTACATTTTGATTTGGGGGCAACTCTTGATTACCCTATCTTGTTTCTCTAACCTGTTTGTTGAGTTTTATTTTGTGAGGGCTCATATGACTCTTGCAGAGATGGCTTGCCTGGTGTTCCACTTTATTTATGGGGTACCACCTGGAGGTCTATTCCGATTACCTGTACTAACTCACTTTCTTTGATGGTGTTTAGCTTGGAAGAGTCTTTGGGTTTCTTATTTATCTAATATTTGTTACTTCGGATCTTTATCTGTATGGTAGACCTCTCGATACCTTTACTTTTCCCACATGTTACCGATTTCTTAGGTTTCGTATAGCCTCTCGTGGCATGTCATTTAAGGTAGCGCGGTTCCTTCATCTAGGACTGCCTTTTTGCATGAGCATCCCTAAACACCCCAAACTCATTAATTTTTCTTCTCCTAAGAACACGTTATCTCCTTCTACTACAGGCGAGTAAGTCTCCAAAGGTCGAGAATCCGGTAGATTGCGTAGTAACGTCGTTCACCCCAAAACACAACCCTTACCCCATAGGTGGTCGAACTACGTTTTGCTCTGATTTTCATCCCAGATGAGATACGTAGGCATAAGACGCGATGTCTTAGCGAGCACACTCCCCTTTAACCCATAGGTAGCCGACCTACGAAGACTCTGATTCTCAGATTCAGATGAGATACGTATGCAGTGGATGCGACGTCCGTGCGAGTCATTTTCTTTTGACCCTTCTTTTAGTAAGTAGTACATTAGATAAACACACACGCTTTTCTCATCCCTTCAATCATGTTTGCACAAATAAATTTTCACAAAAAAACAACAACCTTTGCAACAAATGTGAAAAAGGGCTCCCTAGGAGTACCTAGGATGCTTTGGGTGCCTAACACCTTCCCATTGCATAACCAACCCCCTTACCCAGATCTCTGACATTTTTACTAGTTTTTTATTCGATAAAACTTTTAGGTTTTTGTTCGCTTTCTAACCATTCCTTTGGATAAATAGAAGTGCGGTGGCGACTCGACTTGTATGATTTACCTTGGATTTAGTCAATATCTCTAATGGTAACGAATACCCCGCTACAAATGCATGAATGCAACAATCACACAAAAGGGATCACACACAAGGAAAACACAAACAAAGGTCACGGGATGGATCAAGTCATCATCAAGATCAATCATCCATTTTGGTGGATTTAAGTTTTTCACCTTATCAACACCCAAGATCCATTTATTTTAACGAGACCGATCGGATCAACCGAGAATCAAAGGGTTTGTTGTGAGTCACGAGCATGGAGTCGAGTTAAGAACCATCCAAAAGGACTGTACTACGGATAAAAACCTGTAGAGCATGTTCTAAAAAGTTCCCAAAGTCGTGATATCATTTATCATATACTATAGGTTTAGATGACTGACTCATCAACCCATAGTATTCTTAAGAGAAACTCGTCTGAGTGTAGTATCGTGTAACAACTGTTATCAAGTCTATACTTGAACAGTCTCCGCACTACGTCCTAAATAGGCCAAGTTGGGTTATATGTTCTACGGTCCTCATCTTCTCGGACTCCCAGGTCGGAAAAAATAATTCCTATCCACAATTTACTCGTGTGACATCAGTAATTCCAAAGGGGTCTCCACTTAGTAGATGAGTCTCAAGCCAACTCGTTAAGGACTACTCCACACGAGTCGAACATGACTATACCATCCTCCTATCTTAATTACACTCAAGTTCGGGTTAGAACTTATCTCACCACTCAGAGATCACCAAGCACAATAAATAGATTATATCACACAAACAATATATACAATTAAATATCAACAAAATATTGCACACAAAAAAGTAGGCCCATCCCACTGAGGACTACTCCCCAGCAGATTCGCCACTTTATTTTTGTAGTGGTGCATTCGTGACCATCGAGCTATGGATAAACCCGACGTCAATTAAAAAATCAGAGTCGCCACCGTGCCTTATTTTTTTCCAAAGGAAAAGGGAAAAGTACGAACAAAAACCCAAAGATGAGAAGTTTTAAAATCAAAACTAATAAAATTCCAGAGATTACATGTAAGGGGGTCGGTTACACAGAGGGAAGGTATTAGCACCCAAAGTGTCCTAGGTACTCCTAGAGAGCCCTTTTTGTGTGCAAGTGCTTTAGTTGAAAAGATCTTTGATAAAAATAGAATGAGGGGATGAGAAAAGAATTCATTAATTATATTTTTGTGTTTTACAAGACATTTGGTCTTATGCCTACGTACTAACATAAAAATGAGGGATCAAAATCCCGTAGTTCGTGGTAAAAATTTCAAAGAAGTTGGTGAATTGATTTTAGCAAAAGTTCTAATGAAGATGGCACAAAATGGCCAAAAGATTTGAATGGAGTTGTTAGTTCTTTTGGTCTTTTTGAAATTGAGGTCAATATGATTAAATTTATTCACAAATTTGATTTAAGAAAAGGTTTGAAAATTCATTGGCATAAGGCCAAAGTTTCTAATTATTAAAACATGTCTGAGTTAAGGAACACAAGCGAAGAAGATTTTTGAAAAGAGGAAGAGATTTTGAAATTAAAGAAGTGGGAGGAGATGAAGAGGCTACCTTAGACAAAAAATTTAAAAGTTAAGAGTTGAAAAGATCTCACCAATGGGATGCAATCCACAAGACAAGAATGTCAGATAGAAACTCATTTCCTTTGGACTTTTAAGCAGACAATGAGCATAAGCAATATCCAAGAAATTATATGAAGGCCAAGGCATCAAATAAAGATAGCCATAATATCCAAGCAAGCATTCCAATATCAAGCAGTCTTCAATATCTTCAAATGTATCAGATGAAATATTTCCTTGGTAAACTCACATAAACAATCATCAACCACAATCAACAATAATAATAAAACAATCAAGCATAGAGACAGAGTAACAGATGAACCCAAGTGGAAATCAAGGCTTCCATCAGATGAAAGGTACTGTCAAGGATATCTCAGTGTCAAAATATTGGCATTGGTCAAGTCCTTTAAAGCACAAGGAATGTTCCCTAATTCTAAGTCGAAGAGTTCAGATCAAGTCAAAGAGCAGAGCTCCAACAGTCCACCAATATATTTTTTAGGGTTTTTGTTGTTATTAGGTATTTTAAGGTCCTAAGACCACAAACAAAACAAAATCAAAAGAGCAAAATATATACAAGCACAAATGACATGGCTCAAGTGAGCAAAGTAAAAATGACTGAAACATAAACATCTTGCATGAAAATCTAAATGGCAATGAATGATAAAGGTGCTGAAATTTAAATTGTGTTAAGTAAGTGACTTGAAAGTAAAGCAATATTAATGAAATGTTAGTCAAATGTTAGTGAAGAGTTTCAATTGTTTAAGCCATTCTTTGGAGAACACTCAACCATCCATTCACAAGTATGAAGACATGAACCAAGACATCATCCATGAGAAGGGCTCCAACTTGGATAAATTAACAAGTATGCCACTAACTCTCATGAATGGAAAAAAGGCCAAGTCTTCACACAATACCATGAAGAATGGGAGACTTACAATCTCACTTACTAGAATATTATGCCTTGCTGGACAAATTTAGCTATATGTTAAGCAATCATAATTGGACTTATGTAGAAGTCACAACTATCTGAGGTCAGACAATAAAATATATTGGTGTTATGCATGTTAGAGACTTGGTACAAAGAACCAAACTCCTAAAACATACCACACACAAAAATAAAGTGGGAATGGTATATCTCAATCCAGCTCATGTTGATTAATCTGACACAAGGTCATTGATGAATCAACTAACATTTGGACATTAAAGAAATCATTGGTCAATGATGGATTGGTAAAGAATAGAGATGAATATAAAGAGGGGAAGGGAAATAGAAACCCAAATTGATCACATGAGGAAATTCATCTGATCAATACTATCCATTCAACCTGATGGATGAAATGTACATTTCATCAACCCCTAAATCCAATAGTATTGATTAAATAAAAGTTCAAATCAACCATGATCAAGGCCAAACAGAAATTCAAACATCACAAGGTCAATCAAATGGCTCAACAATATTTTTAAACAATTAAACAATTAAAAATCAATTTTTAAATGAATTAAAATGTATTTTTAAATGGACAAAACCTCAAATCCCTTCAAATCACCAAATAAATGTTCAAGGGATTTAACCTATGTTAAAAAAGGTCAAAGGACCTTAGACAAAAAAATTCAAATTTTTTGAAAAGTCATAAGTATTTTAAAATATTTAAAAACAACTCAAAAACAATTAATTCACAAAAAATATCAAAATTAATCTAAAAAATGTTTTTAATTCAAAATATAGAAGAGGAAAGTATTTAAATATTTTTGGTGAAAGTCCCATATTTTTTGGATTAAAAATGAATTTATTATGAATTAAATAAGAAAATGCTAATTAAAATATTAAAACAGAAAATCAGTTAATTCAAAAAAATGAGGGTCATCAGATCTCCCTCATTAATTGAGGTAGCAGATCTGATCGACACGTATGTGCAGTCCATGGTGGACTCTGGTTAATGCGTCTGCAAACATGGTAATTAAAACCAATGGCCAGGATTATAACATTCAAACACGATCAGATGGTTGGAAGGGTGCCAACACACCGTCGGAGCCCTACCTCCGGTCTTCTTCTCCTGTGGAACTCACCGGACTGGTCCACCACCAACCTCCATGAAAATGAAAAATGAGTACACTAATTTGAAGGAAAAAACCTCAGGAGTCCGAATCTGACCTCAATTTCTTCCAATTCCAAGTATATTGAAAGATACATGGATTTGAAATTTGAGGAGTATGATATGAGTTGCTTCGATTTAACTTCAAAGCAACTCAATCTTGTTGCCTATATTGGTAGGACTTCAGCCAACCAAAAACCAAGTGAAATGATGAAGAATTGAGGGAGAATCGAAGAAGGAAAATTTCACAAAATTCACCTTCTGTTTGTAGTGATGAAGCTCGATCTGGATCTCAATCTGCTTGGGCTTGCTTCCACTAGCTTGCAAGATATGAAATGGATGCTCAACTAGCTTGGACACTTGGAGTTTCAATCTCAAAATAGAAGTGAATTTGAAACTCGATTTCAAATGAAATCTTCAAGTTTATCCTATCAATGGAGTATGGGAAGGTTGCAGGAGCAAGGCTTGGGCAAGGTGTCCTCAATTCTGAGCAGGATGAGGTGCATTTATAGGCTTGGCAATTAATTTCCACACACTTCCATTCAAATGCCAAAAATAGTAATTCAAGTGTGCATGCTTGCATGGGCGTGTGATAGGCCCATGAAATGATTGGAAATGGCCCAAAATGATGTGTAAACCAACCTGAAACAATAGCATATAGTCATGCATTAGTGAAATGGAAACTGATCATGGAACTTACCAAATGAGGCCATGCATTACACCTATGCGCAAGTCCTTCAAAAATGCTCCAAATTCCATGATCTTGGACTATTTAGAAAGGTAACATGAAGGGGAGCAACTTTGTTGTTGAAGAAATTTCCATTTGGAGCTTGGATCATGATGAATTTTGATGTGGAAGTTGGAGGAATCAAACATAGTTGAAAATTTCTAAGTTAAAAGTCAAATGACCACTTTTTCCACCTTGAATAACTTTTGCTAATCTTTATATAACTGATCAGAAGAATACATGTGTGATCGGTGGATGAATCTCAATCCCAGCAAGCTTTCTCATATTTAAAACTTCATTTATTATTTACCATTTTTACATTACATATTTTATGCAAATAAACAACTTGACCATTTTTCACTTAAAACTATATTAAACTGTTGAATGGTTGTGATATCGCATCGGTCCCTATGGATACGATAAAAACAATACTTACTTTTTATATATTGAACATCAAGAGATTACCTTATCCATTGAGTGAGTCAAAGTGATATAAAATACAGGTTAAGTACTCGTCAAAGTTTGAGGATATTTTTCGAATTTGCTGGATAGAACTTGGAAGCTAGAACGATGGTTAGGTAAAGAAATTTTTTATTTTGTGATGTTCTATTGTTATTGTTCAACTTATTTTCTGTTGGAATGTGTAGTTGTATACAAGTTACTTAAGGACAAACAACGATTCAAGTTTGGGGTTATGATGACATCCCATTATTGCGTGATTTTGGTTGAAGAAACAGATCAAAACAAGTTAAATAGGATAAAAATGAAGAAGAAAGACCAAATAATGAGGAAAAAATAGCTAAGTGTGAAGAAATAGAGACTTGGTGAAAAAGGGAGCAAAAGCATGCAACCATTGGAATAATCACGCACAACTTCATGCATGCGATAAGGAATTAAAATATGTATCGCGCGCACGATGCAGGTCATCATGTTTACGATGGTCCCTTTTTCTGGGCTTTTCTGACGCGTTTTGGTCCATTCTAAAGGCTTTTAAGGGGATTTTCTACACTTTTTCAAGGATTACGAAATTTAGCATAACAAGTACGATTTTTACAGCATCAGTGGTGATTTTGAAAGCATTTGAAGCCATTGGAGGTTAATCCTTCAAGGGATCTCATATGAAATTCGTCTTAATTGTTTTTGGTATTGTATTCTGAATTATGAGTAGCTAAACTCCTCTAGGCTAGGTTGTGTTTGATGAACCTGTTTCAATATTGTTGGGACACATTCTGATATGACTTTGCATGAATATTTTCATCTATAATTCTATTCAATTTCTTCTTGTTTTTAATTCTTTTTATGTGAGATACTCTTTTAATCTGATTTTGAACACATAGGGAATACTGGCCATTAGTCTATATGTTGGGCCTAGTGCAATTATCATGCTTATGCTGGTTGACTGGGATAGAAAACCCCGAGTAGTGGCTAGTGAATTAACGTTATATTGCATCGTCTAATCCTGCTTACGCTAGTGGACTAGGGATAGGAGACTCTGAGTAGTGATTAATGATCTATATTGTAAGGGATTGATTATAACGGTTTTGTTAATTCGTCGCGAGATTATAGTGATAAGATTATTCATGTAAGACATCAAATATCAACAATAGAGAAATAGGAGATTCTATACACAACTTGACCTCTTTTATAATTCTGTTTAAAGACTTTATTTTATTTTTGCACTTCAAACCTGAAAACCCCCAATTTACTTCTTTTTACGCATTGCACAAGTTTGTCTTGTTAAATAACAGTCCATGTGGATTCGATCTTATTTTATTACTACAGAACTATTGGTACACTGTTGAGAGGTCATCACTAACCTTTAAAAATCCTTGTATAAACCTCCTGTAATAACCATCCATACAAAGAAAACATTTGATCTCATTAACAGACTTAGGAGTCTCCCACTGTAACATTTTGTCTACTTTAGTCGAATCGACCGCTATACCACCACTAAAAATCACGTGACCAAGGAAGCTCACTTCATGCAACCAAAACTCACACTTGAACAACTTTTCATATAACTTATTCTCTTGCAAAGTCTACAACACAACTCTCAGATGTCATCCGTGTTATTCATCTGACTTTGAATACACCAGGATATCATTGATGAATACCACAACAAACTGATCCAAATAGGGATGACAGGTTCTATTATTGTACTCCATAAACACACCTGGAACATGAGAGTAATTGAATGAATCACTGAGTACTCATAGTGGCCATATCGGGTTCTAGAAGCAGTCTTTGGAATATCTTCATCCTTCACTCAAATATGATGATATCTTGATCTCAGATCAATCTTTCTAAAAGCACAAGCACTTACCAACTGATCCATAAGGTCATCAATTCTCAGAAAAGGATACTTGTTATTAATTATGACCTTATTCAGTTGTCATAGTCAACACACAACCTCATTCTACCATATTTCTTCTTCACCAACAAAATCGGCGCTCCCTGCGGCGACATACGAGGTATGACAAACTTCTTCTTCAACAACTCTTATAACTGTTTCTTAAGCTCACTTAACTCTAACGCAAACATTCTATAAGGATCCATTAACATAGGTTTAGTGAGAGATACTAAATGTGTGGCGAACTCAACATCACATTCCGAAGGCAAGTCAAAAATATCTTCAGGAAAAACATCTGGAAATTCATACACCACCAACATATCACTAGCCACAACATTGCTCTCCATTTTTAAGGAAGTGAATATCACGAGCATTTGATAATTCTTCCTCAAAGACATCTCAACCTTACTGGCGTACATGAATCTCGAATCCATACTCTCTTCGGTTTTGGGAAACAACACAGTCTCAATAACACCCGCACTCTCACCCTTAGCGACATGTTGACCCAACCATTCACACCTGAAATACCTCAGAGAAACAAAAGCTCATCCCCCACTTATTTCAATTCCGCTCCTGCTGGTAAGCATTTAGGAAATAAAAAATATCATCGACAATGTTCACACACATGTCGTATGCCATGGAAATAAACAAACTCACAAATCCTAGGCTGAATGGAATGACCTGCTCTGGTACCACTATGTAATACTTTAATTCACCGACTCAACATTTAGTACAATAATTCAATTTTAACTCAACGCTTAGAGTGACACACATGTTTCACCAAACATAAAAGCCAACAAAATATAATCATGTTAATTAAGAAGCGGAAACAATAAAGTTTAACATATAACTTCTCAATAACAAATGAATAATAAAGTGGTTCAACAACTTCAAAGTGAGTAAGACATGTAACAATGAAATATAGACAGCATGTCCCCATTTCTACATATCAGAGCGACCCCACTAAAGACCCGAGCGATACATAACTAAAGAGGCCTCAATGTCATCATCTAGATCAAGCTACTACTATTCTACCTGATTTTCTATACTCCATAGGAGCACATACACCATAACAAACAAACAAGGGTGAGAATACACTCAAATATATTAATGTTGCAAAACATACCAAGGGTAGCATATTCACACAAATCAATAAATACATCACATATTCACAACAACGAAACAATTTGCAATACTTTTATGTATGCAAGACCAACAATCTCGACTCAATGCATGTGGTACCAATTTGTACATCAGAGGTATATTGCTGATTTTTGTACATACTTGCTCCTGGTCCCCTCTTATGAACCAGAGCCCACTATAATTGTCATTGATCCCCACTACTGAATCAGTAACGCTTCGCTGATCCCATTACTAAAATTAGCTACTCGCTCCATGTCCCCACTTTTGAACTAGATCTCACCATAATCATCACTGATCCCCACTACTGAATCAGTAACGTTTCACTGATCCCATTACTGGAATCAGTTACTCACTCCCAGTTTCCACTTCTGGATCATAGCTCACCACCGAACCGAAGTCCGTACACCATGATGCATAGACTCAACAACAACATGCAAATATGATCATTCACAACCGACCCCACTTCTGACCATGTACACCGCCAATAAGTCCATCACCTCAATACAATAAGTATGATATACAAATATATTTAATAATACATAATCATACGATTATATCCACATTCCAAATGTTATTCAATTTCTCATAATATTTTACCACAACAATATCATCTCAATATCAACATCCCTTCTCATGAGTAATCATTAATTTAATCAATCACAACAACCAAAACAAAATGTTTTCATCGTCATTAACCATCAATTAGCGTTACACAACAAGTAACACCATATAATCATGTCCTCAATCGGAGTCACAAAACTCAAGTTACATCATTTTTAATTATGCAGTTTCCCACCCATATAGTGGTAATCGGTTACACTCAGTGTGTACCCGGTTATAGGCACAAAAACTAGCCCAAAAACTCATTTTTCTCATAGGTAACCGACTACCAACTACTAAAACTGATTACCACTGTGCCCAAAGTCCAAATTCACCATTGAAGCCCTATCAAAGCTCTGATTTTGACCCCCAACCAGCCAAATTGAATAGAAAATATCATATACATATTATACCATGATTAATACATCACATGCACGAATTAACATTCAAATTCATCAACTAATCATGAATCTAAGGTTATGCTAATAAGATCAAAAATACATCAATGACAACAACAACATTCATATTCATATCAATACAAGATGCATAATTTCCAGTAATACACAAAGTACGAAATTACACATTAATTGGAGCAATTATCGTATAACATTCATACTGTTTTATCACAAACTCATAAACATAATCAATGGTGAAAAGGAATGAAAAACCTAGATGAGGGTGAAGATCCATCTCCATCTTTCATGCATTTGGCACCAATATTAGAGTAATCCCCCCTTACCTTAATTTCCAGCAAGAGCAAGTTTTGGCTATGACTTGTTCCTCTATCTCAAACTCTTGTTTTACCTCTTCTCACAATTTGTTTTTTCTCATAATTTCCTCCTTATTAATATTAACCTAATTTCTAGATTTTTAATAATTTCACTCTTTCCTCAATTTATACTTATTTTCACCTCACTCTCTTATTTTTCAAATAATCCTAATTTCCACCTAAATCTCATGAATTATGTATTTTCTTATTATTTTAATCATTTAAAATTAACCAAAGTCCTAAATAATTTTCACCACTCTCCATAAATCCCATAAAAACATTCAAGCACACCAATAATTAAATAAAACTAATAAATCATATAAACTCACCAATACTAAAAAATAAATAAGCAAAAGCAAATTTAAAATTCAATTAAATTATTAATTGAAAATTTGGGGCTTTACATCCTTCAACAGTTTACTGGTAGAACCTGTAACACCCAAAATTCGATTAAATTATTTAATTGAATTATGTGGATTTATTTTATTTAATCATTGAATGTTGGTGTGATTTAAATTATTTATTTGAATATGGTAGAAATGGTAGGGTGTGGTGAGAAGGTAGAATAAATCAGAAAATACTTATAATAATTGGAATTTTATTTATTATTATTGATAAAATAAGAAATTAGAGAAAATAGGAGTCTGGACCAATTGTGGGATTTGAGGAAGCTAGAGTTAAATTGAAAAAAATAATAATTAAGTAAAAATAAGGAGGTTACTATATATTTTAAAAATTGGGAGAGAAGTTAGGTTTTTGGGAGAACTGGTCAGTACATGAAATTGGAGAAAAGAGGCAAAAAAGGAGAGTAAGAGGTTGAGGTTGAGGAAGAACTCTCAAGATCAGAAGTTTTTTGCTGGAAATCGGGTAAAGGGGAAAAAAGACTACCAATTAGGTGTATTGTATGATGGGGTAGTGATGCGAATTTCTTAATCTCATTAGGGTTTTCGGTTTTCCTTTGATGAATTGTTATATGATGAATTTCTAGAATTTGTTGGTTGATCTTGTGTGTATATGTGTTCCTATTGTTGAATCTATATTTGAAATATCATGAACATGCATGTATAAAGTTCTGCCAATGATGAATGTTTGAATGCTTTAGTTGTGTTCATGATTGATGATGAAATTATTGTTGAAATTGTCGATGGATATCCATGAATCATAATGAAAATAAGTGTTGTAACATGTGATGATTATGATAACATGATTTCAGTATTTAATTCGTGTTGGAGTTGATTAATTTTTGGGAAATATTGGTTTGGTTCATGTATGGTGATTTAGGGAGGAAGAAGAAGATGAACGGGTGTAAAAATTGTTTTTTTAAGAAAATAACACAGTGACAAACGATTGTCACAGCATTACAATCAACTGTCATGCCTAGAAAAGTGATTTTTTTTAAGTTAGTAGTGAAATCCTCTTGGAAACAAACGATTATCACAACATGACAATCGATTGTCATAAGCCAATTTTGTGAAAAAACTGGTTTTACCTTTGTTGTGTTGTCTGACGATTTTGGTCGTATCTTTTGATCCGTAGGTCCAAATAACACGCTGTTTGAAGAGTTAGATAGATAACATATAGAGCTACCTCATGGTAGTGCTTAGTGAAATGTTTGAGTTATAGATAATTATCTAATTTATATATTTTTGTGATGACTTATATGATTGGTTAGTGAATCGTTATGTTTATACGATGATGTGTTATGTTTTAGTTGTCGTACCTCGAAAAATATGATCCTTCGCGAGGCACATCGCACGCTCGCGGAAAAAATATTCAAAAAAAGTCGTCACCAAACTTTATTTATTCTAATGAAGGAATATGACAATATCGATAAAATCTTTGAAAAAGAACATGATCGTCGCAGCCATATTTGGGTTCGGGAGTCGATTACGCAAGAGAAAGATATTAGCACCCCTCACGTCTGTTCTACTCAATGGGAGCCTTTCATTTAAACTTGCGATTGAATATTATCTTATGTAATTTGTTTTCTTTGAATTATTAAAAGATAGAAGAGAGAAGAAAGGGGTCGCAAAAAGTTTTTTTATTATTGTGTCTGACGAGATTGTGGGTCTCACTCCTATGTATCTCCGGTTGCAATAGAGAACTCAAGGCATACATAGTTATGGGTAGAAAATACTTGTTTGTTGGTCGATTTTAGCGAATGTTACTTTGTATTAATTGACGGAAAATATTATTTTACCCAAAACAGGTGAGAAGCGAGCGTTTGCATCACATTGAATGGATTTCTACATATCAATATTCACGGGAAAACGTCACTTATCTCAACTCAACGAAAAGACAAAACATATTTCGTTTTTGAAAAGGTTTTTAAGATTAATCGCACAACGACGAGAAAAGAGTTTGATGTGTTTGATGTATTTTGAGTGAATGATGAATGTTTTATGAGAACTAGACATGAGCCTTGGGATCAAATGTTCGGGGTTCCACCAGAATGCTAGATTCCAAAGGTCCTTTTTTATTCTAAGTTTTTTAAAATAAAATTGTTTGATGGAGAGTGAATGCTTTATAAGAACAAGACACATGCCTTGGAATCAATTATTCGAGGGTTACATCAGAGTGCTAGATCCCAACGGTCCTTTTTAGTCCAAGTTTACTAAGTGTTTTAGGAGGGAAAGAAAGAATGAATGACTATCCTAAGATGCGTGCCTCGGGACCAAAGGTTTTATAGGGTTCTGCTTGAATGTTATTCCAACGATCCTCTTGTTTCATGTTTATTTAAGAAAAGGTTTTAACATTGCATTTGATTTTAAGAAAAATCACTCGATACTTGATCGAGGTTTATTCGTGTAAATGAGAAATAATTTGAAAATAATTTAAGATTGGCTTTGAAAAATGGTTTGAAGTGTCGAGGTAAGAAAAATACTAGTTGTACGAAAAGCAATGGGCATATGGCCCAATCCCAAAAATTCAATTAACAAATAAATAAATCATAAAATGAATGCAGAAATGAGGTATGGAAAAGAAAATATGGGGTATTCAATTTAACAATATTGATTTTTGTTAGTTGATTTAGGATTGATGGATAAATTTATATTCTTTTAATTTTTTCATGAAAATACAAATTGATCTCTATGAAAAATTAAATTAAAATTGCAATATTTTTAAATTTTCTTAGTTCGTGTTATCTTATTTTCAAATTGATTACTTAACATTTTGAATTTTAAAATTTGATGAAAAACTTTCAAAATTCTAATTTTAGAATAATTATAATTACATATCTATACTTTTGTTCCAAAGCTTTAAAATTTATTTCAACATAGTTTTAAAATCACTTTTTTTTTGTAACTCTATCTAAAGTCTAAATAAGAAATAAAATGAAGAGGGTCCAATTAAATTTTCAATTGCTTAAATGTGTCATTTTTAATTTAAAAATTTTAATTAAATATCTAAGAGCATTTGAGTAAGAGATTTTTTTTTTTAATTTAAGTAAAAATCTTATGTTCAATCTTAAAAAAGGGATTCGATAAATCAATTTTCCAGTGATGTATATAAAATGCATGTTTCATAAATCGATTAATGATGATGTGTAAAAAATAATAAAATGATATATTTTTACTAAAATATCCTTCTTTTTTTTTTAATTCTAAAATAATCCTGATTTCAAAAAAAATCTCAAACTACCCCACTTTTAAGAGTAGACGTCAATCCAATTTGCTTCTCCTCTTAAACTTAGAGAGGATGCGCCAATTGGATTGGCTAGGGCTTCTGGTGCTGCCAATTTAATTGGTGGCCATATGTAAAGCTTAAAGGGAGGCGCCAATTGGATTGACATCTTTATGTGTTTTGTAATTTTTTTTCAAAAAAAATCTACATGATACATGAAGTCGAAATCGGACCAATTCATATTAATATTAATTCCCATTTACACAAAAAAGACTAATGTTGATGACCGGGATCACCTAACCGACCTCCGGTCCCACATCCCCTATCTACCCGAACCCGTGACCCTAATCCACGTTGATGATTCACCCCAGATGTTTGAGCATCTGAGGACCCAGGAACATCACTACCAACCGCAGAAGATTGCCTGTTGAGATAGCCAGACAAATCAGCGTAGTCTTGTGTATGCATCAAAGGTGTACTGCTATAGCTGAGTTCATGACCCATGACAGAGTAGTTGGGTTGTGTTTGACTTGCTGGTGGGTGATCTGGACGATTGAAGAGAGACATTGGTGTGAATGATGTGTCAAGGAAAGGTTGGAAAGATTGTTCTGGTGTTTGGTAGAGATATGATTGTTGAAGGTTTCGGTTTTGAGATGTTTGGGCTTCTTGGCTATGATAGGAGGAGGGACGGTTGGTGTTAAATGATTGTTGAGTGTTTTGGCTAAGACGACTTTGGTAGAGTGATGTGTTGGGTGAGAAGCGATGTTGGGTCTCTGGTTGATGATCTAGTTGTTGGTGGTGGTACGGGATATGCTCTTGGTATTGTGGTTGGGTGTATGGCATGTTAGGGTTGTATGTTTGTGGAACAGAAAGTTTGACGGATAGGGGGTTGTGTGTAACCGGTCTGACAATGTTGTTAGGGGTTAGATGTTGAGGCGTCTGGTGTGTAAGTTGTCTGGCGTGGGTCGTATAGGTACATATCCTCGACGATGAACTCAAAACCAACCAATCTGTACCAAGCCATATAAGTACGACTTGATTTTTCTTCAGTTGGCATCACAACGTCAGTTAAGACATGGTTATGGCGGTGCTTCCATTTGCGACACTCGGATCTAGCGAAGCTTTGCCATGGGTTGAAGTTCCATTGGTCGTTAACTTTGCGTAGATGCCATTCTCCTAGGTTTGCTGGGGGATCTGGGATGTGTTGTAGCATACCGAACTGCAATTTCACACGATCACTGTTGTGCATCTCCATAGTAGTGAATCTTATGATCGGTATGCATGCAGTCCATACGACTGCGTCTTCTTCGTTGATCTCATGGTCATGATCCAAATTTAGATATGGACGTCAAATGAACTGAAATGTGAACGTATGTTAGATTATAAATTTGGTAGAAGAAATTAACAAATTATTACGAAATAATTAGGTTATTATCCATACATCTGTCGTTCGAAGGTGATCCAAGAGATTGTGATACTGGGTAATATAGTGTCTAGGACATCTGTTACAACTCATACCACGTGCCAACCATCTGCACCATAAAGGTAAAAATATTAGTTAGAGATAATAATTGGTAAAGTAAGTAAATATATATCATTTTAAACAACATACTTTTATGCATACGGGAATGTGAAAGGGTTGTTGTTGACGGACGCTAGGGACGGTAGTCTTCACCAACCCCATGCTTGGAGCAAAACAGCACATCCAGAAAAGGTAGATGTGTCTTTGTGTGAATTTCAACACACATTCATCTGCAATAGGAAATTAATTTTCATCTGCATAAGAAATATTACAATGTCATTTTCACCGAAACATAGTATCAATATTCACTGCAATGGTGAGACATATGAGTCTGAGTTATACGACTTTTGTTTTTGAAACACCGATACCATCCGACTTACGATCAAGAGAAATTCAAATTTATTGCATCTGGAAAAAAACGAATTGAATCCTGCTTAGGATCTGGTATTGTGTTAAATATCACGTATCAAAATTCATTTTTTTAGAGCAGTCAATGCAAGTTTTTTCTGCTAAAAGTACGGGATGATGAAGATGTTGAATATATGTTTGTTACTCACGAACATTCTGGTTGCAATTGTATTGAGTTGTATATTACTCTTCAACCTAGTATATCATCTCAGTAATCTCAAATCACTAATCAGGATGAATCTGATGAATTTGATTCACAATACTCAGATGACGTCGACCCAGATGCAGAAGCAAAATTCAACGTCGTTGATGAAGATGAAGAAAAGGCCGAGACACAGGTCGATCATATGTTGAACAACAACATTGAAGATGATGATCAACCAGTGCCATTACCTCCAAGTCATGTATACAATCCGCCTCAACATATGACAAACATGGATTTGCATGACGATGAAACATCCAACAGTGTTTTTTATAATCCGTATCCACGATCAGAAGGCGAGTTAAAGGTGGGAGACATGTTCCGCACTAAAGAAGAATGTGTGCGAGCTATCAAAAAATTTCACATGAATAACTCTGCTAATTTCACAGTGAAACGCACTGATTCGAGAAGGTATATCATCGAATGTTGTAACATCCTTTATAAGTTTCGGTTGGCTGCGTCTCACAAAAAGAAAAGCGACTCTTGTGAGATAGCTTCAATATACCCACCTCACAGTTGCACTATAACTAACATTGAACAAGATCACCGTAAATTAAGCACTGCATTGATATGTCAAGATATTTCGCCGCTTGTTAACAAAGACCCATCAGTGAAGGTGAGTATAATAATATCTCATATCAGAATAAGATATAATTATACTCCATCTTACAAGAAAGCATGGATTGCGAGGACAAATGTTGTTGAACAGGTATTCGGTAATTGGGAGGATTCATACAAATAATTGCCACAGTTTTTATAGGCACTAAAAACATACGTACCAGGAACTGTTGCAATTATAGAGACATTGTCAGCATTTACTCCAGACGGAACTTGTGTTGCTGGAAATAGAATATTTCACCGTCTCTTTTGGGCGTTTGACTCGTGCATCAAAGGTTTTGCATTCTGTAAACCTATTATTCAAATTGATGGAACATGGTTATACGGCGAATACAAGGGTACTTTGCTTATGGCGGTTGCACAAGACGGCAACAATAATGTCTTTCCCATTTCCTTTGCTCTGATTGAAGGTGAAACTGCTGGTGGTTGGGGTTTCTTTCTTCGACATCTCAAAATACATGTGGCTCTACAAGCCAATCTCTGTTTGATTTCTGATAGACATGCTTCCATTGAGAGTGCTTACAATAAGCATGACAACGGATGTCATGATCCTCCTTCTACCGATGTCTATTGCATTAGACATATCGCGCAAAACTTCATGCGTGCAATCAAAGATAAGAACCTTCACAAAAAAGTGGTGGATGTTGGGTATGCTCTAACTCAGTCTTCATTTCAATATTATTGTGATGAAATTAGACTGTCTAATGAAGATGCAGGAAGATGGTTGGATAACATACCAGTAGAGCAGTGGACAAGGGCATTTGACGGAGGCTATCGATGGAGCCACATGACAACAAACCTTGTGGAATGCATAAACGGCATATTCAAAGGCATTAGAAATCTACCAATAACCGCTTTGGTCAGATCAACCTAGTATAGGTTGGCTTCTACCTTCGCAACTAGAGGTGAAAGATGGAGTGCGGTGTTAATGTCTGAGAAAATATTCAATGAGTGTTGTATGAAAGTGATGAAAGAGGAGAGCATCAAAGTTAGCACACACGCGATAACAGTCTTTGACCGTCATAGGCAAAATTTCAGCGTACAAGAAACAATGGACCACAATGAGGGGACACAAAATTTATCCTATGTTGTCAAACTAAACAGAAGTTGGTGCGACTATGGAAAGTTCCAGGCCTTCCGCATTCCTTTCTCCCATGCCATTGCAACATGCACACATACTCGCCATGACACTTACAACCATCTATATGATGTTTACAAGGCCATTACCGCCATGAATGTGTATAACAAAAGCTTCTCAGTGCTACCAATGGAGGAATATTGGCCTTCATATGAAGGTGACATAGTTTGACACAACGACGAGATACGAATAAAGAAAAAAGGATGGACAAACAACACTCGTATTAGAACAGAAATGGATACGACTGATAAAATGACAAGACTGTGTAGTATATGTCGTCAATCAGGACACAATAAGAACAACTGTCTCAATCGAGGAGCAACATCTGCATCATAATCTTTTTATAACCTTGAATTTTTGTAACCTTCGATTTTTATATATCATTAACTTTTTGTTACAACAAGGTTAACAACAAACATCACTACAACATAAGCAAACTTAAAATAAAATATTTCTAATTGATTATAACAATCAAACTGATGTCATCTCGTCCAAACATCATTTCCCTAGCATCCTTATCAGTTTTGATTCACACCCAACCAAATATATTGTCGAGTCTCTCAATACTTCTGATTTTTCCCCTTCTGGTATTTTTCCATCTAACCAACGAACCAGCTCCCTCTTCAGTTGATCAAAACTAGTGATGTTCCAGAAGAGCATCAACATCTGAGGTTTGTCTCTCGAATATATCACTTTTTCATAACTGCGACGAACACCAAACATGTTTGCAAAATGATGAAATGAAATGTGAAAAAATGATTCACACAACACTTATATTTATAACAAAAAAAATGCACTTTACACTGAGGCGCCAGACCAATTGGCACCTCCTCTCAAAAGTAACACATGGGCGCTAATTGGATTGACAGCACCATGTGCCCTATACAATCCAATTGGCGCCTCCTCTCTAACTTTAGGAGCTGGCGCCAATTGGTCTGGCGCCTCCTCTTAAAAGTGGGGTAAAAGTTGGGTAGTTTGAGAATTTTTTTGAAATCAGTGTTATTTTGGGATTTTTTTTTTTAAATTAGGGGTATTTAGGTAAACAAATTGTTTGTTTCAGCAAAAAAATGTTTTTTTTATTTTAAAAAAATGAATTTTATAAAACCGTTTTTAAAATATTATAAGTTTTTTAATATTTTTTTTTTAAATTGAAGAAATAATTTTGACATCCTATAATATAAATATATATTATTGAAAATTAAAACATAATCAAAATTCTACTTTTTTAAAAAAATATATTTAAAAAATAACTTTTATAAAAGTTTATTTGAAATAACTTTAAAATTAAGTGATTTTTAAAAATATCTAAAAAAAATTCAATAAATTGATGAAGTATTTAAAATAACATTTTAAGAATAATTATTTAAATTAAATTTTTATGAAAAAAAATTGTAATTTTTTTATCCAAAATTATATTACACTATAAAAATTATTTTTAAAAAAAACAACCAGGCCTTTAGTCAGACACATTTTAAATATTTTTTCATAAACAAATTGATACTAATTATTAAAAATTCACACACACAATCTTTGAGTTGTGAGATTTGAATGGACCTTTCTATTAGTCATGATGAGAGAGATTTGAATGGACATTTACAATGAGTGTGAAAGTGTTGAGATCATTTGGGATGATATTTATAATGGAGATACAATGAAGGTTTTGGAGATTAAACGCACGCACATGTCACCTCTCTCCATGTCGACTACCATGTTCTCTAAAGCTCCCCTTGTGGTTGAAGCCTTATTGTTCTTGGTTTCTATTTGGAGATAGGTAGTATCCAAAGTTGTTATGAAAGTAGACAACAATGATGGGGAGAAATATTTCAATGACTTTTAGTTTGGGTTTGGGGTATTAGGTGGTGTTGAGGACATATTTCATAATATAAACAAGGTGTGAAGTAAATGACATACAAATGGTTCATCAATACTTTGAACATGGTAGATTGGTCAGAGCTTCGACGTGAGATAATTGTGATATATGTGACACCCCAATTTTTAAATTAATTTATTTTATTAAATTGTATGTGTTTAAATGATTTATTGGTGTGACGTGTGATTTTGTGGGGTTGGATAAGGTTGGGTAGAGTTTATATAAATAATCACTATTATTTATTAATTAAAACTAATAGAAAAGTGAGTAAAATATAAAATATTAAGATATGGGCTAGAAAATAGAATTTTATGGAAACTGGTGGACAAAGATGTAAGTCACCAAATGTTGAGGGAGAATTATGAATTAAATAAAATAATTGGAATTATTAGGTGGCATAAATAGTTAAGTGAAATACGTGAAAATTTGAAAAAAGAAGAAAGAGGCAACGACAACCTAAAGAGAGTTTTAGGAAGGTGAAGCCATCTTTGCTAAAAATTAAGTTAGAGGGAATTACTCATTTATGGGTGTCAATTGCATGAAGGATAGAGATGTATATTCACCCTCTTATTTGTTTTTCTATGTTTTTCACCATTGTTGACCTTTATGTGTTTTGGAATATGTTTCTGTGGAACCCGATTTGTTTTGATGTAATCTATGTGAAAATTCGTGCTCTAATTCATACTGAAATTCATGCATGATTTGGATATAAATTTTTTTGATGTTGTTATTCATGTTAGTATGAATCGGTGTGATGAACATGTTGATGAAATTGTTGTAAATTGATGTATTAATTGATTAACCTATGAGTAATTGATATGATAATTATAGTATAAATTATACATGTTGATTTATGTGCGATTTGGGTGAATTAGGGTTGAAATCGGAGTTTTGAAAAAGCTCCAATGGAAGAAATCACAGTTCTACTTTCTACACAGCGGTGACGAGCCAACGTCACTGCATCGGGTGAGCTAACAAGCGTCAGCATGGTGACGGGGCGACCGTCATGGTCCCTGAGGCGGACTTCTTGCCCCGGGCGTCACAGGATGACAAGTTTGTGTGTGGGTAGGTTAGCGGGTTGTCATAACCACTGTCATGATTGGTGGTTGACCGTCAGCCCTTCGGTTGACTAGTTTTAGGTTGACGACTCGATTTTTCGAGCTGTCTCCAATTGTAGTGACTATTGGTTGTTATTTTATTGTGTTTGATGAGTTGGTGAATAAATTGATATGTTTTATGAGTTGTGTGAATACTTGTGAATGAATAGGCATATTTTGTTGAATGCTTGTATGATTACACGTTGATGAGTCGTAATTATAAAGCATGATTATTCATGTTAAAATGATGGTCTTATTGGCGAGTACGTAGGGATGGAAATGAGTAGGGTTTGGGCAGGATACTATAGTACTCATTCCCATACCTGTGATTTTAAAAAATCCCCGTGCCCGAGCCCATACTCACTTGGGTGTCAAATTTAGCACTCGTACTCATACCATATGAGTATGTAAGTACCCATACCCGTACCCATGACCCGCATTTCTATAAAAAATAAATAGATTAATTATAAAATATCATATAATTTTAATTTTTTTAAAATATTAAAAAGTTTTCAAACAATTTATTGTTGAAATAAACGAACACTTATATTAAGTACATAATAGTTTAACATTGATATATGTTTTATAATTGATAGACATACATTTTTATATAATAATATAAATTAAAATATAAAAATATAAAAATAAAAATAAAAATACATAAATATATAGTATGTGGGTATGGGGAATGGTGGGTATTAAGGTGCTCATACCCATACTCATACCCGCTTATTTTTGTGGGTAATTACCCGAGCCCATGCCCGTATCCATTTTTGCGGGTTTTTACCTACCCGTTGTGGATAAATTTTTGGGTACCCACTAGGGATGAGTCAAATTGTCATCCCTAAGTACGTGGTTCGAATGGGAACTAATTGGACGGGAACTAAGCTCATATCTGATTTGATAAAGCGTGATTATTTATATTAAAATGGTGGTCTTATGAAAATCGAACCGAACTGATGGGTTCAACTGGTTAGACCGGGAATTAGCCCCATGTCTGGTTTAATAAACACCTATAACTGATCTGCCAAGGAACCATGATAAAAATCGAAGAAAAAAAAACAATTAAAATTACGCATCCTCTAATCACAAAGGTTAAACTAGTTTTCTTAAAACTTTAAATTTTTTTAATTTTTTTAAAAACAAAAATATTATTAAAAATAAAATAAATCACAAATTTAATACTATTGAATCAAATGTGTCTCACAATGGTCTCACTCTAACTCATTCAGAATTTTGATTTTTTTAATAATGAAGTAGAGACTTTTATTTATAATCGACAATCTCCACTTTATTTTTTAATATTTTTAATACGAGACTTAATTCTTTTATAATATTAAGATAGTTTTTTCATAAAGTTGATAATATAAAAGAAAATGTGTTTCTTTCCAATATTTTTTTGTTTAAAACAAACACGACACTAATATAATTTTTTTACATCAACCACAAAAATTCTAATATTCTTTAATTCTTCCTCAAGCTGATTTTCGTAAAAAAAAATTAGACGCAAAAAAAACCAACAAAATGTGTAATAAATACCTAATGCTAAATCATATAACCTTAAACCTTAAACTCCTGTCCATGCTTGTTTTATGTGTGGTCTAATTTTAATTATCTTAGGTAAAACAATAAAGTAGAATGAGGTGATTGTCATCGTTATTAGCTTAGCCCGTGTCCTCAATTCTATCGGGGATGATTATTGAACATCCATCCATCACTAAAAAAAATGTAAATTTTTTCATCAAAATAAAATTTACTTATATATTTTTAAATATTCACATTTCATTTCTTCGTACCATAAAAAATTAATTATTAAATGAAATTACGAATTTTTTATCAAAATAATCCATATTTAAAAAAAAATCAAAATGTCCCACTTTAAAGAATTGCTGTCAAATGAATTTACGTCTACTCTCTAAGTTAAAGAGGTGACGATAATTGGATTGACTTATGCACCTAATGTTGTCAATCCAATTGACGCCTATGTGTTATTTTTAAATGCAGTCGCCAATTGGATTGACACCAGTGTGTATTGTGTAATTTTTTGGGTTAATAATCGACATATTATATAAAAGTCGAAATCGGAAATAGTAATATTATGGTTGGCATATCGATGTCGAATGTCTTGATAATGATCTTCTTGTTGGAGGTGGTACGGGGTATGCTCTTGGTATTATGGTTGGGTGTTTGACATGGTAAAGTCGTAAGTATGTATGTTTATGGACCGATAATCTTGTTGGGTATGGGTTGTGAATAATCGGTCTAGTAACTTTGTGGGGGTTAGATGTTCAAGCTTCTTGGGTGTAAGTGACTTGGCGTGGGTCGTACAGATACATATCCTCGTGGAGAAACTCAAATCGAATCGATTTGTACCCAACCATATAATTACAAGTTGATTTTTCTTCGTTTGGCATCATATCGTCAGTTAAGACATGGTCATTTTGATGCTTCCATTTTAACCCGCACTCACCCACGCAGTGCATCGTGTCTCTCAATACTTCTAAATTGTTCGCCTTTAGGTATGTCTTCGTCTCACTACACCTCTATTTATACTAAAAATTATACAATATACACTGGTGTCAATCCAATTGGCGATTGCATTTAAAAATAACACATTGATACCAATTGGATTGACAACACTAGTGCAGAAGTCAATCCAATTGACTTCATCTCTTTAAATTAAAGAGCATACGTCAATTGATCTGACAACAATTCTAAATTATTTTAGAATTTTTTTAAAAAACTGAATTATTTAAGATAAAAAATCTGAAATTGATCATTCAAAATAAATAAGACATAAAATTTATATTTTTAAAAATTAAAATTTTAAATACTAAATTATCTAAGTACTACATATTATAGTAATTATGTAATAAATTAATAAATACAATGGTAATTTAATAGTTTTGAATAGGTTAGAGAATGTGGGTGGATATCAACACCTTTCTCTGATTTTTAAATTTTGGATTTCTCCTACAATTATTCTCAGTTAAATCAATTTTTCTCATTAAATCAAGACGGGTTCACCTAAGCTGGAATTTTGTTGTCATCTAATTTCAGTTTATATACTATTGAACACTTTTTTTTTACTCTTATCCTCTTAGGATATTGATTCCCAACAAGATCCTTAATCCATTCATTTTTATTGTTCTCATTATTATCCAAAACATTTTTCAATGTAAATTATTGCCAAATTAAGAACTGCATAAATAGGTTAATCCAAGTTTACACTACACTTTCTTTTCTTAACTAGCAAATGCTTTGAGCGGTTCCTTGAAAATGTCAAAAATAAACTTTTCTATAAATAACTCTACCACTAGTTTTTTCGCTACACTTCATCATCAATATCATCAACAAAACCTAAGTTAATTCTGTTCCACACAAGCTTTTCAAATCATACATTCATATTCATCGCAAAAATGTTGAATGAAGGGAATGAAAATGTTTTAAAGGTGAAATCTAGCTTAACAAACTCATCATTGTATATAGTAGTTTTTTTTTCTTTTTTTTTTCTGCACATAATCCAATAAAATTTCCATCAATGAGCTCACATAATTCTTACAACATGAGATCCAAAGGATCCATTGAAAATGAAAACAAAGGCACTGTGAAAGATAAAGATGATGGGGTAAGTTAAACATGTTGAAACTTTGAATCTTAATTAACACGCACCATGTGTTTGATGAAATTACCGTGTTACATTTTGAACTATATGTTTTATATCATTTCTTAAAGAGACACATAATTTAGGGTACTTCTTGTAGTAAAAAGAGAGAGAGAGAGAGAGAAAAAAAGTTTTTCTTTTTAAATTTTATTTGTGTAGTAGTTCAAAATGATGACAGCTTGATGAACACATTACAAATCCAGGGAGGAAGTGGAAGCAAACCAGGGAAGATGGTGTCTCCAAACAACAAAGAATTTATGTTCATATGTTTTCTTGTGTCTCTTTGGTACTCATCAAACATTGGTGTCATTCTTCTCAACAAATACCTTCTCTCAAATTATGGTTTCAAGTTTCCAATCTTCCTTACAATGTGTCACATGTCAGCTTGTGCTATTTTTAGCTACATCTCCATTGTGTTCTTCAAGGTTGTTCCTCAACAGATGATTAAATCAAGGTCACAGTTCTTGAAGATTGCAACTTTGAGCATTGTTTTTTGTGCGTCGGTGGTTGGTGGCAACATTTCTCTGAGGTATTTGGCTGTTTCTTTTAACCAAGCGGTGGGTGCAACCACACCTTTCTTCACGGCTGTTTTTGCTTATTTGGCTACCTTTAAGAGAGAAGCTTGGATTACATATGCTGCTCTTGTTCCTGTTGTTGCTGGTGTTGTCATTGCAAGTGGGGTATGTTTTTTTTTCTTTCTTTTTCAATTTTTGTTTGATTTTATGGAATCAATCATCTGTATGCTCAGTGAATTTGACTTATTATGCTTGCTTATGATGTAAATGTGTTGATTGATACATGTTTATGAGTGAATGAAGGTATACAACACTCCAGATCTGGAATGTTGTCTATAAGATCTATGTTTTTCAGAGCTGCAAATCTATGACATTTGGAATTTTAATTTTCTGATCTGCACTTTTCTGGTTTATTATTATAATATCCAAAAGCCAGATTTTTTTGGTAATTTTATAAACATTTAGCATTTCAGTTACTTAATTAATTGTCATGAATTCGCCTCCGCATTATAATTTAATTTGTTATTGAACAAGATGGTGCATATTTCCTATCTATTTTCTGTATGTATACACATGATTTTTTCTGCAGCACCTTAATTTTTTGTTGGTGACGGTAGGGCGAGCCAGGGTTTCACGTATTCGGATTTGTTATGTGCCTAAGCGCAACCGCTGCAAGAGCTTTCAAATCTGTTCTTCAGGGCATTTTACTTTCTTCTGAAGGGTAAAATATTCTGCACCATACCTATGATTTCTAACTTCCTTTTCTATTTCTATCTTTACACCAAAATTGCACAATCTTTTGTTTTCTTAATTTTAAAGAACTGCTGCTTATATTGTTTCATACATTCCAACCTATCAGGGAGAAGTTGAACTCGATGAATTTGCTCCTGTATATGTCTCCGATCGCAGTCGTACTTTTGTTGCCTGCAGCGCTTATCATGGAGCCAAATGTTATAGATGTCACCTTAACACTTGGAAAGGAACATAAATTTATGGGTGTGCTTCTTCTTCTTAACTCCGCCACAGCATATGCAGCAAACTTAACAAACTTCCTGGTGACAAAACATACAAGTGCTTTGACACTCCAGGTCTGTCGCTTTTATTAATATTTTATATATCATATTAGACGCAAAATCGGAACAATTCATGTTAGGTGGGCCTATTACAAACTTAGCTTTGTTATTTTGTGCAACTTATTTATTTACTGAATTTTCTGTCAAATCTTGTTAACCAGGTATTAGGCAATGCAAAAGGCGCTGTAGCTGTTGTTATCTCAATACTGATATTCAGAAACCCTGTCACTGTTATTGGCATGGGTGGCTATGCAGTTACTGTAATGGGAGTTGTTGCATATGGAGAAACAAAAAGGAGGTTTAGATGAACAGTTCCCTCCCATTCACTGATTGTCATATTCATGTATTTTATTGTAGTTTATTTACATCATTAAGATTATTTGTAACGTGACTAGGAGTAGGGGCGACGACGCGGGGGACGTGACGTGATTTTATAATGTTATTCTGTTGTATCTAGCACATAAATATTTATATATCATTAGTACATTGTTATGATCTAATTGAAGGATCACTTGTTACGTACAGAAAACTGAAATTGTGTATAGCAAAATTTCAGAGGCATTCTGAATTCATTCTTAATTAAAAAGAGTGCATTCTGAATTAAAAGAAACTCTACCATATAAATATAGTTATCAACTTTAAAGATGTATACAATTTTATTGTAAACTACAAAAATGCACTTATCAACAATAGTGTTCAAGAGATCTCTACTTTGTGCTCAACAATTATAAACATCATTATCAATTTTGCCAGTGTTGAGATATTTGTATTACAAACCAAAAAAATCAAAGTAGCTTGGATATAGATTCTTGTAAATGTTCAAATTTAATTCAAATCTAAAAATATTGAATTAGATAAGAACAAAAATATTCAGGGACCATACTCTTGTAATAATTTGAACCATACTCTTGTATTAATTTGTTCTAAGCTAGCTCAGGACCAGATGGAAGTGCATCGTAACCATCATGGTGTTGTTTATTTGTAGTATTTTTGTTTTCAACTGGGATGCATTTCAAGATAACAGCTACAGGCATGCTAATTGCTCCAATTAAAACACTGAGTAACCAGAATTGCCAGCTTAGAGGCACAGTGCTGGCAAATGCTCCAAGAAATTCAACTATCACCGCTTGAAATGCGACGGTGGCAAAAATTATCATCAAGAATATCCAGCTGTCAAACATGCCTTTGAATATGTTTATCTTTTCCATATCTCTGCTGTTTATCTCATTAAACACCTGCAAACAAATAGAAGACAATGGGAAACAACAGACAATAAGTGCAAAACAATGTGCTGTACCTTTGTCTACAAAAACAATGTACTCCTATACATTAAAATGACAAACTGTAAAAGTAACATAATCCCTAATTTACTGTCATTTGTCTGTAAACAAAATATCGACACATTAGTACCTGACAAAACACAAAAGAGTTGAATATCAAAGTGTTAAGCACTTCAGTTGCATCTGAACCACCAATTCTGAGTAGCCTCTTGCCATCAAAATTTAGAATAGCAAGCACAATTAACTGATAAATACTCTGTCCAATGATATTCCTCCACATAGTTTTGGTGATAAAGCTTGTTCCCCTTCCCACCGGGGGTCTTTTCAAAAGTCCATCGTTGGGAGGTTCAGTAGCAAGGGCTAAAGCTCCTAGAGTGTCCATAATCAAGTTGACCCAAAGTAACTGAACAGCTGTGAGTGGTGCAGACCCTGAAAATAAGGAAAACTATATCATAGTACCTAATGTTCCTTTGAAACATGAAAAAGAACATGAAAAAGGAAATCGATTAACAAAACAAACCAGTGATGCATGCAGAGACGAAGTTGATAATAAGCGCGACAACATTAACTGTTAATTGAAACTGCACAAATTTTTGAATGTTTATATATACTGCTCGTCCCCATTTCACCACATTGACAATAGTTGCGAAGTTATCATCCATTATAATCACATCAGCCTTTTCTTTGGCGACCTGTAAATAGTTTTAATGTCCCAAAAAATAATTATTTGATATACCAAACTAACATTACACTTAATTGACAGAAATTAGAATCAACATGGTAAACAAGATGCATACCTCGGTTCCAGCTATGCCCATGGCAAGTCCAATGTTTGCCTCATGCAATGCAGGAGCATCATTTGTTCCGTCGCCGGTAACAGCAACCACCTCACCAAACATATTCTTCAAATTGGTAACTAACTTATGCTTGTCGAGCGGTAAGGATCGTGCCATCACCTGAGACCAAATTCAATACATAATAAAGGAAAGTTCAGAATTTCAAGAGACTTGAAAGTCACAAAATATACAATGAGATCATAACCTGGATTCTCGGTATTATATCCTTCAGTTGCTCAGTGGACAAGTCACGAAAGCTCGGTCCCTCTATGGCTACACCATCATCGGTAAGTATACCACATTCCTTAGCTATAGCTTTAGCTGTATTTATGTTATCACCAGTGACCATGCGGACGGTTATTCCAGCTGCGATACAAGTTTGAACAGCTTCCTTAACACCAGGGCGTACAGGATCCTTGATTCCAACTATAGCTATTAGAGTATAACCACTATCAGGAATTTTTGTTCCTCCCCGCGTTTCATTTATATCTTTGACTGCCAAACACAGAGTTCTTAAAGCTTCAGAGGCAAAGCTATTTATAACATCTAAGACGACATTTGCGCGATTTGCAGGAAGATCAACTACTTGCCCGTTGCAATCAATAATTTTGTCACACATTTCTAATATTATTTCAGATGCACCTTTGCAGAAAGCTTGAACACTTCCATCAGGGAGACTGACGAGTACAGACATCTTTTTTCGGACTGAATTAAAAGGCTCAAGCTTAAGTATCTTATAAGCTTTACTATGGTTGCGAGCATCAAAATCAGAACCTAAAAGCAAGCCAAATTCCAATAGCGCTGATTCTGTTGGGCTTCCCAATATTGTGTTCTTTCCATTTTTATCCTTAACTATTTCAGCAGAAGTATTTTGACATATAGCCTGCAAAAGTATGCTCAGAACTCCTTCTGGTATGTTCGTTTTCAGTTCATCTGCACTCTCATTACCTTTCAATTGGGTGGTATTTTCACATATCCATATTTTGTTAACCACCATATGGTTAGTGGTCAATGTTCCTGTCTTATCTGTACAAATGCAACTAGCTGAACCCATTGTCTCGCAAGCAGAAAGATGTCTTACGAGTGCCTTGTCATTCATTAATTTTTTCATAGCAAAAGCAAGACTTAGTGTCACAGCCAGTGGTAATCCTTCGGGAACCGCGACAACTATTATGGTTACAGCAATTGCGAAGAAGTTCAGTAGCTTTGTTGCATCATTTGAAGACCAATTGCTAAACTCACCATGAAGTGCTTTTTCAACAAGAAACCTTATAGTCAATACCAAAAATGTCACAATGGCGAAACCCAAACCAATTTTCCCAATAATAGTAGCAACGCCATTCAATTTCACCTGCAATGGTGTCTCATCATCTCCTCCCTCGTTTAGAGTTTCCATCAATTTTCCCCATTCAGTCCTCATGCCAACAGTTGTGACTAACATCTTCCCCTGACCATCCTGCACTTTAGTTCCCGAGAGAAGGAAAGGGTGTTTTTCAGTTATAAATACAGGTTCACTTTCACCTGACAAACTCGATTCATCAATAAGCAAAGAGTATCCAGATATATAAGTTCCATCAGCTGGAACTTGATCTCCAGTTGACAAATGAACAATGTCACCAACTACTACATCATAAATCGATATTTTCTTTCTTTTCCCATCCCTAGTGACCTGAACAAAAATCTTTTTCTTCTCTTTGTCCAAATCCATGAACTGTAGGGATTGTTTGTAATCACTGACAGCAGTAACAATGACAACCAAGAATATACTGATTATGATTCCGACCCCATCGTACGTTCCCTTTGGCCACCCTTCAGTGGCAATTCCAACACCTATAGAAATTACGGCACAAACCATGAGAATAGTTAGAGTTAAGTCCTGCATTGCATCCCATACAAACATCAGGAACGTTCGTGGAGGTTTCTCCGTATAACGATTGACCCCAAAGATTTTTTGTCTGCAATCTATACTTGCTTCACTGACACCTTCATCAGTAGATACCGACAGTTTCCTTGCAATGGCTTCAACTCCACCATTATTACTCAAGTTCCTATAATCCTGACTACGGACAATAGAAGCGATCTCATTTGGATGAATCTCAAAACCAGCTTCTGTTGCCTCTTGTGATAACTTGTATTCAACTCGGTTACCAGCTGCATAAGAAAAACAGATGAGCTTAGAAAAACAGTTGAAGAGAAAGTAATTAATTCTAAAGCAATGCCATGAACTTCAAGTACTGAATTTTGAGTACCATACCATCAATAAACTGCAATGCTGCCTTCTGAACATAGAGAGCAATACGAATTTTTTCCTGATGGTGTAAATAAAGTTAATATAGCCAAAGTGGTACTGAGGAATTGACAATATATACATTAATGATTGTATATTACAATAATAAGAATAATGTCGTTATTGAATTTTTATTTTAAATCTAGATATTTTATGTGAATTTAAAGGCTGAATCCATTGGCATAAATGAAGGTTTAAGCCCATTAGTCTTTTTTGAGATAGTATGGTAGATGATATAGTCCTATTTGGAGAGTTGAAGAAGGATTTAAACGAGAGATTGAAGACTTGGAGACGAACTTTAGAAACGCATGATTTTCGTCTAAGCAGAAGTAAGAAGTAACACGGTGTATATGGATATAAGTTCGGCAAAAGAAGAAGTGTTTCTAACAGGAAACTTGGAGAGCACGTCATTCAACAAGTCTCACGGTTTAAATATCAAAGGCCTGTAATACAAAACGATGGAGAAATAAAAGGGAATGTAAATCATCGAATTCAAGTTGAGTGGCTGAAATGGAGGAGGGATTCAGGGATTTTTTTTACATAAAGATACCGCTCAAGCCGAAGAAAAACTTTTATCGGACTACGGTAAGATCTACGATGTTGTACGGAACATAGTGTTGGACGGTTAAAAATCAACACGAGAATAAAGTAAGTGTAGCAGAGATGAAGATGTTGTATTAGGTGTGTGATAAGCGTAGACAGGATAAAATTAGAAATGACAATATTAGAGAAAATGTTGGGATAATGTCTATAGAAAAGATGGCGGAAAATAAATTTAGGTGATTTGGATGTAGGTAATAGTCCTATGAAATTTGTGATTAAAAAAATAGATCAGATATAAAGGAGTCAAACAGCTGGATACTCCCTTTTTTTTTTTCCTTTTTAATTATTATTTTTTAATTTTTTACACATATCAATAAAGCTAATGATTGTGGTTACTTTTCAAGAAATAAATTTCCTTTTATCTATAATACCTTTAACTTTTTATTATCTTAACTTAATTTTTCTCTCTCTATAATAAATAATTAATAATTAGGGATAATTTTGACAACTATCATCAACACTACTTTGAACTTTGAAAACCACAACTAAAAAGAAATATAAAATTTTGACAAAAGTGGGACCGGAGGGAGTAGTTAGAGAAAGGTATAGAAAAACTATAAGAGAATTTATTAAGAAAATTTTTGAAATTAGCGATTCAGATATAAAAATGGTTCTAGATAAAACATTATAGTGAAAGTTAATCTATGCAGTCGACCGCACTTTTCATAATAAGACTCTGTTATTGTTGTTATTGTCATTGTATGCTGGCTTAATTTATTTTTGAAAGGTATCTGACACTGACGTCCAGCTAGAGCTTAAGATTGTACTAGTACCAATAATGTAGCTATTGTACCCATGTTGCTGTTGCTGGTAAATTTAGAAGAGAAAAACGTGCGATAAACCAAGTACAATATCGAAAAGAAAATATTAACTGTCCCCAACCAACATCCACAATTGTTAAAACCAGATGACATGGAAACTATAGGAAGCAACTAGTTTTACATGCTAAACTTTCAATTGTTATGATCAAATCAACCATTCAACAACCAAACGCGTTTGAAGTAATTGGTCAATTCAAGACCAACAAGAAGTCAATGGTAGTTAAGTTGTTTCCTAATAGACTGCAACAGGTGACTGAGTACCTTGTTTCCGTGTCAAGAAAGTTATAATGGAACCAAATCATGTCCACATTTCTTATAAGTTATATTCCTTTTTATCTTTTTAATTCAAAAAAGACAGTCCACTTCAATGATAGATAATTTTTTAAAAACACTTTAATAACAAATAACCTCAAAGACCGAAATGAACAATCATGAACACAACAATGGGGATCCACCAAAGAAAAAACAAATATATTTTATAAAACTACTATACTTTCTAATTTCAAATGTTGCTAAATACTACTACATTTCTTAAAAACAGAGAAATAATAAAGAAGCCACACATATCCTAATTTCAAATTTTGCTACATGCATTTTCCGGTCAATAATCTAAACAAAAATTTACTTTTTAAATTAATTAAATAATATCTAATATAGATCATTGTTTAATAAATTTAAAAATTTTATTTATAATAGTGACTCGTATTCACTTTTTTTTTATGAATTTAATTTTTTTTTAATATAGGATTGGAGCCTCCAAATGAAAGATTTTAGAAATCATGAAAAAATAGTCATGTTATCAACTATTTGGTTCCACTTTCTCTGGTTTATTTCCCACTAGTTGTCACACTGTCCATCAAATTTATGCGTTATTGTCAGACAATGATAGCATATTTTGCTGGGGAAATTTCGTGGAAATTTCCATGCCTTTCTCTCCTAATCCTATCACTAGGTTGAATAGATTCTTTTAAAGGGACGTTGAATACATTAAAAGAAAATTATTCATAATACTTTTAGTTATTTATTACACTAAAAAACTAGATAAAATGATATGATAAATAAAAAAACATTTTGAAAATTAAAAAAAGAGTTTAATGGATATGCTCTTATATTATAAAATGATTTTACAGTTTCATCCAATAGAAAACCAATTGTCATTAAAAGAACTTTAAAATACAGTGTAATATGATAGAATATATGATTGTCATTAGTTCAATATAAAAAGATTAGTGATATTAAAGGCATAATTTTAAAATCATTATTGTTATGTCTTGTCTGAATGATTAAACCAAAATACTAGACCTCTCGTTTAAATTGGTTATACTGTACTAGTGAAAATCGACTTGTTCGCACTTCGCACTAAATATACATGTTGATACAAATTTAATAAAAAAACCAAATGAAAATCAAACTTGTAAAGAGATTTTCTTTTTAAGTGTATGTTTGGTTTGTTGTTTGGAATAACCTAAAAGTAATTTTAAAGATGTAGAATTGATTTTGAAATGATTTTAAGATGTTTGGTTCTTCTAATGTAAAATTGATTATACGTTCAAAATTAATTCTACTTAAAACTACAATTTATAGTTTTTAGTTTAAACGTGTTTAACTCACTTTTACGTAAATCTATCCAAAATAATTTACTTACATCCAACTTACTTATAATCAAAATCAAATCTACAAAATTAATTCACTCATAATCAATTCTCCTCATTATATGTGAACAGAGCTTTTCATAACTCTTTTGTTTACATTTCACAATACATCCTTAAATCCTAGCTAAAAGTTGATATTGTTAGATAAAAAATAATTATTAGAGTTCGAACTTATTTATGAATTTCTAACAGTTATTAATTATCATTTTGTTTATGGGTAAAAGAATAATATTTAAAATACATTTTATACAAAAACAAAATTATAATCAAATAAATAGGTGTAATTTACTGGTATATATATAGAACCATCAAAATAGACTAAATCATAGGTAGAATCATAAGATTTGTCTTAGAATTATAATCAATATTTTTCAAGATTTTTTTAATCTTACTCTAAAAAGCCTATTACCTAGTAGACTTAACCCGTATATCTCAGGTAGTCTGGTAAATCCCCTTAACTATAAACTTTTAAAATATATATTAATATTAATATTTATGTTATCATTCTAAAACAACAAATTAATTTTTCTCACCTAACTATATTTTATCCCTGTTCATCTTTCTCTTTTAAATATTATACATAAATAAATGTAAATTAATATTTAATTATTTTGTATTTTACTTTATAATTTTTACATATTCTATAAGTTTCTTTTATGTTAAATCACTAAATATTATTTTATATAATTTAGATCATGTATGACATATTATAGTATTTTAAAATATAGTATTTAAAAATATATTATATTTAAATAATATATTTTTATTATATTTATAATAAATATTATGAAATTTTATTTTAATTTTTGTATTAAAACTAATATAAAAAATAGTCAATTTAGGATGAATAAGCCAAAGTCCGTAAAGGATCGAGCTCGAGTATAGTAACTTTTGGATCCATTTCCGACTCTATAAAGTATGATGCATGTTAAAGCCACCCAGCCCGTTTGTGATGTTGTTAAAGATTGAATTATGGACTTAGAGCTGTAACAATTTTAAATAACATGAAAACACCATTTTCCTAAACAATATTTTTTCTTAAAATAGAACAAATTAATACAGTCAAAATAATTATATTTAAAAAAATTATTCACAACAATGCAAATCCATTTTATTGTATTAATATTTCTCTATTATTGCTTTCCCATTCTACTAACTAACAAATGGACATTCAATGAGAATTAGTTGCGTGCATAGCTTTATAAAAAGAAATATACATTAACTGAAGTCTCTTTTATTATGGTTAAATTAATTTATTTTGTTGAACAAATTTAAGCAAATATCTTATAACTGAGAGGTCATTTTTTCTAATTTAACTCTGAAAATGCAATAATATAAAAGTTTGAATGCGAGCTTGTTTTCCTATTACTGTTAAGGTTAGGGAAAGGAGAAGAGAAAGAAACCTTGATTCCGTGCTTAATCTGTTCAGCTTCGGAGCGTTTTTCAAGATCGGCAACCATACGGAAGCGCCTACGGCGGTTTTTAACGAGAGTGACGGCGGATCTCCATCTCCGAAGAGCTTCGACGGAAGGATTTTTGGGTTGAAGGTCGAAATCCTTGAGCAGACGTTCCATAACGGTAGATTTAGATTTACAGTGTGTCAGAGAGGCCAACGCGAGAAACGGAGACCGAAACCGCGAAAATTTTGAACATCTGTGCTCGTATACATACAGAGTGGGTGGGGACTAGGGAAGGGAGAAACTTGCTCGCTAGAAGAAATATTTTTAGGTCACTAGAGTACCGTTCTAATCTTCGTACAAAGAGTCTTCTTTTTATAATTAATGGAACTCACGTCCTCAGCTTCTTTTGTCAAAGGGTTCGTTTATTAGTACGGCTGAGTGAGCAAGGGAAATAAATTGGTTATAAATTAGCGTAGAATTCTTTCATGATTCTAAATTTTTTTACTCAAATAATTTAATTTTTTAAATTAATTTCCATAATGATTCATATTTAAAAAAAAAATCTTAAAATACTGGAGTTTCAAATATAAAAAAATTGTGTTGGCAAACAAATTGGCAACAACTATATATTTTATTATGGAGACATCAATTGTGTTGGCGACTGTACATAGTGTTATCAATTTAATTTTTATCGGTGTACATATTTTTTAGAGAGACGCAAATGGACCTGACACCAATATACATTATAATTTTTTTTGTTATAAATAGAGGCATCTCATACTATTTGCTTCACTTCACACTTCATTTTAAATTTTTCTTTCATTTTCATCACTAACTCTATCATGATTGTTAAAAGATATAGACATGTATGTTATTCTGCAACGAAATTTTTGATGAAAATTCTTTTTTGGAACATTTAAATATTCGAACATCTTCAAAGGAGTTTGAAAAGTTGGTTAGACAAGGAGATTAATGATTGGAAAAGAATTCGAAGTATCGAGAGGTTTGTTTCCTATTAATTTGTTGCAGATGAAAATAATGTTACATGACATATGTGGGTGTGAATTAGAGATGACAATGATTTTAGGGATATGATGTCTACACCAAATGACATTGCTTTGATTGTTATAATCTCATAGATATGTTATGGTGTTAAGTCTTTTTTATCTTCTTTTTTTTTGTTGGTTTATGCGTATTTATTTTTGTTTGCTATGTCTTATGTTGTAATCAAAGTTTATATATATATATATATATATATATATATATATATATATTATATATATATATATATATATATATATATATATATAAAACAAGGTTATAAAAATTTCAAGAATAAATAAATGTTCATGTAGATCTTGCTTCAATATTGGGACATTTTGTCAGATTGTGTCCGGGTTGACGGTATAAACCACACAGTCTTACCATTTTATCAGTTATATCCATTTCTGTTTTAATCTGCGTGTTGTTAAGGCGATCCTTTTTCTTTCGTCGCATATTTTCCTTGTGTCAAATCATATCTCCTTGATATGCAGGTCAATAATCTTCCAATGATACCGCTGTAAGTTATTATTGTACACATTTAAAGTCATTCACAGGTAGTCTTTGAAATTGTAATCAGTTTGATTATTGGATTAAGTTCTGTTGAGAAAGCAAAATTACTCTGGCGAGCGGGCAGGACTAACGGTGAACTGGGATAAAAATAATGTGTCATTTTTATCATTGTTGTTATTATTTTTAGATCACGAAAAATTGTCATATTTGAAACCCAGTTCAATTCTCTCTTTCTTGTGTTTCTTGAACCTTCAATATCACATGTTAAACAAGGTTTCACACATAAAGCTTCCCCTTTTGCAGATCTGAATTTGATAAATCAATAGTTTATGTGATAGTAGTGGATTGTTTAGCTTTTGTTTATATAGTGTCCTCCTCTGACATTTCATATGGATTTGACTCCTTATACTCCATTGAGCTTAGAGGAGTATCGATTTGGCTAATTTGAGTCTCCAAATGTTTTATACATGAAGGAGAATTGCCATCCAAGGCGCAGCGGAATTTAAAATTTCTCCATTTAGTGATCCTTACGAATGGGCATGATCAGTGATAGAATCGTTACCTCTTGTGGCGATCACGAACGTTGAACGATGACAACGTCTCAACTCAGTCCACACGAACGGATTCCTTCAATCGCAGTGCTAGCTGTTATGAATGAAGGCTTTGAGTGAGAGAAAGAGAGATACGAAATTCCAACTCTTCAGTTGTGTTGTATTCCCATACAATGCTTCTGCACAAGAGTTCTATTTATAGAACCACTTGTGTGGGCTTCAAGCCAAAAAACCCACTTAAGTGCATTTTGCCCATATCTCATAATATGCCAAAATCACTTAAGTATTTGATACCTTACCATATTTCGTATTCTACTTAAGGGCACCATACATTACGGTATTCCTTAATTACTTTATCTCTCATCAATCCGTCCTTTGTGTGTGACCCTGTAGGTTTTCGCGACGTTGGCAATTATATTAAATCACGCATTTAACATAATAAACAGTGAGCGGTATCTAGCAACACATCACTGCTACCCAAGACACGAAAATGTCATGTGATCTGACAAAACCTCCTGTGATAATAATTATGTGTATAATTACCCCTTTACCCTTATGTCTATATTGAACACAAGGTATAGACCGTGTCATCCTTGTCCAGTTCAATATTGGGCCCATAAACATTTATCCCGTTATGCAGGATGGGCAAATTCCATCTAGGACACTCATGTCCCTCAGCATGCTTCGTGGAGTACCCATCAACTGTCTTTATGGTTATCCAGTTACAGACAATGTTGGATCAGCAATAAAGCACTCAACTCTACATCTAGGATCCATAGTGGTTTCAGGTCGAAGAGTGGTATACACCATTATCACCATGAGAATAACTTATGACACTTTGCATAACTTTCTATATAGTATTCTCATAGCGGGTCAATCCGGTATAAACATTACTCTTAATATTCATACTTATGTTTAAGACTTGATAACTCTTTATCCATGATCCATGAGATGTGATCATCAATCTACAAACATAATAGTCTCAATGCTTTAATGTTATCCCACTTCACAATAAAGCTCGACTACGGATACTTTAAGAATAGTGTCCTTATGTTTAATGTGGTCTCATGATCAAGTCACACTTGATGCATTAAACAGACTAGCTATTCTAGGGACTTTATTAAACAACCGTAATAAAGAAAAGGCCTTTTATTATTAATAAATAATTCGATACAAGTACCAAAAGTATTTGCCTCTAGGGCTTACACCAACAATCTCCCACTAGCACTAGAGCCAATCAGGCATACCCCTTATGCCCATTGATCTAGTATGGCCATCATGCTTCTGCTGCGCAAGAGGCTTTGTCAGTGGGTCAGCAATATTGTCAAGTGTAGGTACTTTACATATTTTCACATCTCCTCTATCTATTATCTCTCCAATGAGATGATAATTCCTAAGTATGTGTTTGGATCGTTGGTGAGATCTAGGCTCCTTAGCTTGTGCGATAGCACCATTGTTATCACAATAGAGACCAATGAGATCCACAATGCTAGGGACTATGCCAAGTTCACTAATGAACTTTTTGATCCAAACAGCTTCCTTTGCTGCACTTGAGGCAACAATATACTCGGCCTCGATTGTAGAATCAGCAACTGTATCTTGCTTTGAACTTTTCCAACTCACAGCGCCACCGTTCAAGCAAAACACATAACTAGATTGCGATCTAAAGTCATCCTTATCTGTCTGGAAGCTAGCATTGGTGTAACCAATTACAGCCAACTCTTCCTGACCTCCATATATCAAGAATGATTCCTTAGTCCTTCTCAAGTACTTAAGGATATTCTTAACAGCTACCCAATGGGCATCACTAGGATCAGATTGGTACCTACTCGTTGCACTTAAAGCATACGAGACATCTGGTCGAGTACATAACATGGCATACATGATAGATCCTATTGCAGATGCATATGGAATCTTATTCATGCGTTCCATTTCTTCCTTAGTTGAAGGGGATTGTGTTTTTGATAGACACAGGCCATGTTGCATAGGTATGAATCCTTTCTTGGAATCATGCATATTAAAGCGTCTCAGCACTTTGTCTATGTATGTACTCTGACTTAGGCCAAGCAGTTTTCGTGATCTATCTCTATAGATTTTGATTCCTAATATATAGGCTGCTTCACCTAGGTCCTTCATAGAAAAGTATTTCCCCAACCAAGACTTTACTTGTTGCAGGGTAGGGCCATCGTTTCCAATGAGTAATATGTCATCTACATATAACACCAGGAACACGATCATGCTCCCACTAACCTTCTTGTAGACACAAGGCTCATCTTCGTTCTTGATGAATCCATATTGTTTTACCGTTTCATCAAAACGAAGATTCCAGCTTCTGGAAGCTTGCTTCAATCCATAGATTGATCTTTGTAGCTTACATATCTTTTGGGCTTCTTCTGGTATGTCAAATCCTTCAGGCTGTGTCATGTACACATCCTCAAGAAGATTCCCATTAAGGAAAGCAGTTTTGACATCCATCTGCCATATTTCATAATCATGATATGCAGCGATAGCAAGTAAAATCCAAACAGATTTAAGCATTGCAAATGGTGAAAAGGTTTCATCATAGTCAACCCCATGAATTTGTTTATATCCTTTTGCAACCAGTCTTGCCTTATAGGTATGTACTTTACCATCCATGTCAGTCTTCTTTTTGAAGACCCACTTGCATCCTATAGGATTAACTCCTACAGGAGGCTCTACCAAGGTCCAAACTTGGTTTGTGTACATGGAATCCATTTCAGATTTCATGGCTTCTAGCCACTTCTCAGACTCGGGACCAGTTATGGCCTCTTGGTAGGTCACAGGCTCATCTTGATCCATGAGTAATACATCACCTTGATCTGTTATGAGATATCCATATCTCTCAGGTAGGTGACGTATCCTGCTTGACCTACGCTGGTCTTGTTCTACTTGAGCAGGTTGCTCTTCCACAACCACTTGTGTCTCCTGCTCTAATTCCTCCATAGGTGTATCAATGCTTTGTGATTCTTGAATTTCTTCAAGCTCTACTTTCCTCCCACTGGTTCCTTTGGAAATAAAATCCTTTTCTAGGAAAACTCCAGTTCAAGCGACAAACACTTTGCCCTCAGAAGGATTGTAGAAGTAATACCCTCTTGTTTCTTTAGGATACCCCACAAATAAGCATTTGTCAGATTTTGGCTCAAGCTTAGTTGAAATTTGTCGTTTCACATAAACTTCGCAACCCCAAATTTTCATGTAAGATATATGTGGTTTCTCACCACTCCATATCTCATATGGTGTCTTCTCAACCTTTTTGGATGGAACACGGTTAAGTGTGTAAGTTGCTGTCAACAACGCATGTCCCCAAAAGGAGTTTGGAAGATCGGCGTGACTCATCATGGATCGGACCATGTCTAACAGGGTTCGATTTCTTCTCTCAGATGCACCATTCCATTGGGGTGTTCCAGGAGGAGTGAGTTGGGATAGGATCCCACACTCTTTCAGATGGTCATCAAACTCTAGGCTTAAATACTCACCACCTCGATCTGATCGAAGAGTTTTAATATTCTTACCTAGTTGGTTTTGTACTTCATTCTTGAATTCCTTGAACTTTTCAAAGGACTCTGATTTGTGTTTCATTAAATACACATAACCATATCTACTGAAATCATCAGTAAATGTGATGAAGTATTGAAAACCTCCTCTGGCTGGTATGTTCAGTGGTCCACATACATCAGTATGTATGAGGGCCAAAAGATCATTAGCTCTTTCACCTTTTCTTGTGAATGGAGACTTTGTCATCTTTCCAATTAAACAATATCTGCATGTCTCATATGATTCATAATCAAAAGAGTCCAAGAGTCCATCTTTATGGAGTTTGGAAATGCGTTTCTCATTTATGTGGCCTAATCGACAATGCCAAAGGTAAGTTGGATTTAACTCATTAGGTTTAATCCTTTTAGTATTAATGTTATAAATAGGCATTTCAAGATCAAGGACATATAGTCCATTGTTCATTTGTGCAGTAGCATAGAATATATCATTCAAATAAATTGAGCAACAGTTGCTCTTTATTATAAATGAAAAACCAAACTTGTCCAAACAAGAAACGGAAATAATATTCCTGCTAATTGCTAGTACATAATAACAGTTCTCTAACTGAATTATTAAACCACTAGGTAAAGTCAATTCATAAGTTCCTACGGCTAAGGCAGCAACCTTTGCTCCATTGCCAACTCGTAGGTCGATTTCACCTTTTGCCAAATCTCTACTCCTTTTTAGTCCACGCACATTTGTACAAATGTGAGAACTGCATCCAGTATCTAATACCCATGATGCAGAAGTAGATAAATTAATTTCAATAACAAAAATAACTGAAGTTGGAGTCTCTACTCCATTCTTCCTATCTTCCAGGTATTTTGGGCAGTTTCTCTTCTAGTGTGCGGTCTTACCGCAATGGGAGCAGGTGCCTTCTTTTTCTATGCTTCCACTAAGCTTCAAAGCAGCAATAGTGGGTTTGGGTTTGGCAACTTCCTTGCCTTTCCCTTTATCATGTTTGAGGACAATCCTCAGGTTTCGGTACCAATCTAGAAAATTTGTCCCAGACAATTTTTCCTTGTCAAGGATTGATCGCAAGATGTTGTTAGAGGTGTTTGTTGTCATGGTAATCTACACAAGGATTAATGAAAATATAAGTATCATTGACATATTTAATTAGGCCTTTAATTAAATATGTTCCCACTATTTTATTCAAAACAAATGACCCTCATCATTTGATTCGGAAAATCCCGTTGGAAGATTTTCTAGTGGTCGAGATCCATATTTCACTTCGTTCTAAGTCCGCGTAGGCGGATTACACAAAACTAGGTTATTTAGGTAGGAACTCCTTCCAATTGTATCTCATACAACTCTCAAAAATTTCAGTTGGGTGAATAACTCCTTATTCCAATCCATCATATGGATCATTCCCAACTCTTGCTTCTAAACATATATATAATCTTATTATAATTTGTTTAGTTAAGTCTGACCTATTGTTTTAACAGTTGGATATTACAATTATCCCATCGCACCTTACTAATATAGAACATGCACCTCGCGTAGGCGAAACCTACATTATCCGATACTAGTCTTGATGAGTGTTAAAACTTGGAAAGCATAAACTTAATATTTAATTTGAGGGAATTGCAATTATTCTGATCTCACCGGCTTATTTATCATATAAATCGCCTCTCACATGCATCAACATACATTCACATGCATCAACATACATACATACATAATTGTAGCGGTGTATTCGTCGCTATATGATTTATTGATTAAACCATAAGCAATGTATACAATGAATCGAGTCGCCACCGCACTTTTATTTATCCTAAGGACTGGTTAAAAAGCGAACAAAAACCTAAGAAGTTTTACACGTAGAAAACCAATAAAAGATCAGAGAGTCTGGGTAAGGGGTAAATTACACAATGGGAAGGTGTTAGGCACCCATCACGTCCTAGGTACTCCTAGGGAGCCCTTTTCACACTTGTTGTATAAGAATGTTTATTTGTTTTGACATATTGTGCAAACATGAATGGGATGATGAGAAAAGAATGTACAAGTTAATTATTTTTGTGTTTGAACGGATGAACCCGTTGCCTACGTACCTTCCATCAAAGGTAAGGATCAAAACGCCGTAGTTCGGCTAAAAGATTTCCAAAAATTAGTGAGTTCATTTTAAAACACAAGCATTAAGGCTTTTCATTACCAATGGGAGAAAACTCAACCCGAATCAACAATCCACCATGCGAGGACGACTTCAACATACTAGTGAGGGGTTAACCCTATAATAAGTATGGAAGACTTACAATCAACTCACTAAGGATAAGGTAAGATTTACATCAACCACTATGGTAATTGAAACCTAAGGCTAATGCATGAAAACATATTAACAATGGACAAAGCCAAAACAATTGAATGGGTGAAGTTAATTGATTATGATTATTCACAAAATATGGTCAAGGTATGATTAAGATTGATTCAAAGAAGTGTTATGAAAAGTGAAGTTTGAAAAGTCAAGGACTTATGGTCCAGGTTTCTAATTTGAAAAGACATGACAATGTTTGCACAACAAGTCAAAGTTTTTGAAAGCAAAGTGTGAAAAGGTTTAGGACAAAGAGGGTATGGATGACGGAGTGTAAAACTTCTTAAAAAGGTTCACCTCTTGAAATCATATAGAAGATGATTCAAGTGTGTCCTTAGGAATAAGCAACAATGCAAGTAAAATAAAGGCAAGGTGATACCGGATGCCATCAAGGGACTTATACCAATCTCACAAACAAAAGCGGATATCGGATACCAATAAATGGGTTTACACCAACCTCCTAAAGTAAAACAATGATACCGGAAGCCATCAATGGTCTTATACCAATCTCACAAAGCAAAAGCGGATATCGGATACCAATAAATGGGTTTACACCAATCTCCTAAAGGAAAATAAAACTTGGATGTCAGATGCCAATCTATCTGGACTCATACCAACCTCCAAAGGATGATCATAGGAATACAAGGGCCAACAACATGGTCTTACGCTTGCATCCTCACATACAACAAACAAACAATGCACTAAGCAAAGGGGATATGAGTGACCAAATGACATGGTCTTACACTCTATCCCTTCCAAATCATAGGAACAATGGCCAAAGAACATGGTCTTACAATTGTCCTCAATGGGTAAACTCAAACATGGATCACAAAATATGCAATGATGATCATGCAATAATGAACAATCGATGATGATAAGTGCACAAAGGAAAGCATGCAAACATGTACAAATGCAACAAACAATCAATCAACAAAGTCATTTAGCACCCACTATAACCAAACACTTAGGCTCAATCAAAGGGTTAGACTATGAAGTCAACTGGAATAGGGTAAATGGTGCTCTTAACCTTGACATTGAGAGCCAAGGTGAAGCAGATGAAAAGATATGAGGGGTGTGCCTCATCACTCTTATCCCTGGTCAGGGAGAGCATTGAATATCAGAAGGTGTGGGAGTTCAGAAAGATGGAACTCTCTCCACAAGTTAGACTTGATAGATCTTGGGTTTTTACTCACTATGCATCAACACAAGTGGTGTGAGCAAGGTGAGAGACCCACAGAATAGTAGGAGATAGGCTACATATCTCTTTTGTCTACCAATTGCCTCATATGAGGTCTTTACCTGCTTGGGGACAAAGTTAAACAATCACAAACATCGCCTCTTAAGGAGGACTTCAGACAGTTGCCTGGCTAAATAACAAGCCAAGTCTTCCAGACTACATGGAGACAAGAGAGTCTACCTCAATGCTTAAGCAAAGCAAAGCAATAGCAAGTTCTCAAAGGAACTAAAGCGACTATGGTACCTGAAATCAATCAAATATAATCAGTATCCCAATCACAAAGTCAAAACAGACAAGTTATGAACCAACAGACAACACAATCAATCACATGTGCAAAGCACAAACTCAAAGCAAATGAGTTAGCATCCTACAAAATAAAACAAGTTAGTTCATGATAATCAATTAAACCAAACTCAATCAACTTGAATTAATCTCTTCAAAGCATTTGCTTCTTAACCTGAAAAGACAACTCAAATGTGAGAAGTGAACCCTTAGGCCAAAGCCTAGGGTCAAAAGGAGGTGAAAAATTCAAAACAGCAAGTGAAAATTGATCAAAATCAAGATTTATCAAATAAGAACAACTTCCAGTTGGTCCCATATCCAAAACAATTCACCAATTGCATTTCATACACAAAACATGTCAAACTATGCATCTTGGAATCACATTGGAGCAAACAGAATGATCACAATCAAACCAGTACCAAAATAGCTCAATAAATTCCCAGGAAATTCAAGCTTAAACAGAACACATTCAATGAGCTACATATCAAATTTCATGCTATTTGGACCAGAGGAAGTATGGAAATTAAATTCAACAAGTCATAGTGTACAAGAACAAACTCAAACAAGGCCACAAATCATGTATCAACTTTAGGCAAGTGTAAAACAGAAATGGCATAAGATAAATGAACCACACCAAAGCCAAAATGAAGTTAAACATGTTAAAAATCAATCCACAAAGTTTCAGCTTCATATGATAAGGCATGAGAATTTCAAAAAGCATGGAAGTTCCACACTCAAAAAGAATTCACAAATGACCAAACAGCAAAGCAAAATTTCAATCAAATAGGGAATGAAGATAAAAATCTACCAAAAAATCATGCTCAAACTAGACATACAGAAGTAATCACATGCAAAAATTCAGCGCAATTGGCATAGCATAAGCATGGAAACAAAATTCAAGAAGTTGGACAAAACCTAGTGTGACACACATTGTCACACTCAACTTGATCACATCATATCTACCAATCCAGAAACTCAAAAATAGCAAACTATACATCAAAATCACCAGGAAAGAGTCTAGATCATGCATATAAAATTTCAAGCATTTCCAATAAGGCATCATTATTTTATGATCAAAATGGTAAAACCTATACACAAAGCACACATGATCAAAGGCCTTAGACAAAATTAAAAATCAACCAAGCACAACTTTTGCTATCATGCCTAAAAAAACTAGAAAGAAATTGGAGATGAATGCAAAAATTCCCAGCCAAATTGGATCATCCATGAATTATTTGTGAATTTTTGAAGATTGAAATCAAAATGAAATAAATATTTCACAATTAAAATGAATTTAGATTGCACGGATGGCATTTTGGTAAATCAGGCGAAATTTTGAATGTTGCCGCCTATGCAATACGCTGCGTTTCATTAAAGAAACGCAGCCACCAACCACAACACGCCAAGTGGACGAATGCATGGAGAAAAACAGTAAACAGCATGCAAAAGCGCGGGTGGCGGATCTAAATGCAATTTGGACGCAGAATTTAAGCGTCTTCCTCGTGTTCATCGTCATTCATCATCATCAAGAACAAACAATCACGGAAATGCACAAGACATACATCATTGGAACCAGTGTTCAGCCTAGATCATGAATCTATCATTGATTTCACCTAATTCTAACCACATGCTATGAACCGATCGAAATAAGTTTCACAAACAAATATTCAAATCAGCATATCTAGCTCAAAACCTAATGGATTCGCACGATTCAAGTTTCAGAATACTCAGCAATGAACGATCTATCGAAGTCATATCTTAATTCGAGCAAATGTAAGATTCGAAATCCTACCTGAATCGAAGTGCAGATCTTGATTTGATGAATTCACGACTCGAAACTATGAAACAGATGTACAGTAATGTGTGGACAAGGATATGGAATCAAAATTTCAGCTCGAAGCAACTTGAATCCGCAACAATCTCCAACTGTTATGTGCAAGATCCAAATTCCACTGCCACAATTCTTCAAGATTTCTCCACTGTTAGCTTCAACAGATCCTCAAATCCACCTGTTAATGATGAACAACACAAGATACAGCACCAAGAGTGAAGAATTCTTGATGAACAATTGAAAAAAAAAAGTGTGAGTGAAAATTGAGAGAATTGAGAGAATTTGAGAAATTTGTGAGTTTGATCTGAGATTGTGAAGGTGGATCTGAACTTTCTGTTATGATTAGGCTCTTATAGTCTTGTTAATCCAATGCCTTAATCATGATTAGCACAAATTGGAAGTGATTAGCAAGTTGCACAAGTTATGTCAATTGGCAAAATTGCCCTTTCTCACCTTGAACCAATGGAACAGTAAACTTTTGCTTGCAGCAAGTCATAAATCATGTTTAGAAGCTATTCAAATTGGTTTGGCATGAAAATTCCATGTATTTTTAAAAATCACTATTTTTCCCACCAAATTTTAAATGGTTCACTTGAAAAATGACCTTTTTATGTGAAAGTTTTTGATGAAGTGTAATGATGCATTATGATAGTACGTGTTAAATGTGGTTTTCTCAAAAAAGAATCACCCAAATTGGCCTTTCCATTCAAAAGTTATGGCACTTTGAATTTCAACTTTTTCTGAAAATGATTTGATCATAACTTGCCAACCATAAATGAGAAATGAGTGTTCTTGGACTTTTTGGAAAGGCAAGAGCAAGATCTTCAACTTTTATGTTGGACAAATTTTGATTTGAAGCTCGCTTGGACATGTAATTTTGAGGAGAATGACTTTCCATTTTTGGCAGCTGAAAATTACAGGTCATTACTATTTTGGAAAACTTTTTGTCTGACCTCAAATCCTTCACTGTGGATGTTTGAAATGTTATATGAGGCTTATATGGACTTGAATGAGACCTTTCCAACCATCTCACACCTTCCAATCCCTGATTAAATGCACAGTTGACCACAGTTGACTTTGCTAGGGTTTTGGTGGACTGAGCCATGCTCTGATGAATTTCAAGCCTCTTTCTCTTGAGGTCTTGATACCAAATGATGTCACAACTCATATGAACCTCTTATGAATGATCATGGTGCCCAAATTCTTCAAGAATGGCCACCATCCATTGCTCAATGAATGATTTGACTATTTTGACCTAGTTTGCTTCAGCTGCAAGAAACAAGGTTAGATGACAATATTTTTGTACTTTTGGTTAGTAAACCAATGAAAAGCAATGATATACAAATGCACACATGCTTGGTGACCAAGAACCATACTCACAAGATACCCACCCACTAGGAGGGAAGCAAAGTGCACAATGATCCTTGAGGCAATGATATGATATGATATGATGCCTTGAGGGATCTTAGGGACAAAATTGGGGTCTTACAGATGCCCCTATTTAAGGTCATTCTAGCCGGAGAAGTGAAGTTTAGAAATCTTCATCTCGACGCGGTAGAATGGGCTTAAATAACAGTAATGAGACAAATTTTGGTCCCTAAGAGACCTCATGATGCAAATGTATGCATGCAAAAGACACAAACTCTGTGGGGATAATGATTCACACAGAAGAAAAGACGATCCATCGGAGTAATACCCTCACCAGGAACAGAGACTCTAACAGGACTCTCATGGGGATTCTTATTGGGGGATAGTAAAGAAAAGAATGCGTGAGCAGGATACGACTCCGAGTTGGGGAAAACAAAACTGACACAACGTGCGCAAGACACGACTCCGATTAGGGGATAACAGAAATCGGACTGGAGACCTCACTGGGGAAGTAAAGGACTCAAGCCGGGGAAAGAAGGAAATTCCAAAGGAAAACACTCCCATTGGAAAAGACTCAAGCTGACTCACACAATGCACGTACCGGGGACAACACCAATACAACAACACAAATAGGAATACAACGCCGCTGGGGAAATCTAGAAAAGACTTTCCAGGGGAAGCCAAGGATGAGATGTCACCGGTATAAGGGCAACAAACTCAGGAAGAATGAACATCTAAGACCGGTATAAGGGTGAGAGATATCAATCAATCCAACATCTGAGAAAGACCTGAAAAAGGTACATCACCTCAGGCAAATCTGACTCCACAGGGGACCAAGGTCATAATGGGGAGCAGAAAGGAAGGAACACCAGGGATACCGAAGTATATAATAGGTGACCGACCGAAACGTGAATTGGTATATATGCCAAGACACTCATCATCCTGAAGAAAGCTAGAAAACAGACTTGCTTATAGGATGGATACTCAATTCCACAAGGAATATGAACCTTACTCTGCGGAGAAAACAATCAAAAGATTGACCCAAGAGTGCATGAGACATATTATTCATTACCGGCAGACCGTGAATAATATACTCGAAAAGGAAGAGACACCAGAGATACCGGGGTATATAATAGGTGACCTACCAAAGACGTGAATTGGTATATATGCCAAGACACTCATCATCCGAAAGGAGGGCTTGAAAAAGCAAATCGACTTACAGGATGGACATTCGAATCCACAACAGGAAAACGAATCTTCCTCAACTGGGGACACAAACCCAAAGAGTGCATGAGATATAATATCCATTACCGTCAGAACGTGGATAGAATACTCGCATGAGATATATTAAATATTACCGGCAGACCGTAGATAATAAACTCGCATGGTAAGAAACACCAGGGATACCGAAGTATATAATAGGTGATCTACCGAAAACATGGATTGGTATATATGCCAAAACACTCATCATCCAAAACACAAACTGGTTAAAGGATGGGTATTCGATTCTACAAAGAATACGAATCTTACTCTACTGGGGAAGATCAACAAAGGATTCCAACCAAAGAGTGAATGAGACATACTATTCATTACCGGCAGACCGTGAATAATATACTCGAAAAGGAAAAGACACCAGAGATACCGAAGTATATAATAGGTGACTAACCAAAGAGAGAGACAATCGATACCAAGCATCCGGGTAAACGAAAGACAACTCAAAGAGATAAATTGCAAGCATCCGGCAATTATCCAACAACAAACATTCGATTCCGCAAAGGGAATAACGAATCTTACTCGACTAGGGAAACACAAAAGGCTTCGACTGAAGAGCGCATGAGATATATTATCCATTACCGGCAGACCGTGGATAACACACTCGCATGGAAAATTATCCACAACCGGTTACTGGGTTAATAAAGGATAAATCGACCGAAAAGAAAGGCATCGGGATACCAAACTAGGTATATAATGATGACCAATCAAAGAGAGCAACAATCATTACCAATCAAACGGGTAAATGAAAGGCGATCCGCTGGGAATGAATTGCAAGCATCCGACAATTATCCACAGGGACTGGCTGGGGATACATCGATAAACAAATCAATGACCCGGGGAACAAATCACTAGCAAACGGTGAAAAGACCCACTGGCAACTTCAAAAGGGATAACATTGCGAGCATACGGCAATGATCCAGAAGACAACTTGCTGGGGATAGATTGCTAGCATCCGGCAATTATCCACAAGCAAAGGGAGGAATATCAACATCAAATATTGAATGAAGATAACCACAAAAAGTAACCATCATCGGTTAGGATGAACAACAAGGTTAACTCTGCAAAAGGGGAGAAATTAGGGTTTACAACTACCGAATACGGGGTAGAATACCAAAAAATCTGGCTGAGGAAACAATAGGTTAACACTACCGACTACTGGATAGAAACCAACGACTCAGCTGGGATAAAATTGCAAGCAACCGGCAATTATCCAACTGTACCATAAGGCACAAACTCCGATGGGGAGAACAAAATAACATGGGATTTATAACTACCGAATACGGGGTAGAAGACCACAAACTCCACTGGGGATAGGGTGAATAAAGGCCAAATACTGAGCACTTATTCAACTTATACCACCGGGAAACGCAAACTCTGTTTGGGGATAAAACCACAACAACAGAAAATCCACCATCAACCAGAACGAACCAAAAAGGTTACCTCTGCTAGGGTAAAAAGATAGGACTTACAACTACCGAATACGGGGTAGTAGCCATACTCTGGTGGGAATAACCACAAATTAGGGTTTACATCTACCGAATACTGGGTAGAAAACCAACAACTCCGCGTGGGGATGGAATGAATCACAAATCCGCACGGGAAACAAAAATAGGGTTTATAACAAACCACAGACTGCTGGAGAGCAGGCAAACAGGATTTATGACTACCGACTACTGGGTAGAAGACCAACAACTCTTGCTTGAGGAACAAAAGGTATATAACCACAAATTCCGCCAAGAAGCAAGAACATAGGACTTACAACTACCGGTTACTGGGTAGAGGCCCACAAAACTCCGCTGGGGATAAATGAATTGATGCCGGTTACTGGGCAAACCATTCATTTCTTCCACAGGGAAGCACAAGAAACAGCTGACACCATGCCGATTCGGGATTGATCCGAAAAAACTGACTGAATCAAAACACGTCCTATGAGGATATAACTCAATAGGAAAATCCATCCCAATATATGTGTTGGGAGGAAACGGAAGAAACCGTCATCCACGAGGATAATCTCAGTGGGGAATTGCAGAAGGAAAGACAGACACTTTCTGCTTACGGGGTCGACTCTATATGGAGAGATTTAAACACCCGACATCTGCTTGGGAAGATCTATAAAGAGATCTACAAAACCCATGGCAGGAGACAACAAACAAGAGATATATGGCAAAAAATGTAACATGAATATCTGAATGTTTATGAATATGCATGAATATGCGTGATTTATGTTTGATGAATGCTGACAAAACAGACATATCTAACACAACCAGACCCAGGAACTAAACGCCCGGTACTATACTTCCAGGGGAAAAACCAATTGGAAAGCCAATCTGCTAGAGATCCACATGCTGTAAAGCAAAGATCTGTGGATACTGCAGGGGAAACAAAGAGATCAGGATACACTAAATCTCTGAGCAATGGATCAATAAATAACCCAAACAGGGTACAGAAAGTCACAACAGGCAAAACTGCCACCAAGATCAATCTGTAGGGGCACAAGAGAATCCTGAGGATATCTGCAGGGGATCCCAGTATCAACTGAGAAACAAGAGTTCATGGCTCAACCAAGAACTGCTGCAAAAGCAACTCCAAACAACTCCGGGGAACAACCCACTGAAGGAGAATCATCCGAGTAGAATCTAACTGCACAAGCAACTCTACTGGGGAAAGCTGTCAACTATCCTTTCGGGGAACAACCCACTGAAGGAGAAAGCACCACACAAGTAGATTCTGTAACAAGCCACCCTACTCGGGGAGAACATACATCCGACGGATCACACAAGTAGATTCTGCAAATAGCCACTCTACTGAGGATCAAAAGTAATCAGGAAATCATTCCAGTCTTTAGGGATGCTAGAGCCACCAACCGACCCTACTGGGGATTGAGATAGCTTTCAACAGGCAGAAGCTGCCACACCAACCATTCTGCAGACTAAGCTGGGAAAAATGGAAAGCAACCATGCTGAGGAGAACACAACAAACAAGAGATATATGGCAACTGCACTGAGGAGAGACTACTGATGGAGAGGAACGCGAAGTCTTCAACAACATCTCTGCTCGCGACTATACTGGGGAACAACCCCACCAACAGCTCTGCTTGCGACAATGCTGAGGAAAGCGGTAAAGCACCGGGATATCAATCCACCAACCACTGAATCTACCACAAGGAGAACAACCATGCTGGGGAGATTACTGCTGGAGAAGAAACTGAGTCTTCAACAACCACCTCTGCTTGGGGAACAACCCCAACAACAACGCTGCTTATGGAACAATCCCAACAGCAAAGCGGGAGAAAGAGGATACAACCAAATGCCAGGAATGTGAACAACGGTCTTACCTGTTGGGAATCATGCCACCCTCGGGAGAGCACTGAGAAATTCCTGAGTATCCTTTCGTCATTGTGAATATTCACTTTGTTTAAAACAATAATTTTGAAAAATTTATTTGTTTAAAACAATGACATTTTATCAATTAAAACATGCAAAACATTTGTTGAACTGAAACAAATAAGAGTGCAAATAATTGGATAAAGCTCAAATTTATTTGATGGAATGGTAGCCTGCAAATGGCAAGACTCCATAGATCTGTACAAATTTGAAATCAGTGATATATATTGGAAGAGGGCTACATTGAACATAATGATCCTTTCTCTGCCAATTTGAATCTCAATGTATTCGAAGCTTCAGTTGACGATGAATCGAGAATTTCTGACGAAAAGACGGTTGTGGAACAGAAAGTCTTGTCAGGATGCAGTTACTTGCCAAATCCCTAATTTTTTTGCCTAGATTGCCCCAGGGTGAGGTACTCAATCTAGCGGGATGCAAATATACTCTTTTTTTCAAGTCTCTGATTTTTGCCTGGGTTACCCTTGCGGGTTCTCCACCGAGACGCTCATTTTTGCCTAAGCCGCCCTTTCGGGTTTTCAACTTAGCGAGCTATTCTGTTTTTTCATTTGCATATACTTTTTTTTTAGGCAAAGTATTTCTTGACTGCATCTGAATTCACAGGACGAGTGAAATCCTCCCCATCCATTGTTGTAAGCATCAAAGCACCGCCTGAAAAGGCTCTCTTAACAACATATGGACCCTCATAGTTTGGAGTCCACTTGCCCCTGGAATCGGGCACGAAAGACAAAACTTTCTTGAGCACGAGGTCACCATCTCGGAACACACGAGGCTTGACCTTCTTATCGAATGCTTTCTTCATTCTCTGCTGATATAACTGACCATGGCACATGGCAGTTAATCGCTTCTCTTCAATCAAATTCAGTTGGTCATAACGACTCTGAATCCATTCAGCATCAGTCAACTTGGCTTCCATCAAGACTCTCATTGATGGGATCTCCACCTCTACTGGGAGAACAGCTTCCATGCCGTAAACAAGAGAAAAAGGGGTTGCCCCTGTTGAAGTGCGTACAGATGTACGATAACCATGCAAAGCAAATGGCAGCATCTCATGCCAATCTTTGTACGTAACTGTCATCTTCTGGATAATCTTCTTGATATTCTTATTAGCAGCTTCAACAGCCCCATTCATCTTGGGTCTGTAGGGAGAGGAATTATGGTGTGCAATCTTGAATTCGGCGCATAACTCATCCATCATCTTGTTATTCAGATTAGATCCATTATCAGTAATGATCTTATCTGGCACACCATAACGGCAAATCAGCTGGTTCTTGATAAACTTCACAACCACCTGTCTGGTCACGTTCGCATACGAAGCGGCCTCAACCCATTTGGTGAAGTAATCAATTGCTACGAGAATAAACCTGTGTCCGTTGGACGCTTTCGGTTCAATCATGCCAATCATGTCGATTCCCCACATAGAGAAAGGCCATGGTGATGAAATCACATTCAGAAGTGTCGGAGGAATATGAATCTTATCCGCATAAATCTGACACTTGTGGCATTTCTTCACATATTTGCAGCAGTCAGACTCCATTGTCAACCAATAGTAGCCTGCTCTCAGCATCTTTCTAGCCATGGCATGTCCATTGGAATGAGTACCAAATGAACCCTCATGGACTTCAGTCATCAACTGATTTGCTTCGTGTCTATCCACGCATCTGAGCAAAACCATGTCAAAAATTCTCTTATACAGCACTTCACCACTGAGGTAGAAACTGCCTGACAACCTTCTCAAAGTTTTCCTATCTTTCACAGATGCCCCAGGCGGGTAGACCTGGTTCTGGAGGAAATTCTTGATATCAAAATACCAAGGCTTGTCATCTTTCACTTCTTCAATTGCAAATATGTGAGCTGGTCTATCCAAGCGCATCACGACAATATTGGGGACTTCATTCCAATACTTCACAATAATCATTGAGGCAAGCGTAGCAAGAGCATCTGCCATCCGATTATCCTCTCGAGGAATGTGATGAAAGTCAACTTCTGTAAAGAAAGTTGAAATCCTTCTTGCATAATCTCTGTATGGAATGAGACTTGGCTGATTCGTCTCCCATTCACCCTTGATCTGATTGACAACTAGGGCCGAATCACCATACACATCAAGGTGTTTGATTCTCAAATCAATACATTCTTCAAGTCCCATAATACAGGCCTCATACTCAGCCATATTATTCGTGCATTTGAAAGTTAGCCTTGTTGTAAGCGGAATATGTGTGCTATGAGGAGTAATGATTACTGCCCCAATTCCATTTCCATACTGATTTACAGCGCCATCAAACACCATCGTCCATCTGGAACCAGGTTCTGGACCTTCATCAAGTGTAGGCTCATCACAATCTTTCATTTTCAAATACAGAATTTCCTCATCAGGGAAGTCGTACTGAACTGACTGATGATCTTCAATCGGCTGGTGCGCTAAATGGTCAGCCAAGATACTACCTTTGATAGCTTTCTGAGCTCGATACTCAATATCATACTCAGACAACAACATCTGCCAACGGGCAATCCTCCCGGTTAAAGCAGGCTTCTCGAAAATATACTTGATTGGATCCATTCTGGATATCAACCAAGTTGTATGATTTATCATGTACTGGCGCAAACGCTTAGTTGCCCAAGCCAAAGCACAGCACGTCTTCTCAAGCATAGAGTACCGAGACTCACAATCAGTAAACTTCTTACTGAGGTAGTATATAGCAGATTCCTTCTTCTCTGATTCATCTTGTTGACCGAGGACACAACCCATCGAGTCCTCAAGCACAGTCAAATACATAATCAGAGGTCTTCCTTCCACAGGCGGAGACAAGATCGGAGGTTCAGACAGATATTCCTTGATACTGTCGAAAGCTTTCTGGCAATCCTCAGTCCAATCATGAGACTGATCTTTCCGAAGGAGCTTGAATATCGGCGCACATGTGGCAGTCATGTGGGATATAAATCTGGAAATGTAATTCAAGCGGCCAAGAAAACCTCGGACTTGCTTTTCAGTTTTGGGTGCAGGCATCTCTTGTATTGCTTTGACCTTTGCAGGATCAACCTCAATACCTCTTTCGCTGACTATAAAACCCAACAACTTGCCGGAACGGACTCCAAATGTACATTTGTTCGGATTCAGGCGAAGCCTAAACTTCCTCAGACGTTGAAAAAGCTTCAACAAATGCTCAACATGTTCAACTTCCGTTCGGGACTTAGCAATCATATCATCAACATAGACCTCTATCTCCTTGTGCATCATATCATGAAACAAGGTAGTCATAGCTCGTTGATACGTGGCTCCGGCGTTCTTCAAACCGAAGGGCATCACTCGATAACAGAATGTTCCCCAAGGTGTGATGAATGTTGTCTTCTCCATATCTTCGGGTGCCATTTTGATTTGATTATAACCGGAAAATCCGTCCATAAAGGAAAAGACTTTGAATTTAGCTGTATTGTCTACCAACATATCAATGTGTGGTAGAGGAAAATCATCTTTCGGACTAACTTTATTCAAATCTCTATAATCAACGCACATACGGACTTTTCCGTCCTTCTTAGGAACATGCACAATATTGGCCACCCATTGAGGATATGTAGAAGTCACCAGAAACCCCGCATCAATTTGCTTCTGAACTTCCTCTTTGATTTTCACTGCCATATCTGGATGAGTTCTTCTGAGCTTCTGCTTCACAGGCACGCACTCAGGCTTCAAAGGCAGGAAATGTTGCACAATATCTGTATCTAGACCCGGCATGTCTTCATATGACCAAGCGAAGATATTGGAATATTCTCGTAGCAATTCGATCAATCTCTTCTTGACAGACTCTTTAAGAAGTGCCCCAATTTTCACCATACGAACACAATCTTCAGACCCCAAGTTGACTGTTTCCAGATCTTCAAGGTGCGGCTGAATGATCTTCTTCTCGTGCTCAAGGAGACGGGTAATCTCATCAGGAATTCCTTCAACATCATCTTCCTCTGCCTCGAATACAGGGGATTCATAATTGGGAGATGGCGTTGGATCATTATGTTCAATGGGTTTTAGAATCAACCTGCATAATGATTTTGGTTAATGAAAAACTTTAGAATTTAAACGAGCAAATCATTATGCAGATGAAAAATGTTTGCTTTTATTCTTGTTTTTATGGGTTTTTTATGATCACTGATTTCGTGCAAAAAGCAAAAAGTGAAAACAAATGGAAAAACAAATGTTTAACAATGCATTAATTGAATGAAAACATCATTGTATATATGCTTCGCCAACAATGTCATCACTTCTCCTTTTGGCATGGGAGAAGGGTTTTAAACAAAGTGAACAATTACTCTGATCTATGGATGACTGTAGGAACGTCTACAGCGACCCAATTGTGGCAGACACCACCAGGAATGACAAAATTGTTCAAATCTTCTGCATCCTCTTCCAAGATAGCAGCAGCTTCTTCTTCAGGTTGATTGTCGTGGATGAATCCTCCACTCTTGAACAAACCTTGCCCATTATATGCCCCAGAACAGTAGCCAATGCCAGCCCGGGATCTATTGTCTTCCAGCTCGATCACCTTCCCTAAACCAGCAACTGCACCACATTCAATGGCCAGCTTCGCATCTCGGTTGGAAGTGAATGAAGGAGACTTTTTCTCAATTGGTTCATCAATAGATAAAGCTTGGAATGGAGTTCCAACTTCATCCTCAGCGTCAATATATGAGAAAGAAGACAGATGGCTAACCAGGAGAGCCTTTTCTCCCCCTACCACGACCAATTTCTTGTTCTTCACAAATTTCAGCTTCTGGTGCAGGGTGGATGTCACGGCGCCAGCCTCGTGAATCCATGGTCTGCCTAAGAGACAACTATAAGATGGGTGAATATCCATTACCTGGAAGGTAACTTGGAAATCACTTGGTCCAATCTTGATTGGGAGATCAACTTCCCCAATCACAGTTTTGCGCGACCCATCGAACGCTTTCACAACAACACCACTCTGCCTCATGGGAGGCCCTTGATATGACAATCTGGAGAGTGTGGATTTTGGCAATACATTTAATGATGATCCAGTGTCCACCAGCACGTTGGACATAGCATCTGATTTGCAGTTTAGAGATATGTGTAAAGCCATGTTGTGGTCTCTTCCCTCCTCAGGGAGGTCAGCGTCACTAAAACTCAAAGTGTTGCAAGCAGTGATGTTTGCAACTATACTGTCAAACTACTCAATCGTGACGTCGTGATCAACATACGCCAAATCCAATACTTTCTGCAGAGCCTCCCTATGGGGTTCTGAATGCAACAGCAAGGATAGTATGGAGATTTTGGATGGCGTTTGTAGAAGCTGGTCTACAACGTTATACTCGCTCTTTTTGATGAGCCTCAGCATCTCATCAGATTCTTCATTCGCAATGCCATTCGGGCCAACTGAAGAAGTGGGAGTCTTTTGTACAGAGGAGGAGGGTCTGGCAACATCGAGTACCGGATTCTGAATATCCACAGCTGTCCCAACAGGACACTCAACAGATTCAGAAGCAACAGGAGCCTTGGCCGGTGCAGAAAATACACGACCACTACGGGTCAGCCCGCTCACATCAGCGATGTTGGTTACGGCAGTTGAGGGCAAAGGCACTTCTACCCCATCCTGCACAGCCACTGGGTTATATCTGAATGGCACGGCTCGGTCTGAAGAATAAGGCACGGGGCCTGCAGGTTTAATCACCAAGGAGGGAGAAGCCTTCGGCTTGCTGCTATCATAGCGAATAACAACAGGCTCGGGTAACTTGAACACGGGGGATATAACATTAACCTCTGGTTCGTCCTCATCGACATTGCGATTCTGCAGAATCTCAATGGTTCCTTCGTCTAATAACTCTTGCAATTCTCTACGGACCTGGTTGCAACCTAAGCGGTTCACCGAACAGATGCGGCATTTGTCGTGGTCATGCTCCATGTGGCTGTATTGACACAGCAAACGATGTAATTCCACCAACGACTGTCGAATATGACTTACATATTTGACCTTGTATTTCCCAGGGCATCCCTGGACCATGTTCACAGATTTCCCGTGCGAAGGCAATGGGTTCTTAGTGACATTTGGGCCTGAATCTTCAAAGCTCAAAATTCCACACCTCATAAGGTCTTGAACCTTAGTCTTGAGTGGATAACAGTTTTCAATATTATGGCCCGGAGCTCCAGAGTGATACACACAATGCTGATCTGGTTTATACCACCATTGTGGGTTTGCAGGAATAGCAGGAGGATCCTTGGGAGAAACCAATTTTCTTTCCAGTAAGGAAGGATAAAGCTCTGCGTATGACATCGGAATCGGATCGAAGCTGATCTTCTTCCTATCATAATTCAAGTTGGCCTGATTGGTTGTACTTCCACGAGGCTGGTAAGCCTATTGCTGTGGGTGTTTCTGTTGCTGATACTGAGGCTGTTGCTGCTGATGCTGATGTTGAGGTTGCTGGTATTGAGCACTGTCCCTGAATACAGGTGCTATATGAGCCACCTGGTGCTGATGACCGGCACGACGTGCGGGTTTCCTCTGAACAAGAGGTTTTCTTGATTTGCCATGGGATTGCACAGCATGTGCTTCCCCATCCTTCTTCTTAGCAAATGCTCCATACCGCTTGCTAGAAGAGCCTTCATCTTTCGCCAAACGTCCTTCGCAGACACCTTCTTCCAACCTCATCCCCATATTCACCATCTCGGTGAAATCAGAGGGAGCACTAGCGACCATCCGCTCGTAATAAAAATAACTAAGAGTCTTCAAAAAGATCTTAGTCATCTCTTTCTCCTCCAGCGGTGGAGTAATCTGAGCTGCCAGCTCTCGCCATCTCTGGACGTACTCCTTGAAAGTTTCCTTGTCCTTCTGCGACATAGACCTGAGTTGATCTCGGTCAGGCGCCATATCGACGTTATATTTGTATTGTTTGACGAAGGCTTCGCCAAGGTCGTTGAAGGATCGGATATTAGCACTATCCAAGCTCATATACCATCTGAGCGCGGCGCCAGACAGGCTGTCTTGAAAATAATGAATCAACAACTGATCATTATCGGTCTGGGTTGACATCTTCCTAGCGTACATGACCAGGTGAGCTAGTGGACAGGTGTTCCCTTTGTATTTCTCAAAGTCAGGCACTTTGAATTTAATCGATATCTTGACACCGGGAACAAGGCACAACTCGGCAGCAGACTTGCCGAACAAATCTTTACCTCTGAGGGTCTTCAATTCCTTCCTCAGCTCAAGGAATTGGTCGTTCATGGCGTCCATCTTTTCATTGACGTCCGGGCCCTCAGACGGCTCGGAATGATAGATGGTGTCGTCTACCCTCGGCATGGTATGCACGACAGGAGGAGCAGCAACAGGGACCGGGCTAGATGCCGGCATGTGAGCAAAAGTTGGAGCAGGGATATCAGGCATGAAACCTGGAGGCATACCCCAAGGGAACCCGGCTGGCATGGTGTGAGAAGCGAAATGAGCACTGGCGGCTGGCACGGCCGGAGCTACAATCTCAGAAATAGCTGTCCTCTGAACAGGAGTTGCAGGCGGTTGAGCAGGCTGATTCTGAGCAGCAAGAAGTTGCTCCATCAAAGCGCCAAGTCTGGCGACCTCTTCCTTCAGTTCTCTGTTCTCTTGCTCTAGCTGATCCATGACTCTTGCAGAATTGGCTCGAGTATAGTACCGGTGAGTCAGCTTGTCTTCAAAATAAATGAAGAACACAGAGTCAGCACAAGAAGACCAGAAACAAGGTACCTGCTTATGCAAAATGATGCATGAAGTGCTAATGCATATGCTTTGTTTTATTTTCAAGGAACCCTTAGGGTATTATTTGCAATTTTTGAATTTTTAAGCATTTATTATCATCATAGAAAATATCTCATTCAATATATCGAGACAAAGAAGTACAACATTTTTTATTCAATTACAAGGAGCAAAGGAAAATAACATCCTATGGATCCTTAATAGCTCGGGATGCTGGAAGACGAGAAGTACACAGCTTCTTGATCTCTCTCTCATAGGCAGCTTCCATATCTACTTTCTCCTTAGCCAGCTGATCATACCCCCTCTTCCAAAACTTGGAAGACTGAGGAAGCAAGGAAGTCCAAGTGTCGTTCGGATCGTCGATCACTCGATGCTCAAGAAACTCAATCAGAGCGTCTTTCTCCTTAAGCTGCTGTAGCAATTCTTCTCTTTCACGGATCCAAGCACGTGAAAGGTCTTCTTCTCTCAACTCCTCTACACGTTGGGTAGGGAGGGTTGAAGGCTCAGCCACATCCAACGGTGTAGGTCTCGGATGGTCGTACGGCATCAAGTACACAGCGACTCTCTGTCTAACCCAAGAGGTATAAGGTTCCAAAGCAATGCAATTCTTCGGACCTAGCTCATTCCTACTCTTCTTGAAGATCTTGCGCCAAGCGCGGACAAATCTGGCTTTCAGGCCTTGGGGATCTTTACCCTCCTGAAAGAATACACCTTCTAACATAATGTTATGAGGTTTATCCTTTAGGGGGAACCCAAGCTGACGTCGTGCTAGAATGGGATTGTAGCTGATCCCACCACATGTACCGAGAAGAGGCACATTAGGGAATTCACCACAATAGTCAATGATCTGGATGGTATCGTACACGCGATCATACCAAGAGATATCATCATTAGTGAGAGACATGAGTCTCTGAGACCACCGTAGACATCCCTTGTTCTCCTTAAAAGCAAGTGTCTGCGGCAAGTGCGAAATAAACCACTTGTACAGCAAAGGTAGACAGCAGACAATAACTCCTCCGCCTTTCGCATTCCTCAGATGCAAAGAGACATAAGCGTCACCCAACAAAGTCGGAACGGGATTAAGAACCGAGAAGATCCTAATGGCGTTCATGTCCACAAATTTGTCGAAATTGGGAAACAACACCAACCCATAGATGAGCAGCACAAACAAAGCCTCGAAGGCATCCTCACTCATGGCCTTCCCATAGATGGTAGCTTGAGCGACGAGGAACTCGGAAGGAAAACCCTGAATTCCACCTTTGGTAGTCAGATTAGCTTTAATCAAAGCTTCATCTATGTGCAACAAATCAGCAATCTCTCGAGCGGTCGGAATACTCTCTAGGCCACTGAACGACACCTGATCCAGAATCGGGATCCCAATAAGGTGAGAATACTCCTCCAAAGTAGGCAGTAGCTGGAAATCCGGGAAGGAGAAGCAGTGATACAGAGGATCATAAAACTGAGCCAGAGTACTCATCAGCCCTTCGTCAACCTGAGTAGTCAACAGAGGCATAAGCTTCCCATAGCGAGCTTTGAAACCCAAGGGATCTAATACATAAGATGTCAGATTCCTTAACTCTTTCACATCGGGCTGTTTAAAGCTGTACTTCTTTGTATGCCTTTTTGGTCTTTCCATGTCTGAAATTTTGCAAATAAACCCTTTTAAGTTCCTTGAAAATTTTCTCTTTTTTCTGATGACATGAGATGCAGATGAATGCATGAATGCATGAATGCAACAATCACACTCAAGGATCAAGCAAGTCACACCAAACAAAGGTCATGGGAAAGCTCATTGTATCCCTAATATCAATCATCCATTTTGGTGGACTTAGGTTTTCACCTTATCGACACCCAAGTTCCATTGATATTAACGGTACATGAACCGGCTCTAACATCCTTAATATCAATCATCCATTTTGGCGGATTATGGTTTTCACCTTATCAACGCCCAAGTTCCATTGATATTAACGATGTTTGAACGACTCAACCACGAATCACGGGTTTGCTGAGAGTCACGAGCATGGAGTTTCGGTTAAGAACCACCCAATGGGAGTGTACTAGGGTTTAAACCTGCCAGGCATATTCTACCAGAGGTTCCCATAATCATCGTCCCATCTCTCGGATATTATCGGAGGAACGAATACTCGTATTCCAAAAATATTCTCAAGAGAGACTCTTATGAGTGTAGTATCGCGTAACAATCGCATCAGAACTGACATCTGAACGATCTCCGCACTACGTCCTAAAAATAGGCCAAGATGGGTTTGGTAAACTAAGGTCCTTGGCTTCTAAAGCACATGATTGAACGAATAATGCCTAACCACAAATAACTTGTGTGACATTATTAATCCAACATGACCTCCACCAAGTGAATGGACTCGCAAGTCAACTGGCTAAGGAATACTCCACACCAGTCAACAAGACTACGCCATTCTCCTATCCTAGAGTGCACTCGAGTTCGGGTATAGAACTCATCTCACAGAGATCACCAAAGCAAACAGCAATTGTATATCAAGCAATTCAAACATTACAATCAATACAGTTATCCCAAATTGTACAAAAATATGTCAAATAACACATAAACAAATATCATACAACAAGGGTGAAAAGTAGGCAATACCACCAGGGAAGGTCTAATGTTATCCCCAGCAGAGTCGCCACTTTTCTGTAGCGGTGTATTCGTCGCTATATGATTTATTGATTAAACCATAAGCAAAGTATACAATGAATCGAGTCGCCACCGCACTTTTATTTATCCTAAGGACTGGTTAAAAAGCGAACAAAAACCTAAGAAGTTTTACACGTAGAAAACCAATAAAAGATCAGAGAGTCTGGGTAAGGGGTAAATTACGCAATGGGAAGGTGTTAGGCACCCATCACGTCCTAGGTACTCCTAGGGAGCCCTTTTCACACTTGTTGTATAAGAATGTTTATTTGTTTTGACATATTGTGCAAACATGAATGGGATGATGAGAAAAGAATGTACAAGTTAATTATTTTTGTGTTTGAACGGATGAACCCGTTGCCTACGTACCTTCCATCAAAGGTAAGGATCAAAACGCCGTAGTTCGGCTAAAAGATTTCCAAAAATTAGTGAGTTCATTTTAAAACACAAGCATTAAGGCTTTTCATTACCAATGGGAGAAAACTCAACCTGAATCAACAATCCACCATGCGAGGACGGCTTCAACATACTAGTGAGGGGTTAACCCTATAATAAGTATGGAAGACTTACAATCAACTCACTAAGGATAAGGTAAGATTTACATCAACCACTATGGTAATTGAAACCTAAGGCTAATGCATGAAAACATATTAACAATGGACAAAGCCAAAACAATTGAATGGGTGAAGTTAATTGATTATGATTATTCACAAAATATGGTCAAGGTATGATTAAGATTGATTCAAATAAGTGTTATGAAAAGTGAAGTTTGAAAAGTCAAGGACTTATGGTCCAGGTTTCTAATTTGAAAAGACATGACAATGTTTGCACAACAAGTCAAAGTTTTTGAAAGCAAAGTGTGAAAAGGTTTAGGACAAAGAGGGTATGGATGACGGAGTGTAAAACTTCTTAAAAAGGTTCACCTCTTGAAATCATATAGAAGATGATTCAAATGTGTCCTTAGGAATAAGCAACAATGCAAGTAAAATAAAGGCAAGGTGATACCGGATGCCATCAAGGGACTTATACCAATCTCACAAACAAAAGCGGATATCGGATACCAATAAATGGGTTTACACCAACCTCCTAAAGTAAAACAATGATACCGGAAGCCATCAATGGTCTTATACCAATCTCACAAAGCAAAAGCGGATATCGGATACCAATAAATGGGTTTACACCAATCTCCTAAAGGAAAACAAAACTTGGATGTCAGATATCAATCTATCTGGACTCATACCAACCTCCAAAGGATGATCATAGGAATACAAGGGCCAACAACATGGTCTTACGCTTGCATCCTCACATACAACAAACAAACAATGCACTAAGCAAAGGGGATATGAGTGACCAAATGACATGGTCTTACACTCTATCCCTTCCAAATCATAGGAACAATGGCCAAAGAACATGGTCTTACAATTGTCCTCAATGGGTAAACTCAAACATGGATCACAAAATATGCAATGATGATCATGCAATAATGAACAATCGATGATGATAAGTGCACAAAGGCAAGCATGCAAACATGTACAAATGCAACAAACAATCAATCAACAAAGTCATTTAGCACCCACTATAACCAAACACTTAGGCTCAATCAAAGGGTTAGACTATGAAGTCAACTGGAATAGGGTAAATGATGCTCTTAACCTTGACATTGAGAGCCAAGGTGAAGCAGATAAAAAGATATGAGGGGTGTGCCTCATCACTCTTATCCCTGGTCAGGGAGAGCATTGAATATCAGAAGGTGTGGGAGTTCAGAAAGATGGAACTCTCTCCACAAGTTAGACTTGATAGATCTTGGGTTTTTACTCACTATGCATCAACACAAGAGGTGTGAGCAAGGTGAGAGACTCACAGAATAGTAGGAGATAGGCTACATATCTCTTTTGTCTACCAATTGCCTCATATGAGGTCTTTACCTGCTTGGGGACAAAGTTAAACAATCACAAACATCGCCTCTTAAGGAGGACTTCAGACAGTTGCCTGGCTAAATAACAAGCCAGGTCTTCCAGACTACATGGAGACAAGAGAGTCTACCTCAATGCTTAAGCAAAGCAAAGCAATAGCAAGTTCTCAAAGGAACTAAAGCGACTATGGTACCTGAAATCAATCAAATATAATCAGTATCCCAATCACAAAGTCAAAACAGACAAGTTATGAACCAACAGACAACACAATCAATCACATGTGCAAAGCACAAACTCAAAGCAAATGAGTTAGCATCCTACAAAATAAAACAAGTTAGTTCATGATAATCAATTAAACCAAACTCAATCAACTTGAATTAATCTCTTCAAAGCATTTGCTTCTTAACCTGAAAAGACAACTCAAATGTGAGAAGTGAACCCTTAGGCCAAAGCCTAGGGTCAAAAGGAGGTGAAAAATTCAATACAGCAAGTGAAAATTGATCAAAATCAAGATTTATCAAATAAGAACAACTTCCAGTTGGTCCCATATCCAAAACATTCACCAATTGCATTTCATACACAAAACATGTCAAACTATGCATCTTGGAATCACATTGGAGCAAACAGAATGATCACAATCAAACCAGTACCAAAATAGCTCAATAAATTCCCAGGAAATTCAATCTTAAACAAAACACATTCAATGAGCTACATATCAAATTTCATGCTATTTGGACCAGAGGAAGTATGGAAATTAAATTCAACAAGTCATAGTGTACAAGAACAAACTCAAACAAGGCCACAAATCATGTATCAACTTTAGGCAAGTGTAAAACAGAAATGGCATAAGATAAATGAACCACACCAAATCCAAAATGAAGTTAAACATGTTAAAAATCAATCCACAAAGTTTCAGCTTCATATGATAAGGCATGAGAATTTCACAAAGCATGGAAGTTCCACACTCAAAAAGAATTCACAAATGACCAAACAGCAAAGCAAAATCCCAATCAAATAGGGAATGAAGCTAAAAATCTACCAAAAAATCATGCTCAAACTAGACATACAGAAGTAATCACATGCAAAAATTCAGCGCAATTGGCATAGCATAAGCATGGAAACAAAATTCAAGAAGTTGGACAAAACCTAGTGTGACACACATTGTCACACTCAACTTGATCACATCATATCTACCAATCCAGAAACTCAAAAATAGCAAACTATACATCAAAATCACCAGGAAAGAGTCTAGATCATGCATATAAAATTTCAAGCATTTCCAATAAGGCATCATTATTTTATGATCAAAATGGTAAAACCTATACACAAAGCACACATGATCAAAGGCCTTAGACAAAATTAAAAATCAACCAAGCACAACTTTTGCTATCATGCCTAAAAAAAACTAGAAAGAAATTGGAGATGAATGCAAAAATTCCCAGCCAAATTGGATCATCCATGAATTATTTGTGAATTTTTGAAGATTGAAATCAAAATGAAATAAATATTTCACAATTAAAATGAATTTAGATTGCACGGATGGCATTTTGGTAAATCAGGCGAAATTTTGAATGTTGCCGCCTATGCAATACGCTGCGTTTCATTAAAGAAACGCAGCCACCAACCACAACACGCCAAGTGGACGAATGCATGGAGAAAAACAGCAAACATCATGCAAAAGCGCGGGCGGTGGATCTAAATGCAATCTGGACGCAGAATTTAAGCGTCTTCCTCGTGTTCATCGTCATTCATCATCATCAAGAACAAACAATCACGGAAATGCACAAGACATACATCATTGGAACCAGCGTTCAGCCTAGATCATGAATCTATCATTGATTTCACCTAATTCTAACCACATGCTATGAACCGATCGAAATAAGTTTCACAAACAAATATTCAAATCAGCATATCTAGCTCAAAACCTAATGGATTCGCACGATTCAAGTTTCAGAATACTCAGCAATGAACGATCTATCGAAGTCATATCTTAATTCGAGCAAATGTAAGATTCGAAATCCTACCTGAATCGAAGTGCAGATCTTGATTTGATGAATTCACGACTCGAAACTATGAAACAGATGTACAATAATGTGTGGACAAGGATATGGAATCAAAATTTCAGCTCGAAGCAACTTGAATCCGCAACAATCTCCAACTGTTATGTGCAAGATCCAAATTCCACTGCCACAATTCTTCAAGATTTCTCCACTGTTAGCTTCAACAGATCCTCAAATCCACCTGTTAATGATGAACAACACAAGATACAACACCAAGAGTGAAGAATTCTTGATGAACAATTGAAAAAAAGTGTGAGTGAAAATTGAGAGAATTGAGAGAATTTGAGAAATTTGTGGATCTGAACTTTCTGTTATGATTAGGCTCTTATAGTCTTGTTAATCCAATGCCTTAATCATGATTAGCACAAATTGGAAGTGATTAGCAAGTTGCACAAGTTATGTCAATTGGCAAAATTGCCCTTTCTCACCTTGAACCAATGGAACAGTAAACTTTTGCTTGCAGCAAGTCATAAATCATGTTTAGAAGCTATTCAAATTGGTTTGGCATGAAAATTCCATGTATTTTTAAAAATCACTATTTTTCCCACCAAATTTTAAATGGTTCACTTGAAAAATGACCTTTTTATGTGAAAGTTTTTGATGAAATGTAATGATGCATTATGATAGTACATGTTAAATGTGGTTTTCTCAAAAAAGAATCACCCAAATTGGCCTTTCCATTCAAAAGTTATGGCACTTTGAATTTCAACTTTTTCTGAAAATGATTTGATCATAACTTGCCAACCATAAATGAGAAATGAGTGTTCTTGGACTTTTTGGAAAGGCAAGAGCAAGATCTTCAACTTTTATGTTGGACAAATTTTGATTTGAAGCTCGCTTGGACATGTAATTTTGAGGAGAATGACTTTCCATTTTTGGCAGCTGAAAATTACAGGTCATTACTATTTTGGGAAACTTTTTGTCTGACCTCAAATCCTTCACTGTGGATGTTTGAAATGTTATATGAGGCTTATATGGACTTGAATGAGACCTTTCCAACCATCTCACACCTTCCAATCCCTGATTAAATGCACAGTTGACCACAGTTGACTTTGCTAGGGTTTTGGTGGACTAAGCCATGCTCTGATGAATTTCAAGCCTCTTTCTCTTGAGGTCTTGATACCAAATGATGTCACAACTCATATGAACCTCTTATGAATGATCATGGTGCCCAAATTCTTCAAGAATGGCCACCATCCATTGCTCAATGAATGATTTGACTGTTTTGACCTAGTTTGCTTCAGCTGCAAGAAACAAGGTTAGATGACAATATTTTTGTACTTTTGGTTAGTAAACCAATGAAAAGCAATGATATACAAATGCACACATGCTTGGTGACCAAGAACCATACTCACAAGATACCCACCCACTAGGAGGGAAGCAAAGTGCACAATGATCCTTGAGGCAATGATATGATATGATATGATGCCTTGAGGGATCTTAGGGACAAAATTGGGGTCTTACAATAATGAAACAGTTATGGCCCCTAGCGCAATTGTTCTCCCAAGCCAATGAGAGAACATAAGCTAACCTACAACGATCTAAGCTTCTCCAAGCAAGATCTTCAAGGTTGTCCTCCTTTGGCACTGACTTCTTTGCTTTCTTCATATCATTACATTACAAAAAGAAACTCGTTTTACATACGAGGGAGTGAGATGAGAAAAGAAGTTATATTTGGGAGATAAACAGAGAGGCACGACACGCAAGTCGTATTTTAAAACCCAAAGCAGAATAAAGGAAAACTAAGGCCATAACCGATCACCACAAGACAATAATAAACATTTTATTATTATTATTAATTCCTTTAATTAATTAAAACCAAATTAAATTTCGACGACCGATCACACTACGCAAAGCCGAAATTTTAATGAACAATTCATTTAAAATCGACGTCGTTTTTCGCATCAACACTTGATACTTTTAAAGCACTGAGTTAGCCGAACAGGTGAATTTTGCCTTGCGTTAACCGGTTAACCATATGCGTTAACCGGTTAACACTGTTTGAAAAACTGTTAGAAAATTCTTTTCTGCCTTGCGTTAACCGGTTAACCAAATGCGTTAACCGGTTAACACTGTTTGAAAATCTCTTGGAAAACTGTTTTCCGCCTTACGTTAACCGGTTAACCAAAAGCGTTAACCGGTTAACACTGTTTGAAAATCTCAAAATTTTATTTCGTATTGCGTTAACCGGTTAACCATATGTGTTAACCAGTTAACACTGTTCCAAAAAGTGTTCAGAAAGCACAACTCTTGTGCAGTCATAACCCCAATCGCATAACTCTCTGACAACACAACCCTTGTGCCGTCACTAACCCTGATGCACCAATTTCAGACCGTCAAACACATCTCGATTGTTAGTTCAGTATGATTGATCAACAAGTCATTGCTTCACCATACTAATGTCGGATCAAGAAGCAAATGACCATTGATCGCTCAAACGAAAACAACCATTGAGTGTTTGAATGAACGAAACGAGAACACTATATCATATATAATGTATTTTGCATCAGGATTACATATATCATATATATAACTTGATCGATCTCAATTTAATCTTTGATTCATTCTGTCTTTAATCATATTAATACAGAACAAAAACAGATATCAGATTCATGGTTTCGTAAGTGGCTCTGATACCACTGAAGGAGAATTGCCATTCAAGGCGTAGCGGAATTTAAAATTTCTCCATTTAGTGATCCTTACGAATGAGCATGATCAGTGATAGAATCGTTACCTCTTATGGCGATCACGAACGTTGAACGATGACAACGTCTCCACTCAGTCCACACGAACGGATTCCTTCAATCGTAGTGCTAGCTGTTATGAATGAAGGCTTCGAGTGAGAGAAAGAGAGATACGAAATCCAACTCTTCAGTTGTGTTGTATTCCCATACAATGCTTCTGCACAAGAGTTCTATTTATAGAACCACTTGTATGGGCTTCAAGCCAAAAAGCCCACTTAAGTGCATTTTGCCCATATCTCATAATATGCCAAAATCACTTAAGTATTTGATACCTTACCATATTTCGTATTCTACTTAAGGGCACCATACATTACGATATTCCTTAATTACTATATCTCTCATCAATCTGTCCTTTGTGTGTGACCCTGTAGGTTTTCGCGACGTTGGCAATTATATTAAATCACGCATTTAACATAATAAACAGTGAGCGGTATCTAGCAACACATCACTGCTACCCAAGACACGAAAATGTCATGTGATCTGACAAAACCTCCTATGATAATAATGATGTGTATAATTACCCCTTTACCCTTATGTCTATATTGAACACAAGGTATAGACCGTGTCATCCTTGTCCAGTTCAATATTGAGCCCATAGATATTTATTCCGTTACGCAGGATGGGAAAATTCCATCTAGGACACTCATGTCCCTCAACATGCTTCTTGGAGTACCCATCAACTGTCTTTATGGTTATCCAGTTACGGACAACGTTGGATCAGCAATAAAGCACTCGACTCTACATCTAGGATCCATAGTGGTTTCAGGTCGAAGAGTGGTATACACCATTATCACCATGAGAATAACTTATGACACTTTGCATAACTTTCTATATAGTATTCTCATAGCGGGTCAATCCGGTATAAACATTACTCTTAATATTCATACCTATGTTTAAGACTTGATAACTCTTTATCCATGATCCATGAGATATGATCATCGGTCTACAAACATAATAGTCTCAATGCTTTAATGTTATCCCACTTCACAATAAAGCTCGACTACGGATACTTTAAGAATAGTGTCCTTATGTTTAATGTGGTCTCATGATCAAGTCACACTTGATGCATTAAACGGACTAGCTATTCTAGGGACTTTATTAAACAACCGTAATAAAGAAAAAGCCTTTTATTATTAATAAATAATTCGATACAAGTACCAAAAGTATTGGCCTCTAGGGCTTACACCAACAATACACACCCTTGAGCTTAAAATTTTGAATTTGTTTCTGGCATGAAATGTTAGACTTCAACCGGTTGGTTTAATTAGTTGTCACATTTGCATTAGAAGCGAGAAAACCATGAGAAACTTGAGGTTTTAATTGATTTTGAGTAGTGAACCATGAAGAATTAGTGTGATTTTTCCATCTTCCACAAGCAACATCAGAGTTATATGTCATGACATGCACTGGTGCGATAATTGTCGCATTAGGTGGCTTCATAAAGAACTTCAATGTATGATGCATTTTAGTCAATTGAGCAGCCAAAGTAGTGGTTTAAATGACCTCTATTCTAGAAAGATTAACCTCCACATATAATACTCGCACACATGTTTCGTGTCACTATAAGACATAAAGGATCAAATGCTCAAATATAAATTTCACAAACTTCAATGAAAAATCAAAATTTTAATGAAACAATCCCTAACAATAACGCCAAAAATTTGATAGTTATTTTGTACGTGCAAATATACATAATCATACTAGTAACAAGTGATAAGAAAAAGTATCAATCACACATAGATTATATTAAGCATAATGATTCTACAAGAATTTGTAAAGTAAACATTAACAAAGGTAATAGAATAATTGTATGTTTCATGCGGTTAAGAATGTGGAAAAATAGAGAAAATAATTAAAGGTTAACATAGAATAAGAGAATATGTTGGACAATGTTCTATTTAATGTATAAGTATGATATGATATGTATTGATATGATATACAATGACAGAATAAGTACAGTAAATAACTATGGAACAAATTCCTAGTCTCACAATAATAGATATGCACTTCTTTGATGAATTATATTTTCCTCTGTAGTTTTAGTTCTTTGTCCATAAACGGACTAAATGAAAAATATTCCTATTTATTTTTTATCATAATTTGTCATGAGTTTCATTTATTAGAGGATTCTTAAACACTAATAAACTGGTATTTATTCCTAAGGTGGTCACACAAAGGAATTTGTTCATAAATTCATATGAACAAATAATATCAAAATAATTTATTGATAACATTCAAAAGATTAGTACTTCATAAAACTTCACATTATTCAACAAAACAAGTTAACTCATACTTAGTAAAGTAAACACAACACTGAAAGACCTTAAGTTACACATTTTTAAGAAAGAAGAAAGAAATTATAAACCTAAGGATGTCACTTCAATCACTTGCAATTTGTTAATAAGCAAGTGACATCTTCTGTCACACCTCCCAATGGTGTATTCACTACAACGAAAAACACATATGATGACGGTTGTGAAATACATATAATGATGATTTTAAGTTCGTTGTTAGATAGCGTGTGATTGTATGTATGATGGTTTCTACAACAGGCGTGTGACTGTAGTTATAAGCTAGGTAGCACGCTGGCTATCACAACGGTTATATTAAACAACCGTTGTGATATATATTAAGGTCATGAGTTTGAAACTCAACAACAACAGCAATTTATTTGGAATATAATCAATATTTCACCATAGTTATAGAAGATAACTGTTGTGAAAAGTACCCTGAGTTTATTGTAAAATATCTAGATTGATTATTTTTTTCTTACACCTTGCTAAACATATACAACCATTAAAATTGATGTAGAAGATAATAATTTGAAAAATTAAATTATTCTTGAAAAACAACTTAAACGAACCATTATTTTTCAAATTGCATTCATATCATAATTCATCTCTTGCTTCTTAAAATGTAGTATTTGATTCGATGTCCCAAATTATTCAAAGCAATTGTTCATTCCTAGTTTATTTTGTAAATCATCAATATGTTGACTAATTCTGAATCATCACCATCGCTTTCATCATCATTATTTTAATCAATGATGAAGATTATTATGATGACAGCGACGAAGATGATTTAATTTCTTAACATATTTTATATTTTGCAATATAAATTAATAGAGAATGAACAATGACTTTGAAGAATTTGGGGCAATAAACCAAGTTCTACGTGTTAAAGAGTGATATAGATCAATTACGAGATGGATGCAATTCGAAAAACATGTTTAATCTAAGTTGCATTTCAAATCTAACTTATTTTTCAGATTATTATTTTCTAAGTCACTTTAAATGAATGCATGTCCAATGAAGGTTAGTGAATCAAACAATATACATAAATTATAATAAACTCAACAACACCATACATCAATAAAACGACAATAACATACCTTTTATTCAAAAGATTTGTGGAATGACCTGAATTTGATATACTTTGTGTTGCCATGAAGAGAAAGTACAAGGCAAATGAAACTTCCAAAATTGCTTCATACTTCTTGTATTGTTTCTCCATAGCAAAACAAACTATTTATGAACCACACCCATAATATGAGTTCTCTTGAATCAGATTTAGAAATATAAACAACTTTCAGAATGTTAACTTGTTTTGAAAACATAAACTAGAATGAATATTATAACATAACAAGCAACAACAACCAATAGTATATTATTATCCCAAACAGAGGTACATTATAACATAAATAAGCAGTACACTGTAACATAACAAGCAATAACAATCATAACATAACTAGCATTAACATTGTAACATAACAAGCAACAATAACCAGTAGTACATTGTTAACCCAAAAAGGAAGTAAATCATGTCACCGCAAAAAGAAGCATGTTAACATAAGCTAGCAGTAGACTATAACATAACAAGCAACAACAATCACAACATACAAAAACTTGTCAACAATAACAACCAACAATAAATCATGTAAAACATATCAAAGACCTTAAATCTTCATGCCCATTTGAATTCATGTAATTTTCAAGGTATTCATAGTTCTCAAGGTCTTCATCTGATTTAGAGTCAGTTACATCCAGATTCATTAGGTCATTCATAATAGCTTATACCTTCTTCATCTTTTTAGGGTTAAGATTATTGAAAAAAATCTTCTTATAGCTTGTCCCATCAGACGGTTCAACAATAGTAATGTGATCCCTAACAGATTCAACTTCCTTGACTTTGTTAAACCATAGCTTCACCATATCAATAACCTCTTTTGTAACCTAAATCTCATGGATAAGTTTGTTTCTCCCATTATTCATGTTGAGAGAAGGATCTAAAATTGGAACAAGAAAACAACAATATAAAATAACAACAACAATAACAACATGCAAAAAAAAACATAAACTCCCGAACAAGAAGAAAATCATGTGAAACATATAAACAACATATACGAAAAAGAAAGAACAAGGAAGAAGAAGAATACATTTATGTATGAAGCGAGAGCTAATGACGAAGAAGAAGAAACAAAATGTGTGCTAGGATTTTACTGTGATAGATATGACGATAATGTCAAGAAGCGAGAGTTAATTCGCTTATATTATGTATAAGTAAATAATTTCACCATGGTTGTATTCAAAAATCGTGATGAAATATAATGACTTTCACATCGGTTCACATTAACAACTGTGGTGATAGATATTTTAATTTTAATTTATATATTATAATTATAAGGACAAGATTAATTGTAACGAAAAAGTAGAAAATTGTTGGAGCTAGGACTTGAACTTTGTCACTCTATAAATGTATAATCATGGTTTATTAGTTTGACCATAGTGGAATGTATTTTCGTAAATATAAATAAATAAAGCGCGTCAAAAAAGGAGGTATTATCATGGTTAACAGTCAGATCATTGTAGTTTAGTGTGGCGAAAGGTTTATTTTGTAATAGTGATTTCTTCAAATTTGACGAGACCGAAGTCGTGACAGGAACTTTTTCTCTTCCTTAATTTCTATTATGCAAAATTCTTCCAAAGTTTAGAACATTTTTCTTCATTGTATTGCAAATCTATCTATAGAGGTTTCTCAATGGCATAATGTGTCTCTATTTGGATATTGGACCTTTACAATTATCCATTAACTTAATCCCAAAGAACAAAGCATATTCCCTTAAGTTATATTATGCTATTACATTTGACATTAGAGGCATCATGACAACGTGTCAGTGCTTCAGTAGTAGCAGTAGACCAAAACAATTTTTGTAGACTTTTATCCTCTAGCGTTCATCCTCATCTCTTTAACTTTGCAACACAACCCTAATTGATTTGCTTTAAAATTTGTCAGACCAACCCTAATATTGTGATTCAAAACTTCTACTAGCATCTTTCGGCTCAAGGCCTGCTGAGTATAGATCATAGATTTCTAGCGTGATAGAACTCGTCACCAAAGCAACTCCCACACATAAGAATTTATAAAGAAAAAATATCTCTGAATGAATAACAAGTTATTCTTGACACGACATGACAAGGATTCATAAGTTTGTTTAATATGAGGATTTTTAATGATGATTGTGCATCCAAGACAATTAAATGGTTATCGTACATGCCAAAATTTACTATGATAAGTTGGACGGTATATAGAACTGATGAAACTTGCGGTTTAAGGTTTAATTGGTTCAAACAGTCAAACCTACGGTCGAACCATTTATTAAAAATAAACTAATAGTATGAACTAAATTTCATAGATATGTCACACATAATCATACGTTCACATCTTAATAAAATAAATATTTCAAAAATCTATTACAAAGTTAATACAACAATATCGATAATATATATAATAACATAACATAGGTTTACACTTCATTTCAACTTTTATTTAAGAATAATTTGACCAAATTAAAGAATTAAAATAAAATAAGTTATATTAATTCAAACTAAAATCAAAATATAGATTATAATAACTAAAATAAAGTTCAAATAATTAAGATAGAATATCAAAAATAAATAATACAATATACTTCGTTAAACAACAAAAAAATGAATTCGAATTGAACTACGACAAACAAGTCTTACTTGGCAACAAAAAACAATATTGACTTGAACGACAATCAATATTGAGTTGAATACCGTGACTATGTTTAAAAGAGACGGCGTGATGATGATGGAGTGTGGTTGAAAGAAAAACTATAATGGAGTGACAAAATTTAGAAGTTTGTATGGTTTTAAAAAAAACATGGAATTCTTTTTTTGTGATTGGGGAATGTATGTTATGTTTTGACATATTAAAATTTTAAAAAATAAAATAAAAAATGGTTAATTTGATGTCTTTTTTTTTAACCGGGCGGTTTTACAAAACTGACTCCGGTTCTTTAGTTCGAATGATTTTGAATGATTCAATCCAGTTTTTTTCGGTTTTACTCTGATTTTGACCCACTAACGGTTTTGAAAAGTTGATCCAACCGGATTCATCTCCGGTTCCCAATCCAACCGGTTGAACCGGACGGTTCGGGCCGATTTTTAAAATATTGATTTTTGTATGTTATAATTACTAATGATGTTATTTTCTAAGAAATATTATTATTTGAAATTATAGGTGTTTAAAGTTAAGACACCAAGAAAACAAGATAGTATTATTTGTTGTAATGATGTGTACATTGTAGGTTATTTTGTGCCATTTTAGTTTTGATGTAATATAGTATAACTTTTGGTTCCTAATGGAATTGTGTCATTGATGTAGTACAATTCTTGGTCTAATTCAATTAAAAAATGGTTGTAGTGTTGTTTCTAGTCTTATATGATTCAGAAATATTCAAGTTAAAAATTTGAGAATAATGTAAAATTGAAAATAAATAAACACATATATATATATATATATATATATATAATATATATATATATATATATATATATATATATATATATAAACAAATTATATCATAATGATTTTTAACCTAACAGTTGTTATAAGTAAAACGTGCTATCCAGAATAATAAAATGCAAGAATGACGAGGTTCAGATTCAAACCAGGGACCTATAAATTTCTCACAACGGTTGATTGAATAAACCGTCATTATAAGTAGCACACTACCTAACTTACAACCACAATATGTCGCCCGTTATGGAAACCACCGTACATACACCCACACGCTACCTAACAACGGACGTGCAACCGTCATTATATGTGTTTCACAACTGTCATTATATGTATATTCCGCAGTAGTGATAAAAACTAAATGAAAGAACACCCAGTGTACTCATCACTAATTAAGACAACTATGCGAAAACACAAGTAAATAATCCTAAATAAATATATCTTAACTAAATAATTCAAGTGTTAAGTGGTTAAATATCTCATAATAAATGAGTCATCATTGGCCATATCATGTCCTAAAAAGTCCTTTAGTCTAGATGCTTCAAATATTTCTTGAAATCATGGTTCATCTAACTCTGACAAATTTGCTATCTTCTTAACATGGTTAATAGACTTTAGCGTCTCATAATACTGCAAAAATTAATACATCAATTTCACACGGTTAAATTAGTATAATGATAATAAAATAGATGTTTACAAGCATAACTAAATATTTGTTCCACCTCTCCCTCCCACACGTGAGCAACAACATAGTTTGCATATAGAGGGAGTAATGACATGTGCTCTATGAAGTTGCTTTGCCTCCTAGATTTTGCCTTGGTTTATGTTTTTTTATTTGTTAATTTAGTTTTTTGGATTGTTTGTCGTAACTGAGTCTCCAAAAATAGTTGCACATTCTAAGGTTAAGTGTTAAACCGTTTTTACGCATGCATAAATCAAACTATTTGCTTAAAGTTGACGCAATATGATTCTAGTCAATTGGTCAGAGGTTTGGATCAAGAACTACATGAAAGCACAACTCAAATCGTACCAAGTCTCGATTAAAATAAGCACTTCATTTTTCTTAAAATTTGAACTTTAGGAAGTGTGATTCGAATAAGAGAATTGACTTACTTGAATACAAAATTGAATGTGAAAATCATAGATTCGATTTACATATCTCGTGTAAAACAAATTTATATTAATTGAGGAATTGATTGCTTTAGCTTCTTCATCTTTCAATCATTTTATTTTTGAGTATAAGTGTATACCATGCAATAATTCCAATCCAATCTATTGTATAAAATTCCGTTACGCCACACAATTTTATTAAACTCTAATTTTGAAAAGAAAACCTTTTTAAATTGGTATTTTTTAGAATGATCTATTAAAACCTCCTTTCTAGACCATTCGTGTTCATATTCTCCTCAAACTCGGGTCTCTAAAAAATCCCTGAAGTGTGACAAGAACAAGTCTGACAGGAGCATGTGCGACTAGAACATGTACAACAGTAGCATGGACATGTATAACATCAACAAGTGCATTGTCACGAGAACGAGATCCATGACTATGGGATGAAGATCTCTCAGCAATACCAGATGATTTTCCAACTACACAAGAATATTTATCTTTCTCCCTACATACTGATGCATGTTGAGATAATTGACCATGCGCGTACTTTTGTTGTTCGTAAACTCTTTTTTCTATAATCACACAAGACAAAGTAGTCAACATAAATAAACACATCAAACTAAAAACACTCATAAGTTGATGAGCTATTAAACTATCATCAAATTAAGGCGTGTGTAGCTATTCATCCCAACAATGCCAATAAATTACATACAATTCTAACTAATATCTAATAGAAAAATACATTGTAAATAAAATGTATAAATTTAAGCATATTAATTTAAAATATGTACACATCTGGTGCATGGATAATAATATCCGTATGAGATTTTCATATTTTGTTATTAGGACAGGTTCATACTAGATAAAACCATAACCTAAAATTTAACAAATTCAAACATCAAATTAACTAGAAATAAAATGCCTAAAACATTGGTATTAGATGAAATATAATGTACATTATTTAAAAACTAGGAAGAAAATGATTGCATCATAATCACAAGAAGCAATGTGAGAACGTGAATTAGTTAAAGTTATTGAATATTCTTCGAATGTGAATAATGAATGGCCAAATTGATTAAGGAACTTAATTTGAACGAGGAAGAGTAGAAATTGTGAGATATTGACTAGTTCTCACGAAAATAGTATTTTTTGGCCTTATTATGTTATTTGCTATTTTGATATCGAAAGTCATTGAATAACGGGGAAAGGCGTTTCATTTGATTATAAATGGTGCATGCAGATAACAATATTCATATGGTGTGTCCAACGAATAATATCCGAACACATCCATTTGAACATTAAATGTGTTTTCGTATGGAGTTTGTCTTTTGTATTGTGGGTGCGTCCAGATCATAAAATCTAAACGACGTAAGATGAACAATTTTAAAAATTTGTAGGGTTTGAGAGAATACTTAGATGTAATGAACAATTTCAATATAAATTTAGATGATCTTTAATCATAGAGCAATGTGGATTAATAAATTATTTTTGTGTTTATTTGTAGCTGACTAGTATGTGGGCTGATCCAGTTCGACCCATTGAAAACCCCTCTCTCCCTTTCTACCTGGTGGAATCTACCTAGCACCACCACTTATTTTGATAATTCCAAAAATACTCCCTTCATTTTTTTTAACAACCAATCTTTGCAAAAAAAATCTTAGGCGTGGAAATTCGACAGTGCCAACAAAAAATTCGGTATATGCTTTTTATTGAATTATTTGAAATATATAGTGCGTAGCAAGAGATTTACCAAAATTTTAAAAATTTGATTTACTGGATATTTTTTCCACCCCTTAAAAATTCAGTAATGTTATCTTTGGATTTTTTAAACCCAAATACCCCTAATTTTCAAAAAAAAAAATCCCAAAATAACCCTGATTTTAAAAAAATTCTCAATCTACCCCACTTTTACCTCACTTTTAAGAGGAGACGTCAAACCAATTAGCGCCAACTCCTAAAGTTAGAGAAGAGGCGCCAATTGGATTGACTACAGTACATGGTGCTGTTAATCCAATTGGCGCCCATGTGCTAGTTTGTAGAGGAGGCGCAATTGGTCTGGCGCCTCAGTGTAAAGTGCAATTTTTTTTGTTATAAATAGATGTGTTGTGTGAATCATTTTTCCACATCTCATTTCATCATTTTGCAAACATGTTTGGCGTTTGTCGCCGCTATGCAAAGGCGGTTTATTTGAGAGACAAACCTTAGATATTGATGCTCTTCTGGAACATCACTAGTTTCGATCAACTGAAGAGGGAGTTATTTCGTTGGTTAGATGGAAAAATACAATAAGGGGAAAAATTAGAAGTATTGAGAGAATCGATATTACATTTAGTTGTGTGCAAGTAAAAACTGATAAGGATGCTAGGGATATGATGTTTGGACGACATGACATCAGTTTGATTGTTGTAATAAGTTAGAAATGTTCTGTTTTAAGTTTGCTTATGTTGTAGTGATGTTTGTTGTTAACCTTGTTGTAACAAAAAGTTAATGATATATAAAAATCCAAGGTTACAAAAATTAAAAGGAGATACTATCTTATGATGCAGATGTTGCTCCTCGATTGGGACAGTTGTTCTTATTGTGTCTTGGTTGACGACATATACTATATAGTCTTCTCATTTTATCAGTCGTATCCATTTCTGTTCTAATAGACGTGCTGTTTGGTCGTCCTTTTTTCTTTCTTCGCATCTCGTCGTTGTTCCAAACTATGTCACCTTCATATGGATGCCAGTATTCCTCCATTGGTAGCATTGAGAAGCTTTTGTTATACACGTTCATGACGGTAATGGCCTTGTAAACATCAGATAGATGGTTGTAAGCGTCCTGGCGAGTATGTGCGCATGGCGCAATGACATGGGAACAAGGAATACGGAAGGCCTGGAACTTTCCACAGTCACACCAACTTTTGTTTAGTTTGACAACATAGGATAAATTTGGTCTCCCTTCATTGTGGTCCATTATTTCCTGTACGCTGAAATTTTGCCTATGATGGTCAAAGAATGTTATCGCGTGTGTGTTAGCTTTGATACTCTCCTCTTTCATCACTTTTATACAACATTCACTGAATATTTGACCCGACATTAACACCGCACTCCATCTTTCACCTCTGATTACGAAAGGTAGAAGCCAACCTATAATAGGTTATTCTGACCAAAGCGGTTATTGATAGATTTCTAATGCCTTTGAATATGTCGTTCATGCATTCCACAAGGTTTGTTGTCATATGGCCCCATCAACATCCTTCGTCAAATGCCCTTGTCCACTGCTCTACTAGTATGTTATCCACCCATGTTCTTGCATATGCATTAGACAGTCTAATTTCATCACGGTAATATTGAAATGACGGTTGAGTTAAAACATACCCAACATTCACCACTTTTTTGTGAAGGTTCTTATCTTTGATTGCACACATGAGGTTTTGTGCGATATGTCTAATGCAATAGACATGGGTAGAAGGAGGATCATGTCATCCGTTGTCATGGTTATTGTAAGCACTTTCAATGGCAGCATGTCTATCAGAAATCAAACAGAGATTGGCTTATGAAGCCACATGTGTTCTGAGATGTCGAAGAAAGAAACCCCAACCACCAGCGATTTCACCTTCAACCAGAGCAAAGGCAATGGGAAAGACATTGTTGTTGTCGTCTTTTGCAACCGCCATATGCAAAGTACCCTTGTATTTGTCGTATAACCATGTTCCATCAATTTGAATAATAGGTTTGCAAAATGCAAAACCTTTGATGCACGAACCAAATGCCCAAAAGAGACGGTGAAAGATTTTATTTCCAGCAACACAGGTTCCGTCTGGCGTAAATGCTGGCAATGTCTCCATAATTGCAACAGTTCCTGGTACATTTGTTTTTAGGGCCCATAAAAACCGTGACAATTCTTTGTATGAATCCTCCCAGTTGCCGAATACTTGTTCAACAACCTTTGTCCTCACCATACACGCTTTCTTGTAAGATAAAGTATAATTATATCTTGTTCTGATATGAGATATTATTATACTCACCTTCACTGATGGGTCTTTATTAACAAGCGGAAAAATGTCTTGACATGTCAATGCAACGCTTAATTTACGGTGATCTTGTTCAACGTTAGTTGCAATGCAACTGTGAGGTGAGTCTATTGAAGCTATCTCCCAAGAGTCGCTTGTCTTTTTGTGAGACACAACCAACCAAAACTTACAAAGGATGTTATGACATTCGAGGACATACCTTCTCGAATCAGTGCATTTCATAGTGAAATCAACAGAGTTATTCAATTGAATTTTTTGATAGCTCGCACACATTCTTCTTTAGTGCGGAATATGTCTCACACCTTTAACTCGCCTTTTGATCGTGGATACGGGTTATAAAAAACACTGTTGGATGTTTTATCGTCATGCATATCCATATTTGTCATATGTTGAGGCGGATTGTATACATTCCTTGGAGGTAATGATGTTACTTGATCATCATCTTCAATGTTGTTATTCAGCATATGATCGACCTGTGTCTTGGTCTCTTCTTATTCTTCATCAACGACATTGACTTCTGCTTCTGCTTCTGGGTCGGCGTCATCTGAGTTTTCTGAATCAAATTCATCAGATTCAACTTGATTATTTATTTGAGATTACTGAGATGGTATACTTGGTTGAAGAGTAATATACAACTCAATACAATTGTAACCAGAATGTTCGTGACTAACAAAGATATATTCAACGTTTTCATCATCCCGTACCTTCAGTGGGAAAATTTTACATTGACTGTTCTAAAAAAAATTGGATTTTGATACGTGATTTTTGACACAATACCATATCCTATGCAGGATTCAATTCATTTTTTCAAATGCAAGAAATTTGAATTTATGTTGATCGTAAGTTGGATGGTATCGGTGTTTCGAAAACAAAACCCGTATAACTCAGACTCATATGTCTCACCATTGCAGTGAACATTAATACTATATTTTGGTGAAGATGACATTATAATATTTCTTGTGCAGATGAAAATTAATTTCCCGCTGCAGATGAAAATTAATTTCCCGCTGCAAATGAATTTGTGTTGATTGTTGGATGTAAATAGTAAGACACTTAAATAGGTAGGTGATATGTCAAAGATGCAAAGTTAGACGGAAGTGGTGTGTCAAACATGCAAGCAAGTCAGAAGTGATGTGTCAAACATGCAAGCAAGACGGAAGTGATGCGTCAAGCATGCAAGCCAGAGGAAATCCACGTGTCACATATGTAAGCCTTAGCGCTAATCCAATTGGTGATAGCTTGTAATGCTTGCACATGGGCGCCAGTCCAATTGGCGACATCATGTCTTGCATGCAGACCTCGTAACCAAACATGCAGAGGCATGCATGCGTTAGGCTAGGTTAAGATGTTGCATGCATGAGCCTAGGGGAGGCGCCAATTGGGTTGGCGCTAGCATGTGGCAAATGCACATGGTCGCCAAACCATTTGGCTAGCACATGCAATCACAATTTTCCATTCATCCACGCTTTTACATGTCACACCTTATAAATAGGCAAGAAACTCTCACATTTTTCCCACACCAACACTCACTTATTCCTCAACAACATCAACTCTTTCATATGCAACAACCTCTTTTATATGCACCAACCTCTTTCATCTCCGACAAGATGTCTCTCCTTACAATGGGTGAATCACACAGAGGAACAGTTGCAAACATAGCAACTTATGTAAGCGTTTAATTCTTCTGTTATTTGTCTAGAATACCTTTTAATAATGATACTTAATTTGTTGTTTATCTTTTATAAAGTAACGTGTTTTATTGTTTCTTTTATAGGATGTTTCAAGGTTTCAAATAGCGGGTCCACGAACATGTACACATGGACCCGATGATTCAATCGTATGTCGAACTCGTCGGTTCTAGACATATAAGCAAAATAATGTCTTGGTCGGAGGATAATAAATTCATTCATGCATTAAGTGAAAGATGGCGTCCCGAGACACACACATTCTGGTTTGCAACCGGTGAGTGTACTGTGATGTTAGAAGATGTCTACATGTTATTGGGACTGTCTATCGAAGGTAAAGCGGTAAATGCTAAAACCAACTATGTGAATTCAATTTGTATGGACCTCTTGGATGTTGATTTGTTAGATGATAACTCGAGAGGTCAGGGTATACTCCTTTCTCGCCTTAAGGCATACTATAACATTTTACATTTAGATGAGCATTCTACCGAAGAGGCTCGAATAATAAAAACTAGGTATTACATTATGCTTTTAATTGATTCTTTTTTATTTCCCGAAGGTAGTGGTTCTAGTACGCATATTATGTATTTACCTTTACTAAGACATGTAGATAGAATAGGAAGTTACAGTTGGGGATCCGCTTGTCTAGCTTTTCTTTATAGTTCTTTGTGTAAAAATTCACACAAAGACACATCTACCTTTTTTGGATGTGTTGTTTTGCTCCAAGCATGGGGTTGGTCTAGACTACCGTCCTTAGCGCACGCCAACAACAACCTTTTCACATTCCTGTATGCACAAAAATAAGTTCTTTAAAATGGACTATATTTACTTACTTTACCGATTATTATCTCTAAATAATACTTTTACCTTTACGGTGCAGATGGTCGACACGTGGTATGAATTATAACAGATATCCTAGACATTGTATTACCCAGTATCGCAATCTCTTGGATCACCTCCGACCGACAGATGTATGGATAATAACCTAATTATTTCGTAATAATTTGTTAATTTCTTCTACCAAATTTATAATCTAACATATGTTCATATTTCAGTTCATTTGGCGTCCATACCTAAATTTGGATCATGACCATGAAATCAACGAAGAAGACACAACCGTTTGGACTGCATGCACACCGATCATAAGATTCACCATTATGGAGATGCACAACAGTGATCGTGTTAAATTGTAGTTCGGTATGCTTCAACACATCCTAGATCCCCCAGCAAACCTAGGAGAATGGCATTTACGCAAAGTTAACGATCAATGGAACTTTAACCCATGGCAAAGCTTCGCTAGATCTGAGTGTCACAAATGGAAGCACCGCCGTGACCATGTCTTAACCGACGTTGTGATGCCAACTGAAGAAAAACAAGTCGTAATTATATCGCTTGGTACAAATCGGTTGGTTTTGAGTTTATCGTCGAGGATATGTACATATACGACCCACGCCAGGCAACTTACACACCAGAAGGCTCAACATCTAACCCCCAACAACATTGTTAGACCGACTACTCACAACTCCCTATCCGTCAAACTTTCTGTTCCACAAACACACAAACATACAACCCTAACATGCCATACACTCAACCACAATACCAAGAGCACACCCCGTACCACCACCACCAACTAGATCATCAACCAGAGACCCAACATCGCTCTGCACCCAACACATCACCCTACCAAAGTCGCCTTAGCCAAAACACTCAATGATCATGTAACATCAACTGTTCCTCCTCCTACCATAGCCAAGAAGCCCAAACACCTCACAACTGAAACCTTCAACAACCATATATCTACCAAACACCATAACAAACTGTCCAACTTTTCCTCGATGCATCATTCACACCAATGTCTCCATTCAATCGTCTCGGTCGCCCTCTAATAACTCAAACACAACCCAACTACTCTGGCATGGGTCATGAACTCAGTTATGGCGGTACACCTTAGATGCATACATAAGACTATGTTGATTTGTCTGACTATCTTAATAGGCAATCTCCTGCAGTTGGTAGTGATGTTCCTGGGTCCTCAGATACTCAAACATCTGGGGTGAATCATCAACGTGGATTAGGGACCACGAGTTCGAGTAGCTAGGGGATGTGGGACTAGAGGTCGGTTAGGTGATCCCGGTCATCAACATTAGTCTTTTTTGTGTAAACGGGAATTAATATTAATATGAATTGGTCAGATTTCGACTTTATCTATCATGTAGTCTTTTTTTGAAATTTTTTTATAAAATACACAGAGGTGCCAATTCAATTGGCGTCTCCCTTTAAGCTTTACACATGGGCGCCAATTGGATTGACAACACTAAGAGCCCTAGCCAATCCAATTGGCGCCTCCCTTTAAGCTTTACACATGGGCGCCAATTGGATTGACAACACCAGGAGCCCTAGCCAATCCAATTGGCGCCTCCTCTCTAAGTTTAAGAGGAGACGCCAATTGATCTGACGCCTTCTCTTAAAACTGGGATAGATTGAATTTTTTTTTGAAATCAAGATTATTTTGATTTTTTTTTTTAAAATCAAGGATATTTTAGTAAAAAAATCCATTATTTTTGTGCTATCTCTTTCTCTCTTCCTCATTATAGACAAAAAAAAATCCAAAAAAATAAAAACTGACTTACTCATTTTTTTTAAATATCCGGGATGTCACACCCCTACGTACATCATCAATTTAAAAAATTTAATATCCATATGTATGTATTTTCATGGTTTTTTACCCAAATAACCCACTTTTTCAAGGAAAATCCCAAAATACCCCTAGTTTCAAAAAAAATCCCAAAATATCCCACTTTTAGGAGGAGTCGCCAATTGAATTGGAGACTCCTCTTAAAACTTGAATGGAGGCGCCAATTGGATTGGCTAGGGCAGGTGCCCTAGCCAATCCAATTGGCGCCTATGTGTAGGTTTTAAGAGGAGTCGCCAATTCAATTGGAGACTCCTCCTAAAATGCATTTTTTTGTGTTTTATGGTATAAGTGAAAGATAAATTTGATATAATACACCTTGATATTAATAAAGTTTGGAGTTTACACAAAGAAACCTAATGGTGATGACCGGGATCACCTAACCGACCTCCGGTCCCACATCCTCTAGCTACCCTAACCCTTGGCCCTAACCCACGTTGACGATTCTGCACCGGTGTTTGATCATCTGAGGGGCCAGGAGCATCACTACCAACTACAGGAGAAGGTCCGTTGAGGTATTCAGACAACTCATCATAGTCTTCAGTATGCATTGATGGTGTACCGCCGTAGCTGAGCTCATGACCCATGCCAGAGAAGTTGGGATGTGGTTGGCTCATGGATGGGCGACCGAGACGGTTGAAGGGAGACATGGGTGTGAATGATGCGTTGAGAAAAGGTTGGAAAGTTTGTTGGGGTGTTTGGAAGAGATAAGGTTGTTGGATGTTTTGGTTTTGTGATGTTTGGGCTTCTTGGCTACGGTAGGAGGAGAGGCGGTTGGTGTTTTGTCTAAGGCGACTTTGGTAGGGTGATGGTGTGGGTGCGAAGCGATGTTGGGCCTCAGGTTGATGGTCAATTTGTTGGTGGTGGTATGGGGTATGCTCTTGATATTGGGGTTGGGTGAATGGCATGTTTTGGTTGTATGTTTGTGTGTTTGTGGAACGGAAAGTTTGACGGATAAGGGGTTGTGAGTAACCGGGCTGAGAATGTTGTTGGGGGTTAGAAGTTGATCCTTCTTGTGTGTAACTTGCCTGACGTGGGTCGTAGGGGTACATATCTTCGGCGATGAACTGAAAACCAACCGATCTGTACCAAGCCATATAAGTACGACTTGGTTTTACCTCAGTTGGCATGACTGTGTCAGTTAAGACATGGTCATGACGGTGCTTCCACTTGCGACACTCCGATCTTGCGAAGTTTTGCCATGGGTTGAAGCTCCATTGGTCGTTAACTTTACGCAGATGCCATTCTCCTAGGCTAGCTGGGGGATCTGGGATATTCTGGACCATACCGAACTGCAGCTTCACACGATCGATGTTGTGCATCTCCACAGTTGTGAACCGTATTATCGATGTGCATGCTGTCCATACGGCTGCGTCTTCAGCGTTGACCTCATGGTCATGATCCAAATTAAGGTATGGACGCCAAATGAACTGAAATGTTAAAGAAGATAGGATTATAATGAATGTAGAAAAAGTTAACAAAATATAACGAAATAATTAAGTTATTTTGCTTACGTCTGTCGGTCGAAGGTGATCCAACAGGTTGCGATACTGAGTAATACAGTGTCTCGGACATCTGTTGTAACTCATACCATGTGCCGACCATCTACACCAAAAAGTTAAAAAAATAAATTGAGGTAATAAACTTTAAGGAAGTAAGTAAAGATATAGCAATTTAAACAACTTACTTTTGTGCATATGGAAAAGTGAAAGGGTTGTTATTGACCGGTGCTAGAGACGGTAGTTTTGACCAACCCCATGCTTGTAGCAAAACAGCACATCCAGAAAATGTAGATGTGTCTTTGTGTGAGTTTTTGCACAACGAGCTATAGAGATAGGCTAGACAAGCAGATCCCCAACTGTAACTTCCTATTCTATCTACATGTCTAAGTAGAGGTAAGTACATAATATGCATGCTAGAACCACTATCTTCGGGAAATAAAAAGGATCCTATTAACAACATAATGTAACACCTAGTTTTTATTATTCGAGCATCTTCGGTAGAATGCTCATATAAGTATAAACTATTATAATATGACTTTAGGCGTGAGAGTAGTATACCTTGACCTCTAGCATTATCATCTAACAAATCAGTGTCTAAGAGCTCTATGCAAATTGAATTTGCATAGTTGGTCTTACCATTAACAACCTTGCCTTCAATTGGTAGTCCTAAAAGCATGTAGACGTCTTCTAACGTCACGGTACACTCACCGGTTGGGAACCAAAATTTGTGTGTCTCTGGTCTCCAACCAAAGATACTGTCAAGTCTCTCAATACTTCTGATTTTTCCCCTTCTGGTATTTTCCCATCTAACCAACGAACCAGCTCCCTCTTCAGTTAATCGAACATGGTGATGTTCCAAAACAACATCAGCATTTGAGGTTTGTCTCTTGCATAAATCACCTTTCCGTATCGGCGACGAACACCGAACATGATAGTCAAATGATTATATGAGATGTGGAACAATTGGTCACACAACGCATCTATTTATAACACAAAAAATGCATTTTAGGAGGAGTCTCCAATTGAATTGACGACTCCTCTTAAAACCTACACATAGGCGCCAATTGGATTGGCTAGGGCACCTACCCTAGCCAATCCAATTGGCGCCTCCATTCAAGTTTTAAGAGGAGTCGCCAATTCAATTAGAGACTCCTCCTAAAAGTGGGGTATTTTGGAATTTTTTTTGAAACCATGGGTATTTCGGGAATTTCCTTGAAAATCTGGATTATTTTTGTAAAAAAACCTATTTTCATGAGCATGTGTGGGCTAGTGCCCCCACTAAATTTTATTTTTTTCTTCATGAATGTTATAAATATTAATTATTTATTAAAAATAAGTTTGAATATTTTATATGATTCATTAGGAAAGAAAAATGTAAGTCCGAGAAATATCATTCTTAACATTTTTTTAATAGAGTTTTTATTTCCTTTTAGCTATACAATTATAATATAATATTATATTAGAATAATATTTAAAATTGGAAGATTATATCAATTTTTGTATAAAACTTATATTGATCGGTAAATAAGTTTCACATTTATTATTTATTTATTTGATATTAGAATGTATTTGATACTATCTAAAAATGCAATTGATGAGTTTTTTCAATATACCATTAAAATTTTAATATGAACTCTTTACTCTTAAAAATTATTATATCATTTTTTCTAACTCTCAAAATATTAATATAACTTTTATTTATTTATTTATTCACTAACATATTTTTTATTTATTAAATTTAATTTTATCTTACCACTAAAATCAACTCAGTTAATTTTTATTTTAGAAATTGGACATAATGCAAATATAATAGTTAATATAATTTAAATTAATTATTCATATATATATTGGCCCCACTGGCAAATATTTCTGGCTCCGTCTCTATATATTTGTACTAACATTTTGTAAATATTCATTTTGACATTTTTACCAGCTATCTTAAAATTATTGGTAAAAACATATTAGGTTCATACCATTTTTTAGAAAATTTTGATAAAAATGCAATCAAAATATTACATTTTTACCGAATATTTCTAAATTTCTGGTATCATAAATTTAGTACCGTCAATTTAAAAAATCCGACAAAAATTGTTTTTTTACCAAATGTTCAACAATCTTTGTCCTCGCAATCCACGCTTTCTTGTAAGATGGAGTATAATTATATCTTATTATGATATGAGATATTATTATACTCGCCTTCACTAATGGGTCTTTGTTAACAAGCGGCAAAATGTCTTGACATATCAATGCAGTGCTTAATTTACGGTGATCTTGTTCAACGTTAGTTGTAATGTAACTGTGAGGTGGGTCTATTAAAGCTATCTCCCAAGAGTCGCTTTTCTTTTTGTGAGACGCAGTCAACTGAAACTTACAAAGGATGTTACGACATTCGATGACATACCTTCTCGAATCAGTGCATTTCACTGTGAAATCAACAGAGTTATTCATGTGAAATTTTTTGATAGCTCACACATATTCTTCTTTAATGCGGAACATGTCTCCCACCTTTAACTCGCCTTCTGATCGTGGATACAGGTTATAAAAAACACTGTTGGATGTTTCATCGTCATGCAAATCCATGTTTGTCATATGTTGAGGCGGATTGTATACATTACTAGGTAATGGCGCTGGTTGATCATCATCTTCAATGTTGTTGTTCAACATATGATTGACTTGTGTCTCAGTCTCTTCTTCTTCTTCATCAATGATGTTGACTTCTGCTTCTACTTATGGGTCGACGTCATTTGAGTATTGTGAATCAAATTCATCAGATTCATCCTGATTAGTTATTTGAGATTGCTGAGATGGTATACTTGGTTGAAGAGTAATATACAACTCAATACAATTGCAACCAGAATGTTCATCATGCCGTACCTTTAGCGGGAAAAACTTGCATTGACTCTTCTAAAAAAAAATTGGATTTTGATATGTGATCTTTGACACAATACCAGATCCTATGCATGATTCAATTCGTTTTTTCAGATGCAAGAAATTTGAATTTCTCTTGATCGTAAGTTGGATGGTATCAATGTTTCAAAAACAAAACCCGTATAACTCATACTCATACGTCTCACCATTGCAGTGAACATTGATACTATATTTCGGTGAAGATGACATTGTAATATTTCTTGTGCAGATGAAAATTAATTTGCTGCTGCAGATGAATGTGTGTTGATTGTTGGATGTAGATAGTAAGACACTTAAATAGGTAAGTGATGTGTCTAACATGCAAGCAAGTTCGAAGTGACGTGTCTCACATGCAAGCAACTTAGACTCATGTGTCAAACATGCAAGCAAGACGAAAGTGATACGTCCAGCATGCAAGCCAGAGGGAAGCCACATGTCACACATGCAAGCCTTAGCTCCAATCCAATTGGCGCTTGCTTGCAATGCTAGCATATGGGCATCAGTCCAATTGGCGACACCATGTCTTGCATGCATACCTCATAACCAAGCATGCAGGGGCATGCATGCGTCATGCTAGGTCTAAATATGTCATTCATGGGCCTAGTGAGGCGCCAATTTGATTGACGCTAGCATGTAGCAAATACACATGGGCGCCAAGTCATTTGGCTAGCACATGCAATCACAATTTTCCAAGCTTCCACACTTTTGCATGTCACACCTTATAAATAGGCAAGAGACTCTCACATTTCTCCCACACCAACACTCACTACTTCCTCAACAACATCAAATCTTTCATCTGCAAAAACCTCTTTCATCTGCACCAACCTCTTTCATCTCCGACAAGATGTTTATCCTCACAATGAACGAATCGCACAGAGGAGCAGTTGCAAACATAGCAACTTATGTAAGTGTTTAATTCTTTTGTTATTTGTCTATAATACCTTTTAATGACATATCAACTTAGTAACGTGTTTTGTTGTTTCTTTTATAGGATGTTTCAAGGTTCCATACTCGGGTCCACGAATATGTACACATGGACCCGATGATTCAACCGTATGTCGAACTCGTCGGTTTTGGACATATAAGCAAAATAATGTCTTGGTCGGTGGATAATAAATTCATTTTTACGTTATGTGAATGATGGCGTCCCGAGACACACACATTCTGGTTTCCAACTGGTGAGTGTACCGTGACGTTAGAAGACGTGTACATGCTATTGGGACTGCCTATCGAAGGTAAAACTGTAAATGGTAAAACCAACTATGCAAGTTCAATTTTCATAGACCTCTTGGATGCTGATTTCTTAGATGATAACTCAAGAGGTCAAGGTATACTCCTTTCTTACCTTAAGGCATACTATAACAAGTTACATTTAGATGAGCATTCAATCAAAGAGGCTCGAATAATAAAACTAGGTGTTACATTATGCTTTTAACTAATTCTTTTTTATTTTCCGAAGGTAGTGGTTCTAGTATGCATGTTATGTATTTACCTTTACTAAGACATGTAGATAGAATATGAAGTTACAGTTAGGAATCCGCTTGTCTGGCCTATCTTTATAGCTCTTTATGTAAAAATTCACACAAAGACACATCTACATTTTCTGGATGTGCTGTTTTGCTCCAAGCATGGGGTTGGTCCAGACTACTGTCCCTAGCGCCCGTCAACAACAACCCTTTCACATTCCCGTATGCATAAAAGTAAGTTGTTTAAAATGGTATATATTTACTTACTTTACCGATTATTATCTCTAACTAATATTTTTACCTTTATGGTGCAGATGGTCGGCACATGGTATGAGTTATAACAGATGTCCTAGACACTGTACTACCCAGTATCGCAATCTCTTGGATCACCTTCAACCGACAGATGTATGAATAATAACCTAATTATTTCATAATAATTTGTTAATTTCTTCTACCAAATTTATAATCTAGCGTAAGTTCACATTTCAGTTCATTTGGTGTCCATACCTAAATTTGGATCATGACCATGAAATCAACGAAGAAGACGCATCCGTATGGACTGCATGCACACCGATCATAAGATTCACCACTGTGGAGATGCACAATAGTGATCGTGTGAAATTGTAGTTCGGTATGGTTTAACACATCCCAGATCCCCTAGCAAACCTAGGAGAATGACATCTACGCAAAGTTAACGACCAATGGAACTTCAACCCATGGCAAAGCTTCGCTAGATCTGAGTGTCGCAAATGGAAGCACCGCAATGACCATGTCTTAACTGACGTTGTGATGCCAACTCAAGAAAAACTAAGTCATACTTATATGGCTTGGTACAGATCGGTTGGTTTTGATTTCATCGCCGAGGATATGTACTTATACGACCCACGCCAGACAACATACACACCAGACGCCTCAACGTCTAACCCCCAACAACATTATCAGACCGACTACACACAACCCCCTATCCGTCAAACTTTCCGTTCCACAAACACACAAACATACAACCCTAACATGCCATACACCCAACCATAATATCAAGAGCATACCCCGTACCACCACCAACAACTAGACCATCAACCAGAGACCCAACATCACTTCGCACCCAACACATCACGCTGCCAAAGCCGCCTTAGCCAAAACACTCAATGATCATTTAACACCAACCGTCCCTCCTCCTACCATAGCCAAGAATCCCATACATCTCAAAACTGAAGCCTTCAACAACCCTATCTCTACCAAACACCATAACAAACTTTCCAACTTTTCCTCGATGTATCATTCACACCAATGTCTCCCTTCAATCGTCTCAGTCGCCCATCTACAAGTCAAACACAAACCAACTACTCTGGCATGGATCATGAACTCAGCTATGGCGATACACCTTCGATGCATACACAAAACTACGCTGATTTGTCTGACTATCTCAACAGGCAATATCATGCAGTTGGTAGTGATGTTCCTGGGCCCTCAGATGCTCAAACACCTGGGGTGAATCATCAACGTGGGTTAGGGCCACGGGTTCGGGTAGCTAGGGGATGTGGGACCGGAGGTCGGTTAGGTGATCCCGGTCATCAACATTAGTCTTTTTTGTGTAAAAGGGAATTAATATTAATATGAATTGGTCCGATTTCGACTTTATGTATCATGTAGACTTTTTTTGGAAAAAATTATAAAACACATAGAGGTGCCAATCCAATTGGCGTCTCGCTTTAAGCTTTACACATGGGCGTCAATTGGATTGAGATCACCATGTGCCCTAGCCAATTCAATTGGCGCCTCCTCTCTAAGTTTAAGAGGAGACGCCAATTGGATTGACGTCTCCTCTTAAAAATGGGGTAGATTGAGATTTTTTTGAAATCAGGGTTATTTTGAGATTTTTTTTCAAATATGGGGTATTTTAGTAAAAAATTCAATTTTGGTACGTCTTGTGCTTAAGTTGCTTTAATATATTTATATAGAGTTTTTACTACAATTTTGGTTATGCTAGTTAAAATCAGTTCAGACATGTATGCGGTATATCTATAGATTCAAAATTAGATCTTAGGTTAGATTCCACTTAAATCCGTTATAAAAAATAAATATTTTTATTTATATACCGATAATAAGGCATAAGAGAACATGTATTTTTAAAATAATATAAAAATGATTGATTAATATTTTGTAAAATTTATATTTAATTATTCCAAACTATTTAAAATTATTAATAAACAAAATAGTATAAAATTATCTAAAATGTCATGAACCTTTTTTGTGTGTTTACAAAATGCAATTTATTCAATAATAAAGTAGTTAATTTTAACATTTATATAAGAAGGTAGGTTTCTTTACAAAAATAACCCACTTTTTCAAGGAAATTCCCAAAATACCATTGGTTTCAAAAAAAAAACTCAAACTACCCCACTTTTAGGAGGAGTCGCCAATTGAATTGGAGACTCCTCTTAAAATTGAATGGAGGCGCCAATTGGATTGGCTAGGGCACCTGCCCTAGCCAATCCAATTGGAGCCCTTGTGTAGGGTTTAGGAGGAGGCGCCAATTCAATTGGAGACTCCTTCTAAATGCAATTTTTTTGGGTAAATGGTATACGTGATAGAGAAATTTGATGTAGGACCACTTGTTATTAATAAAATTTGCCGTTTACACAAAGAAACCTAATGGTGATGACCGGGATCACCTAACCGACCTTCGGTCCCACATCCTCTAGCTACCCTAACCCACATTGACGATTCTGTACTGGTGTTTGAGCATCTGAGGGGCCAGGAGCGTCACTACCAACTACATGAGAAGGTCTGTTGAGGTAGTCAGACAAGTCGACATAGTCTTCAGTATGCATCGATGGTGTACCGCCGTAGCTGAGCTCATGACCTATGCCAGAGAAGTTAGGATGTGGTTGACTCATTGATGGGCGACCGGGACGGTTGAAGGGATACATGGGTGTGAACAATGCGTCGAGGAAAGGTTGGAAAGGTTGTTGAGGTGTTTGGTAGAGATATGGTTGTTGGATGTTTTGGTTTTGTGAGGTTTGGGCTTCTTGGCTACGGTAGGAGGAGGGGCGGTTGGTGTTGAATGATCGTTGGGTGTTCTGGCTTAGGCGACTTTGGTAAGGTGATGGGGTGGGTGCGAAGCGATGTTGAGTCTCATGTTGATGGTCAATTTGTTGGTGGTGGTATGGGGTATACTCTTGGTATTGGGGTTGGGTGTATGGAATGTTTTAGTTGTATGTTTGTATGTTGGTTGAACGGAACATTTGATGGACAAGGGGTTGTGTGTATCCGGTCTGACACTGTTGTTAGGGGTTTGATATTGAGGTGTTAGGTGTGTAAGTCATCTGGCGTGGGTCGTACAGGTACATGTCCTTGGCGATGAACTGAAAACCAACCGATTTGTACCAAGCCATATAAGTATGACTTGGTTTTTCTTCAGTTGGCATGACTGCATCAGTTAACACATGGTCATGACGGTGCTTCCATTTGCGACACTCCGATCTTGTGAAGCTTTGCCATGGATTGAAGTTCCATTGGTCGTTAACTTTGCGCAGATGCCATTCTCCTAGGCTAGCTGGGGGATCTGGGATATTTTGGGGCATACCGAACTGCAGCTTCACACGATCACTGTTGTGCATCTCCATAGTTTTGAACCGTATTATCGGTGTGCATGCAGTCCATACGGCTGCGTCTTCAGCGTTGACCTCATGGTCATGATCCAACTTAAGGTATGGACGCCAAATGAACTGAAATGTGAAAGAAGATAGGATTATAGTCAATGTAAAAGAAGTTAACAAAATATAACGAAATAATGAAGTTATTTTCCTTACGTCTGTCGATCGAAGGTGATCCAATAAGTTGCGATATTGAGTAATACAGTGTCTTGGACGTTTGTTGTAACTCATACCATGTGCAGACCATCTACACCAAAAAGTCAAAAAATATTAGTTAGGGGTAATAATCTTTAAAGAAGTAAGTAAAGATATAGCAATTTAAACAACTTACTTTTGTGCATACGGAAATATGAAAGGGTTGTTATTGACGGGTGCTAGAGACGGTAGTCTTGACCAACCCCATGCTTGTAGCAAAACATCATGTCCAAAAAATATAGATGTGTCTTTGTGTGAGTTTTTGCACAAGGAGCTATAGAGATAGGCTAGACAAGCAGATCCCCAACTGTAACTTCCTATTCTATCTACATGTCTAAGTAGAGGTAAATACATAATATGCATGCTAGAACCACTACCTTCGGGAAATAAAAACGAGCCAATTAACAGCATAATGTAACACCTAGTTTTTATTATTCGAGCATCTTCGGTAGAATGCTCATCTAAGTATAAACTATTATAGTACGACTTAAGGCGCGAGAGTAGTATACCTTGACCTCTTGTATTATCATCTAACAAATTAGTCTCCAAGAGATCCATGCAAATTGAATTTGCATAGTTGGTTTTATCATTAACAGGCTTACCTTCAATGGGTAGTCCCAAAAGCATGTAGACGTCTTCTAACGTCACGGTACACTCACCGGTTGGGAACCAAAATATGTGTGTCTCCGGTCTCCATCTTTCGCATAAAGCTAGAATGAATTTGTTATCTATGGACCAAGACAAAATCTTGCTTATATGACCAAAACCGGCGAGTTCAACATAAGGTTGAATCATCGGGTCCATATGGACATATTCATGGACCCGAGTTCAGCACCTTGATACATCCTATAAAAGAAAGAATAAAAAACTTGACTAAGTTGGTATGTTAAAATAAAAGGGGATTGGTGAAGATGAAAGATAAAAAGTTAACAAAAGAAAAAACTTACATATGTTGCGATGTTTGCAACCGTTCCTCTATGTGATTCGCCCATTGTGAGGATAGACATTTTGTCGGGGGGTTGGTGTAGATGAAACTACAAGAAGTTGTTGCAGATGAAATTGTAGAAGAAGTATGTGAAGAAGAAGTAGTGAGAGTGATGGTGTGGAAGAAGTGTTAATGGAGTGGATGTATTTATAGGCAAATGGATGGGAGCATGAAAAGTTGTGCTTGCATGGTGTCTCCACTTGAATTGGCGACCATGTACAACCTTTAAGAGGGGTCGCCATTCAAATTGGCGCCTCCATAGGGACATGCATGCAAGACCTAGGTCTGATTGCTTGGTTTCGAGGTCTGAATGCATGCTTTGACAAGGTGTCTCCACTTGAATTGGCGCCCATGTGCAAGGAATGAGTGGGGGCGCCAATTCATTTGGAGTGTGTGTCTGCATGTCTGACACGTGGCTGTCCTGTCTCTTGCATGCTGAACATGTCACTTCTTAGTAGCTTGCATGGTTGACACATCATTTCGTAGTAGCTTGCATGTGCGACACGTCACTTCGAACTAGCTAGCATGTGAGACACTTCACTCCTCTATTTAAGTGTCTTACTATCAACATCCAAGACACTTCACTCACATTCATATGCAGTAAGAAAATAGTTTTCATCTGCACAATGTCATCTTAATTATTATAAAGTGTCAACGTTCACTGCAACGGTGAAACATACGAGTCAAAGCTATATGATTTTTGTTTTCGAAACACCGATACCATTAGACTCACGATCAAGAGAAATACAACCTTCTTGCATTTGAAAAAAAGAATACAATCCTGTATAGGACCGGGTATTGTGTCAAAGATCACATATCAAAATCCAATATTTTTTGAGAATAGTCAATGCAAGTATTTCCCCCTTAAGGTACGAGACGATGAAGATGTTGAATACATGTTTGTTAGTCATGAACATGCTGGCTGCAACTGTATTGAGTTGTACATTACTCTTCAACCATGTATACCATCTCAACAGTCTCAACTAACCGGTCAGGATGAATCTGGTGAAGATGATCCACAATGGTGAGATGAACTCAACCCAGAAGCAGAAGCAAAAGTGGACGTCGTTGATGAAGAAGAAGAGGAGACCGAGATACAGGTTGATCACATGCTGAATAACGACGATGAAGATGATGATCAACCACCACCAATACCTCATAGTCATGTCTACAATCCGCCTCAACATATGACAAATATGGATCTTCACGATGATGAAACATCCAACATTGTTTTCTATAATCCGTATCCGAGATCAGAAGGCGAATTAAAGGTGGGAGACATGTTTCGTACGAAAGAAGAATGTGTTTTGGCTATCAAAAAATTCCACATTAACAACTCTATTGACTTTACAGTGAAACACACTGATTCTAGAAGGTATGTTATCGAATGTCGTAACATGCTTTGTAAATTTCGTTTGGCTGCGTCTTACAAGAAGAAAAACGACTCTTGAGAGATCGCTTCAATAGACCCACCTCACAGTTGCATTGCAACTAACATTGAACAAGATCACCGTAAACTAAGTGCATCGTTGATATGTCAAGACATTCTGCCGTTGGTTAATAAAAACCCATCCGTGAAGGTGAGTATAATTATATCCCATATCAGAACAACATATAATTATACTCCATCTTACAAGAAAGTCTGGATTGCAAGGACAAAGGCTGTTGAACAAGTTATCGGCAACTAGGAGGATTCATACAAGGAATTGCCACGATTTTTATGGGCACTAAAAACATATGTCCCAAGAACTGTGGCAATTATGGAGACATTGCCAGCGATGATGCCAGACGGAACCTGTGCTACAGGTAATAGAATCTTTCACCGTCTCTTTTGGGCATTTGACCCGTGCATCAAAGGTTTCGCATTCTGCAAACCTATTATTTAAATTGATGGCACTTGGTTATACGGAAAATACAAGGGTACTTTGCTCATGGCGGTTGCACAAGACGACAACAACAATGTCTTTCCCATTGCCTTTGCTCTTGTTGAAGGTGAAACGGCTGGTGGATGGGGTTTCTTTCTTCGACATCTCAGAACGCATGTGACTCCACAAGCCAATCTCTATTTGATTTCTGATAGACATGCTGTCATTGAGAGTGCCTACAACAACCATGACAACGGATGGCATGATCCTCCTTCTACCCATGTCTACTGTATCAGACACATTGCACAAAACTTCATGCGTGCTATAAAAGATAAGAATCTTCGCAAGAAGGTGGTGAATGCTAGGTATGATTTAACCTAGCCGTCATTTCAATATTATCGTGATGAAATTAGACTGTCTAATGAAGACGCAGGGAGATGGCTAAATAACATACCAGTAGAGCAGTGAACAAGGGCATTTGGCAGAGGTTGTCGATGGGGCCACATGACAACAAACATTGTGGAATGCATGAACGAGGTATTTAAAGGAATTTGAAATCTGCCGATAACCGCCTTGGTAAGATCAACCTATTATAGGTTGACTTCTATGTTCGCAACCAGAGGTGAAAGATGGAGTGCGGTGTTAATGTCCGGGCAAGTATTCAGTGAGTGTTGCATGAAGGTCATGAAAGAGGAGAGCATCAAAGCTAGCACGCACGCTGTAACAGTATTTGACCGTCATAGGCAAAATTTCAGCGTCCAGGAAACAATGGACCACAACGAGGGGAGACTAAATTTAGCCTACGCTGTTAGACTAAACAGAAGTTGGTGCGATTGTGGAAAATTCTAGGCCTTCCGCATACCTTGCTCCCATGTCATTGCAGCATGCGCTTATACTCGTCAAGACGCTTACAACCATTTATCTGATGTGTACAAGGCCAACACCATCATGAATGTATATAATCAAAGCTTCTCAGTACTACCAATTGAGGATTACTGGCCTCCATATGAATGTGATATTGTTTGGCACAATGACGAGATGCGTAGAAAGAAAAAAGGAAGGCCAAACAACACACGTATCAGAACAGAGATGGATTCCATAGATAAAATGATAAGATTATGTAGTATCTGTCGTCAACCAGGACACAATAAGAACAACTGTCCCAATCGAGGAGCATCATCTAGGTCTTAAGCTTTTTGTAACATTGTATTTCTGTAACCTTCAACCATTATATATCATTAAGTTTTTGTTACAACGAGGTTCACAACAAACATCAGTACAAAATAAGCTATCTGAAAACATAAATATTTCTAACTGATTACAACAATCAAATTGATGTTGTCTCGACTGAACATCATTTTCCTAGCATCCTTATCAGTCTTCATTCGCACCCAACCAAAGATACTGCCAAGTCTCTCAATACTTCTAATTTTTTCCCCTTCTGGTATTTTCCCATCTAACCAACGAAGCAGCTCCCGCTTCAGTTGATCGAACGTAGTGATGTTCCAGAACAGCATCAGCATCTGAGGTCCGTCTCTCGCATAAATCACCTTACCGTATCAGCGACGAACACCAAACATGATTGCCAAATGATTGTATGAGATGTGGAACATTTACTCACACAACACATCTATGTATAATATAAAAATTGCATTTTAGGAGGAGTCTCCAATTGAATTGGCGCCTCCTCCTAAACCCTACACAGGGGCGCCAATTGGGTTGGCTAGGGCACCTGCCCTAGCCAATCCAATTGGGGCCTCCATTCAATTTTTAAGAGGAGTCTTCAATTCAATTGGCGACTCCTCCTAAAAATGGGGTAGTTTTGGATTTTTTTTGAAAGCAGGGATATTTTGGGAATTTCCTTGAAAAAGTGGGTTATTTTTGTAAAAAAACCAAGAAAGTAAACAAAATTTAAAAACTAAAAGTAATTGGTCAACAGGTTAGATAGGTCTATTATTTTAATAATAATAATAATAATAATAACAATAATAATAATAATAGAGATTAATTGATATACACTGACAGTGTAAATATTTTTTACACTGTCAGTTAATCACAACCACTCATTTATTTAAGAGGTTTGATTTTTATTTAAAACATTTAAAAAGTAATTCAGACGGATGATTGTGATGCATTGACAGTGTAAAACTTTTTACACTGACAGTGCATAACAATTAATCTCATAATAATAATAATAATAATAATAATTAATAACTTACTGTGTGTATTATGTATTATTATAAAAAAAATTATTTTCATTCACGAATAGAAAATAACAAATGAATTAAGAATAATTTTTACTTTCATTTTCCTATTTAGTTTTCTTATACTATTTTGATTCAAAATGAAATTTTTTATGATGTTTTTATAAATTAAAAAACAAATCTAATCTAAACTTATAAATGATCTAAACCTCCGAAATTGACCGATTTTTGATCAATTTTTCAGTTTAAATCTTGATTTTTCTACAATCCGATTTTTAGGTCCAAAAGGACCGACTAGCGTTCTAGTTTTCGGTTTGATCGATTGAATCGGTCAGTTCGATTCGATTTTAATTATCATGATTTTGGATAAAACTATTTAATCTTTATGAAATTAGTGTCCATATTTTAAATTTAAACATTTTTGATTCTTCTTTCAAATTTTTCTTAAAAAATATAAATACACAATCATCTATTAATTCAAAAGAGCGAGAAAAGAATAAAAAATTTCTTTAAGTTTAATTATTATGAAATTAATTAAAATCAGAATTTTTAATTAGTATCAATATAAAAATAAGAAAAATTACCATACGTTACAATAATTTTTTTACACTTCAAATTTGTTGATTTTTTCTACTTCTAAGAATGAGCCATTGAATAAGGTGTTGAAACATATACTTTTTATAATAGGACAAAATATTGGGTCAGTTTGTTTTGCCTTTTTTTTAAATGATTTTTATAGTGTTATATATTTTAGTGTAAAATTTTTTTACAAAGAAATTTTTCATAAAAGCTTCCAATGAAAATTTTGTTTGAATAGTTATTCTTAAAATGTTATTTTAGGTATTTTATCATTTTATCGAAACTTTTTTTGAATATCAAAATTTAAAAAATCACTTAATTTTGAAGCTATTTCAAATAGCTTTTTCTAAAAATCATTTTTGAATACATTTTTTTTTAAAAATTGTGATTTTGACTATGTTTTGATCTTTAATAATGTATATTTATGTTATACAATGAACAATTCAATCTTTTAATTTATAAAATATAAATTAGAAAAACTTATAATATTTGAAAAACATATTTGTAAAATCCATTTTCAAAAATACAAAGAAAAAATCCATTTTTTTAAAGCTAAAACAAACTGGCCCATTATCATAGATCAATTAAATTTTTTATTTTTATAACATCTAAATGGAAAAAAATAATTATTATAATTTACTATATAAATCACATACAAAAAATATTTGTAACAAACTTATTATTTTTTTAATATCATCAATATAAATATGAAAACAAAAAACACTAATTTAAAAAATTTCAGACTTAGACTTTTCACGTTATTTTTTTTTATAAAATAAGTCGTTAAAAATCATAGATAAACAAAATTTAATCAGCTAAATTTTTTATTGGTAATAATTTGCAAATAAAATTAAGAAGATATATAGTAAATTAATTATAATGTACGTCAAAAATCATACATAAACAAAATTGTTGAATGCACAAGCATATAATTATAATAAATCAGTTTTTTAATATCAATATAAATATGAAAACAATTATAAAACACTAATTAAAAGTATTTCAGACTTCAAATTTCTACGTTGTTTTAAAAAAAAAAATTAAAAGCACAATTCATACATAAAATAATTTATTTGTCACTAATTAATTAATTAAATTATTTTATTTTATTCACAATTACACACGAAGCATTGGTATATTTTTTAGTGGGCCAAGTCTAAGGCCCAGTACTCACAACCGGTTCACACATACAGTGAAATACGAAAAGAAACCCGAATTTTGCGAAGGGAAAACGAAGTGAGCGAAAGAAACTCTGCAAAGCCTAATCACCAACGACAAAACTAATTCTCAAATTCAGCTTTTGATCAATGGAAGTAAAAGTGTGGGGATATTCTTCAAATGAAGATAGTGATGATAATGATAATGATCAAGTCTTTTTGCAAAATGCAAGCGATGATGAGAACCTTCACTTCACATCTAGTTCCTTGCCCAAATTGCAATTCAGGTGTGTGCTTTTTGGATAAACACTTCATTAAGCTCTTGTAACATTACTTTCTAGTATCATTTAAGTGCTTATTTTATGTATTATCTATTTCCATTACCAATCATTGAATAATCTCAAACTGTTTTCATATATGCTGTAAACCTGTTTTCTTAAGTTGTTTTGACCAGCTTGAGCTTATAGAAATAAGCTAAAAACAACTTATGATTATGCTATACGTTGTTTCTGAAAGCTCTCTCTATAACTCTCACAAGTGCGGTTGTTAGTAGATGAACTCAAATCTATGAAACACTGACACCCTGAATTTGATCCCGACACCGGTAATAATTTGAAAAAAATGAATAAATTAAACATAGTCACACGTGTGACACGGACACATACACGTCTTTATCCCTGATTTAGTGTTGTTTTGAAAATAATTGTTTTTTACATTTCATTAATTAGGAACGTGAAATCAAAAGGCAGGTGGAATGAAGAAATGGGAATGGCAGAGGTTATTGAGAAGAGTGGGAAAATGTGGGTATCAACTGGAATAGTTCGCAGTGGAAAGATTTATACTTCAATCGAGGAGACTTTGTAGGTGATATGCCATCTTTTTATAATAGAAGAGTCTCGCAATCCTTAAAGCTACAACTTTTTGTAAA